>NC_056687.1:128169899-128489899 GCF_018350215.1 Panthera leo
TCATAAACAGTTGTAATGTTGCTAAATAGTCTTTACAATAATCACTTTTACATACTATTCCACCCAATGCACATATCATGATTCATTAAGCCATCGCTGAATATCTAGGTAGTTTCTACATCTCAGGATTATAAATCCTCCCCACCCCCACCCTTCCCAAGTCAGGCTCCCCTGGGATGAGTCAGGGCTCCCTCCTGCCCTATGTCTGGAAGGTTATGTAGGTCACTGGGGCCTGATCATACCTGCAGTGGCACAGCAAAGCATTCTATTGTCTCTCAGAAGGTGAGATCTTAGAAAGTTGTGTCCTTTGCCCACCCCTGACACTTTGCCAAGCCTGGTGTGGCTTTGCCACCCACTCAAGTGACTGAGGGAGAGGTGGTGTGGACTAAGGGGGAGGGCAGAGGCTGATTAGAGTGAATTATTGCTACCGGTGAAGGCAGTCCCATGCCCAGACATCTCAGGAGCCAAAAGGCGCCCCAAAGACCCCAGAATGGCCAGCAATGATCTTAGCACTGGGATAGGAGCCAGACCCCTGCTAAGGGCCTGGGGTATTGCTTGGTCCCCGTTCCCTTGAGATGTTCTTTCCAGAGAGTTCTCTGCTCTCTGCCTCTCAGGGAACACAGCCACATCCCAAGCTAGCTTCCCAGCAGTTCTAAGATAGATTCCAGAAGCAGAAACACTCTTGCAAGCAGACATGCACAACTGCCTAAGGTGAATGGCCGAAGATCACATTTTCAGGATGCTTCTCTGCTTTATCTGTTTGTAAAGCAGATATTTGGGGAGGTTGGGCTCAGTATTGCTTCGCGGTTGCCAGTCCCAGGGGAAATGGCTGGAATTCTTAGCATAGTTGGAGGGCTGTGAGGCAACAGAGAGGACTGCTCAAAGGCCTCTCCCGACCCAGGAAGATGAGCCATCGCCTCGGTATCTTCTCTCCTTGGACGGGTTCTGGTGTGGGACACATTGGACGTTCCTTCC
Source organism: Panthera leo (assembly GCF_018350215.1). Classification (NCBI taxonomy): domain Eukaryota; kingdom Metazoa; phylum Chordata; class Mammalia; order Carnivora; family Felidae; genus Panthera; species Panthera leo. The sequence continues at coordinate 128,170,875 of NC_056687.1, forward strand.
AAGAAGGCAGGGTGGTGGGAAGTCTCTAGGGGGGCTCTTTGGAGGAGAATCATCACATTACTTATGTAAACCCAGGACTGAGAGTGCTTCCAGAGGTCATGTTCTCTATGCCCCTGCCCAGCTCAGCACACCCAGTGCCTGCAGAATTGGCCTTAGGAGATGTTCACAAAGTGTTAGTGAGAGTGGCTTCCTTAAGCCATTGGAATTTAAGTTTCTTCTGAGTATGTTGCTGTTTGCATTTTTTTAATGTTTATTTTGAGAGAACGAGTGAGCGAGAAAGCAAGAATGAGCAGGGGAGGGATGGAGAGAGAGGGAGATAGAGGATCTGAAGCAGGCTGTGCACTGACAGCACAGAGCCCAATGCGGGGTTCAAACCCATGAACCCATGAACCATGAGATCATGACCTGAGCCGAAGTCAGATGCTTAACCAACTGAGCCACCCAGGCGCCCCACTGTTTGCATTTTTTTTCCTTTTAATAAAGAACATGTATAATTTTAAAGTTTATTTATTTATTCTGCAACAGAGAATGGGAGCTGGAATGGAGGGCAGAAAGAGAGAGAGAGAGAGAGAGAGAGAGAGAGAGAGAGAGAGAGAGAGAGAAAGAATCCAAAGCAGGCTCCTCACTGCCAGCATGAAGCCCGATACCGGGTTCAAACCCATCAACCAGGTGATTGTGACCCGAGCCAAAATCAAGAGTCAGAAGCTCAACTGACCAAGCCACCCAGATGCCGCAGAACATGTATCATTTTAAAACAGAATCGATAAAGCTATTTTTAAATAAATAAATAAGTTAATTAATTAATTAATTAATTAATTTTAAAAAAGGCCTCAGAGTCAGGGCATTTCATCTCTTGTCTTGATTGTAAGCCCCATGGTGTACTAATCTTTCTTGTCAGAAAACCACCCCTATCTACCCTCTCCTGCAGCTGTTTGGGCACCCTGCCATGCTGCAGAAGGGAGGCAGAGGTAGTAGGCTCCTTGGGTCAAACCTGTGGCTGGTGCACACTCCTCACTGGGTACTCTGGCCATGGGCCAACAGCCACACCTACAGAATTCTCTGAGAGGAGGAACAGCATTTCTGAGACCACTCAATGGGGACGGCCTCAAAGGCAAACTGGACTTTATTCAGGCGCTGCTCCCTGCCAGGAAATGCAGGTTTCCGGCACCACCTCTTCAGTGGCCTGCTTGCAGGTCCCCGCCCAGCTAGTATGTAGATGTGTCCTCAGGAAGCTCGGCCCAAGGCCCACTACAAATGGCGCTGTCCTGGTTTATGGGCCCTTTGAATGGCCACGACTTTCACTGCTTCCTTCAGAGCTTTGGGAAAACACCAGAAGAGAGGCATTGATGGTAGAGGGAAGGTCAAGCAGCGTGTGGCCTGGTTTGACCACCCTGTGACTGCTTGACATGAGCCTGGAAGAGAAATCGTCCTGGGAGCCTGATGCCAAGTGTGTGGGTGGGATTTAAGAGAGGCCAGGGGCCCCTCCCTGGAGTGGACACTGTCCAAGAGGAGAGAATGAAAGGCATGCCTCAGAAGTGTCAGAGCCCAACAGGTGTGTGTGCCTGAGGGCTGACAGGCTGAACGCTCTCACGCTGCCTGCACTTCCTGTAAAGCAGAGCCTCTCAGCCCTGGCCACATGTCACATATCACCTGGAGACCTTTTTAAATCCCCAGTGCCCAGGCTGTATTCCAGACTACGTCAATCAAACTTTTTGGAGGTAGGACTCAGGTATCAGTATTTTTTTTTAAGCTTCTGGGTTAACTAAAATATTCAGCCAGGGTCAAGAACCAGTGCTTGAAAGAGATGTCTCATGCATCCCAGGCTCATCAAACTAAACAGGGCCCCTCCTGAGTGATTCATCTAGCCGCCTTCTCCCTAGGGGCCCTCCTCGGTCTCTAGTCTCTCGAATTGCTGCCATTCTTCAATACCCACCCCAGTCCCCACCTCCTGAGGCAAGTCCTTCCAGCCATGGCAGCTGCAGTGAGCACATCCTCTGAGGTCCCCTGTCCCCTAGGAACTTCTGTCACTTACCATGCATAGCCATTGGTTGACCAGGATTTGCCTTGTTTACAAATTAGGTAACCTGTGCCCATGGGGGCAGGTACTCTGTTGCATGTTATGCTTCCTTGTAACCCACTGACCTATCACCTACCACCACTCATTGCCCGTATTAGATGTTTAATACATATTTTCAGCCTGATTTACATTCTATTGCATTTCAACATTTCAGGAGATTTTGGTGAGAGAATTGCAAGAATGTCTGATACAAATTAGTGGTTTTAATGTTGATCAGCGATGGTGGCCATGGAGGTAAGTATGGTGGGCAGCAGGGGGTGGGAATGGCTGCAGGAAGAAGGGCCAAAAAATGCCTGTTCGGCTGTCTTCCAGGAATGTATGTGTAACACATATTATCCAACCCTTACGTGGCCCAGTCTCTGCACTGAGCATCTTCAAAGACACTGCAGTTCCACAGGGTGGTGGGCCAGGACAGAATGCTTTCTAATTAAGAGCACTTTGAATATTTATTGTGGTTTCTTAAGGAAATTTGAAGTGGCAAACTTAACCTACACTTTCACATCTCCTCTCTGCCTCTCTTTCCCTGTATATCACATCTGAGGAACTGACATACCATCTAGGCCTTGAGGAGTAGAGAGAAACAGGAAGTGTGTTCCAGCCAGACAGATGAGCAGAGGATACAGTGCCTACTGGGTTCTCAGAATGGCCAGTGGTCCTGTGAGTGTGGAAGGAAGAGAGTAAAGGGTGAGAGTGGATAAAAAGAGGCTGAAAAGGAGGACCAGGGCCAAGGAATAAAGGGCCTTAATCACAGGCTAGGGGAGTGGACTCCAGAATCTACCACTCAAAGCATAAGACCAAGAGGTGGTATGATGGGGTCACTCTGGTAACACGTAAGGGTGGAGATCAGTCAGGGCATGACAGCAGATGACTGGGCCGAAGGGAGGCTGTGGGCAAGGGCTCAGTCAGGTCCCCATGTGGCTGCCAGCAGAGATCTTTCTGAGCCCCATGCACTGAGATGGGGTTGGGGCCAGTGCCAGAGGTGGTCCCACATACCATACCCTTCCAGAGGTCCTCGCCTGCCAGGCCAATCACCCTCAGACTCACACTGGCCACTCCACATGGCTCCTCCCACCTCTGAGCTGAGATCAGAATTCCCCCAGATGTTGGTAGGGCCACCCTCAGCTGCCTTCACTCCCAGGCCAACATTTCTACATATGTCCAAGACCAAGAGCATTCATAGTCACCACTAAATAGAAAACAAACAAGCAAATCCTTTTTTTTTTTTTTTTTAACATTTATTTATTTTTGAGACAGAGAGAGAGAGAGCATGAACAGGGAGGGTCAGAGAAAGAGGGAGACACAGAATCTGAAACAGGCTCCAGGCTCTGAGCTGTCAGCACAGAGCCCGACGCGGAGCTCGAACCCACGGACTGTGAGATCATGACCTGAGCCGAAGTCGGACGCTTAACCGACTGAGCCACCCAGGCACCCCCAAGCAAATCCTTAGTTGGACTCAAACAATAAGAAATATATTTCAGTGAATTTTTAAAACAGAGGAATTGTAGGGGCGCCTGGGTGGCTAAGTCAGTTAAACATCTGACTTCGGCTCAGGTCACGATCTCATGGTTTGTGAGTTCGGTCCCCGTGTCAGGCTCTGTGTGGACAGCTCAGAGCCTGAAGCCTGCTTCGGATTCTGTGTCTCTCTCTGCCCCTCCCCCATTCATGCTCTGTCTCTGTCAAAAATAAATAAACATTAAAAAAAAATTAAAACAGAGGAATGGCTCCTTAATGTCAATTTTTACCAAAAGACTTTAGGAGTCTGGGCTGTTTGAGTTTTCGAGGATGCTGGTGTTGAGATGGAGTTAGGAATTCAAGTTAACTTATGGTGGCAGGAAGTAACCCCTGCTAAAGAAGAGGGGAAAAACAGAACTGGGTTGGAGTCTAGAGACTAGAGTCTAGAGTGTCTAGACTAGAGTCTAGAGACTGCAATGAAGCCTGATTTCTCTGCCAGTCCACCAGGGACTGCTAGAGGAGTCAGTGTGGGGTGCAAATGTGGAAACAGCTGGGCCTTTGCTCAGCCATTGGCTAATACCACCCCAAGAAGAGCATAAACTGTCTGAAAATTAAGTGGAGCCTGCAGGACCCAACAGCTGTAGGCTATAAGCTAACCATGGTCTTGCAGTTGGGCAGTCCTTGCTTAGAGAGAAATCTTCCTGTCTGCCATGGAGCCCCACCTCTCCCAGCCTCCAGTCTGAGTGGCCCGTACCTGGTGTGTTTGAACCCTGCGCCTCAAGTCCATAAGGGGTCCCCTTCACTCTCTCCATCCATCGCCTTCCTTTCCTCCTTACTCATTGGACAAATGGCACCTCTCTCCAGGGATCCAGTCTGTCTTCTCCCTCCCTATACTTCCCAACACTGAAGCCTTTCCCTTCATTTATCTCCTCACAGTACTCTGTCCCAAACTCACCGCTACCTGGGAAAAGATCTGTATAACTTGAATCTCCAAGACTCATCTTCCTAAGATAGGAAAAGCTTGACATAAGTCACAGATGTAACCAAACAGAAAAATGAGCAAATGGTATGAATGGATGGTTTATGGAACAGGAAATATGAATGGCCCTTAGGTGAAGGGATGCTCAACCTGACTCATTGTAAAAGAAATTCAAGTTAAGACTACACAGAGATACCATTTTTCACCTATCAGATTGGCAAATATCAAAAAGTTGGATTCAGCACAGTTGGCAGGGAAACAAGCACACTCACAGATGGGAATGTGGATTGGAAAAGCTGGATGGAAGGCAACTTAGCGATATCCCTCTCAGTTACAAATTCCCATGACCTTCAAAAGGCAGTAGAAGGTAATTGGTTAAGGGAACAGACTGGAGCCAAAGCACCATGGTCCAAATCCCAGCTTTCCAGGTCATGTAATGTCTCCATGTCTCAGTTTTTCTCATCTGTAATGTGGGATAATAGTACCTACCTCTGGCAATTCTTTCGAGGATTAAAATACATTAATTATTGTGAAGCACTTATGGCAGTTCCCACCTCTTAGTAAATGCCATGCAAATGTTAATTATAATTATTATTAATTGACCCAGCAATGCCACTGCCAGGAATTTATCCTACAGATACACTTCCACAGGTGCTAAACGAGTGTACCATATTATTCATCACAGCATTGATGCAAGTGGGGAGAAAACTGGAAATAATCCAAATATCCATACACAGGCTAAATTCATTATGGTTCATATGGATAATGCAATACTATGTGGATGCAAAAAAATAACCAAAACACTCTTTAGTACTGATCCAGTGTGTACAGAATACAACTATAAGTTTTTAAATAAGGAATAGTATAAACATAAGTCCACATTACCTTATCCACAATTATGAAATTCAAAAATCACTAAAAAAAAAGAAGTGATTCTTTTTTAAATGAATTTGGCACAAACACACCTGGTAGCAAAACCTGAATTGAACCGAACTCACTTGAGGCTGATTATGGCTTTATTTAACCTACCTGGTGTAGAAATATTAGCATGTTTTATTACAGACTCTGCTGGGGTTTGACCTAATATACACACACACTACCTTTGTACATTCCTTGAGTTCTCAATTCCCCAGAACAACTGCCCCAAGGGCATACTAAGGAAGTATGGACCTTTATTCATCTTTTTTTTTTCCCATTAAAGTATCTTTAGTGTCAGTTGCCTCTAATAAAAGGAGCTGCCTGGTTGTGTCACAGGAATGTGAGTGTCAATTTCACTGTATTTGAATCTAAGAGTCTGGATATCTTACTTATTCAACAAATAACTAAATACCAGGAAGACCTCTTCAGCCCAGGCTGCCAGGTCATCTTAAAGCCTGAACACCCTCTTATTGGCATCTCTGTGGCAGGCTGCCTGGGAATTTGGACCTGGGAACCAGGGCTTGAGGGTGGGAGCAGGTGGGATCAGAGCCTCCTCTCTGACTCACAGTGCTGCCCTGGGCACCGTAGCGAGGTCTCCTCCCTACAAAAGTGGAGATAATGAGAGTGACTCAGTGATGGGCACTCTGATGGGCCGATTGGCAGGGAAGCCAGGTCCTCTCACCGGTATCTTCCTGCATACCTTTCCTTTAGGAAGGGAGGGAGGCACCCTCCAGACTTCCTCGGGCACACCTCCCAGCAGAGATCCCATGTGAGGGTGTCGGATCCCACTAGGAGTGGCAGGGTCCGCATGGATTGAGGGTCAGGGTGGTGAGCAGGGTGCATGAAATGTCAGTCCCTTGGAGGACGCACAAGAAGTTCCCAGCAACCCTGTTTGCAAGGGTGAAAATTCAGAACAAGCCCCAGGTGAGAGTGATAGGAGAATGGTGAAATAAGTTCAGGGAGTGGATAGACCTGAATGTGCTGGTACAAAATATGCCCGTGACCTAGTGTTGAGTGAAGAAAGCAAAGTGCAGAAGTATATATGTATATATATATATATATATATATATATATATATATATATATATATATATAGTGCAAAAATATAAATACAATCTGACAAGGACCTTAGCTGGCAGGGGGAGGGAGGAGAAACTAAAAGATGAAAGGTATTTGTGTGTAATAAAAGACAAGAAGTAAGTAGCAGATGGGCAGGCTGAATGCCAAATGCCCATCCAGCGGGGCTGCCCACGAGAAGCCCACATGTCACGCCCAGGAGACTTAGGAATCAGGACCCAGGCACCTTAGAAGGGGTAGGAGGGGAAAGCAGGAGCAGTTTTGCCCTGATTCCCTCCCTAGCTGGGCAGTGGGATAGCTTATTTCGGTCACCCAGAGGAGCCTGTAGAGAAGTTAACCCCAAGGGATGTTGGGTATAGGAGCACCAGGCACAGCAGGGTGAGGAGGTGGACGACTCAGCACTGAAAACGGGATTGAGTGAGAGTCGACATGTGACGGGCAAACCTACCAACCCCTTTTCCGCACACCTCCAACCTACCCAGTCACTGCTGCTCTACACCATGGACCAGGGGACGACACCATTCTCAGAAGAAACTGTATGGACTCAGAGAAAAGACCCAGGGAAACACCCCCACCCCCCAAACCAACCCCTGGAGTTGAAGTGAAGCACAGCTCTACCTGAGCACATAGAGTCTCCAGCTAGACTTTCTTAACACTCCTCTAGAATTATGAACAGATATGTAACAATCACCCATCACCAGAGAAAACTCCCAACACAAAAGACAGAAGCCACAACAAAGAAAGAGAATAAAAGCAGACAAAGGGTAATACACAGAGTAAAAGAAAATGTCAAGAAAACAATAATATCTTCAAAGAGGTGAGAAAATGGCTCCCATTAAACCAGATCAGAATTGTATTTTTAAGGCAGAGGGGAAAAAAACTTCCTAGAAATTAAAAATATGATTCAAAAATAAAAACAGACAAGATTTAAGAGAAAGACTCGGCAGTGAGAAAAATCATCCAGAGAGAAGAATAAAAAGAGAAAGGACAGGAAAGGAAAGATGAGAAAAAAATGTGGAAGCTAGGTCACGAGGCCCAACATGGAAAGAAAGTACAGAGGAAAGGGGCTGGGGGAAATTATATGTAAAAATATCACAGGAAAATGTCCCCAGACCAAAGGACATCAGCTAAGTGCCTGTCGAGTGCCTAGAACAATAAAGGAGGAAAGATCCATGGCAAAACAAGTAAGTGGTGGTCAGATTCCAGAAGACCTGGCATGAAGAAATGGGCCTAAAGAGCTCCCGAGGGAAGACAACAGGGCATCTATAGATAAGTGGGAATCAGAGTGGGGAGGGCTGTGGAAGAGTGGGGTTGGGTCAGTGCAAGGGTGGGGAGACTTGGGGATTCATTCTTTATTTAAAAAAAAATTAACCTTTATTTATTTATTTTTTAATTTTTTTTTAACATTTATTTATTTTTGAGACAGAGCATGAAGGGGGGAGGGTCAGAGAGAGAGGGAGACACAGAATGTGAAGCAGGCTCCAGGCTCTGAGCTGTCAGCACAGAGCCCGAGGCGGGGCCCGAAATCACAGACCTTGAGATCTGACCTGAGCCAAAGTCGGAATCTCAACTGACAGAGCCACCCAGGCGCCCCAACCTTTATTTATTTTTGAGAGAGAGAGACACGGAGTGAGAGCAGGGGAGGAACAGAGAGAGAGGGAGACGCAGAATCTGAAGCAGGCTCCAGGCCCCAAACTGTCAGCACAGAGCCCGACGCAGGGCTCGAACCCACGAACCGTGAGATCATGACCTGAGCTGAAGTCGGACGCTCAACCAACTGAGCCACCCAGGCGCCCTGGGCAGTCATTCTTTAAAAGTGTTAAGACTGAGATGCTTCTTCAGATGTTGTGCGGGCAGTTGAACATAGGAGTCTGGAATTTTAGGGGATTTAGTGCAATTTTTTCTTGCACGTGCACGCGTGTGTGTAGGACCCTCCCCAACACCCATAACTCATGTAACAACCTAGTGCATATCCTTCCATACTTGACTCTATGCCTATATACACACACATACAAACACATACACATACATAATTCTTCCATATGTAGACACACACACATTCAAGCACACTCACATGTGTGAATACAGAGCAGCACAGAATATGCATCTCTCCGATCTCTGTCTGTAGTGTTTGCACTGAGGCCAGGCTTCCGCAGCCAGTGACCCAGCAGGGCAGGGACACGAAGGCAGGCCTTCCCAGGACACAGGACTCTAAGAACCTGAGACTTGTGCTCAAGGACTCCTTTCTTAGAATTGCCCTGCGGTTCACAGCCTGACGCCCTCCCAGCCTCCTCTAGCAAACTCCCCATTGTTTACTATAAAGTTTTTCCCAGTGAAAGGTCTTGCAAATCGAATCCAATTTTGGAGACTGATTCTTGGAGGACCCAAACAAACAAAACATATAGAGGTACACATAGGTTTTTAAATAATTGTTTTAACCAAATACTGTATATGCTTTTCTTACTCATTAATAGCTAAAGAAAAACTATCACTGGTATATCTCTGGTTCATTCTTCTTTTTAGATTTTTAAAATTTTATTATTATTTTTATTTTCTAGAAAGAGAGAGAGAGAGCACATGTGAATAAGCAGGGAAAAGGGGCAGAGGGAGAGAGAGAGAGAGAGAGAGAGAGAGAGAGAGAGGGAATCTTAGGTAGGCTCCACACTCAGTGCAGAGCCTGATGTGGGGCTCAATCCCATGGCCATGAGATCATGACCTGAGCTAAAATCAAGAGTCTGACATTCAACCAACTGAGCCACCCATGTACCCCTCTGGTTCATTCTTTTTAATGGCTGTCTAATATTCCTAGGTATGGAATATGCACCAAAACTTATTCAGCCATTTGCCTATAAATGGACATCGACTTTGATTCCAAGTTTAGACACTATGGACAATGCTGTAATAATTATCATTATCTTGTATACATATTTGAGGACAGATGACAAAGATGACCAAGAAGGTATTGATGGTCAAAATATACTATTATACATGTAATTTATACAAGTTATAATATATAAAATTATTAATCTTATATAATAATTTTCATTGATGTTGCCAGATTAATTTTTTAAGGCCTATAAAAATGTAGATTTCTATCACCAATGTATGTGAATATCTCTTTCTCTGCAGGCCCACTAGCAACAGATATTACCAATTCTTTTCATTTTTTTTCAGGCTGACCTAAGCGTTTCACTAACTACTAGCAATTCCTCTTTTTTTTTTTTTTTTTTTGGCTCTTTAGAACTGCTCTCCCATAAATTGCCAGTGTTTCTTTTGGGTGGTTGATCTTTTTCTTGCCAATTTGTGGAAGTTCTTTGCATCCTTTGTCCTGATTTGTAAATAGAGCTTCCACTTCTCTTTATCTGTTGTCTTTGTGCTATCTTTTGCCACAAAAAGTTTAAAATTTTAATCTAGTTAAGAATATTCATCTTTTCTTTCATAGCATCTGGATTTCTAGTATTTGTCAGAGTTTTCCCCCATCCCAACTCTTCATGGTCCAAGAAGGCTGCTAGAGCTCTAGGCATCATCTGCATTATAGGCAGCAGGATGGAGAAAGGGACAATAAGGGCACTCCACCTCCTTTTCAAACAAACTTTCCAGAAATTTCCACATGATGATTCCACTTACACATCATTGGCCATGACTTGGTTACATAGCCAGAGCTGGCTGCAAGGAAAATACTGTCAGGGTTGTCTTTGAGAAATGCAATCTGCCATATCCATGCTTAGAAAGAAGGGCACCCCTGCTTTGCAGCATTCAACAGACAAGCAGAGACCACACACTGTTAAGGGTGGGTTGCAGCCTGGGAGCCCAACTCTTAGGAGAGAAAATGTCTCTATTTTGGTCCCCACAGGCATGATGCTTAAGATGGTGGGCCTGCTAAGTCACAGACATTCAGGAGGGTCTCAGTTCTGAGGCTCGTGTGAGCATCATCCAGGATGGCTATGGCTTCCAGAGGTGACACCTCTGCCTGGAATGTTCTCTTCTCAGTGCCTTCCCCAGGGGATGGGCAATAGGCTTGTGGTTGGGTGGGGAATAGCAAAGCCTACTGGCATGCAGGGCTGATGGCCTGTGAACTCTGAGAAACACCACGAGGCACTTCCAGGCAGATGGAGACTTTAGAGAATTACTTATGATTCATGCCAGTCTGGGGGGGTGGGGGTGAAGGGGAGGAGTCTGCCAGAAAGAAAAACATAACATTGGAAACACTTTCTCATTCTTTCACTCAGTCACTCACAAGACCACTTGTCATTCACTGAGGGCCCAGAGAGGGGCCGGTTACATCTACCCAGATATTTCTTGCAGGTTTTCTTTCTATAGTTCTGCTCTGTAGAAAGAAAAGCACCAATGGAAGAGGTAGGTCAGTGGAGAGTAGTTGGCCACAAAGAATAGACACCAAGATGTTTAGCTTGAAAGAAGCTGGGAAGCAAGAATCCAGCATGCCATGCTAAGGGTGATGTGGATTCTAGCAGACAGACCTAGAGGCGAAAGCTGGTTCCACCTCACCCCAGATGCATACTCTTCTCTGAACTCCCTCACCTCGCTGGACCTTGCCTTTCTCATCTATAAAGTTGGAGTGGTAGTCCTGAACCTTCTCCCTCACCGGCCTTGAGAAGGGGTTGATGTGGGGAGTTCTCCAGCCTCTCACAAGTCATAAAGCCCATGACCAGCTATGCTGTACAGACTAGCATCCTTTGCTTCAACTCCCTTGGGTTTTTAAAAAATATCTTTAAGAAAATCATACAAGTATTGGGGCGCCTGGGTGACTCAGTCAGTTAAGCATCCGACTTCGGCTCAGGTCATGATCTCGCGGTTCGTGAGTTCGAGCCCCGCGTTGGGCTCTGTGCTGACAGCTCGGAGCCCGGAGCCTGCTTCAGATTCTGTGTCTCCCCTTCTCTCTGCCCCTCCCATGCTCATGCTCTGTCTCTCTGTCTCTCAATAAGTAAACATTAAAAAAAATTAAAAAAAAAAAAGAAAATCATACAAGTATTATAGATTTGCTATTAAAATAACCAGGGAACACAGACAGACAAAAAGAAGGCAATAAGAGAGAGAAGAGAGCTATTAACATCTCAGGTTATGCTCTTACAATTTCTAGTATCTGAATATATTTTTAATAGGAATATATTTTTTAATATAAAAAAATAGAATATATTTTTATATATGGTTCTGTAGTCTTCCACTTTTTACCCAACAATATTGTCATGAATTTCTTTCTGTGCCAGTAAGCAAACTTCCATGACATGTTTTAATGCTTGTCTGCTATTCTGCCAATGCTGTAGTCAATTCTCAACACAGGATCAGTACCACTGATGTTTCTTTCCACTCCAGTCCCAACAGGCCTACTGCAGAACTGTGATTGATCCTATCTTAAAATATTTTTTTAAGCTTATCCATTTATTTTGAGAGAGTGTGTGTGTATGTAGGAGGGGCAGAGGGAGAGGAAGAGAGAGAGAATCCCAAGCATGCTCCATGCCATCAGCACAGAGCCCAATGTGGGGCTCGACCCTATGAACGGTGAGATCATGACCTGAGCCCAAATCAAGAGTCATTTGCTCAACTGACTGAGCCACCCACACCCCCTGATCCTATCTTTATTTAAAATGTTGCTATTTTGCTCACCATGGATTGATTTTTATTTGCTAAAATATTATGTCTCTTAACTATGGAGTTTTTTGGCATCCCTTACATTCTGCACCCAAGGCAAGAACCTCACTGTCTTCACTGTAGTCCTAGTCCTGTGTCACATGATGAGCAGTCCATACTTTATATCACTAATTGTTGGGATCCTAAGATTGTTCCACTTTTTCCCATTTATTTGTCTGTATCTCCAGCACCCAAGCATAGTGCAAGACACCTGGTTGGCACTCAATATATATTTGTGGAGTAAGTGAATGAATGAATTGGTGAAGGAAGGAAACACCACAATGATTGTTCTTGTGGGGAATGTCAAGAGAGGAAGACAAGAGGTACAAGCCCTGATGAGCAGGAAGTCCCTGTGTCCACCACACAGAGCCCAGGAGAGAAGGCAGCCCAAGTCATGTGGGCATAGAACAGCTCTCTGGTGGGACAGAAGTTCTTTCAGCGTATGCACCTCACAGGCCCACCTGGAGCCCCCTTTGGAAGTCCCCACCATTTCCCAATGGAGCCATTGCTACTCTGGCCTGGCCCTGGCCCTGGCCCAGACAGCTGGAACCAAAACACTGCCACGTCCCCACTGTGGGGCTAGCACATGCTCACGCAGAAGCGCCCACACCCAGCCCCAAGAGCCTCCTGCACACAGGCTGACTCAGGAGCGTACTTGGACACTGGGCTGCAGGCCTACTGGCTGGGCCACTTCTCTTGGGGCACCAGGACTGTGCTCCAGTGTGGAGCTGCTTCTCCACAGCAACGGCAGTCAGGGATTTTCCCAGCCCTAACCAATGCGTGGAATTTTAAAATAACAAAGCCAGAATCCAAGAGAGGAAATTCTAAGAACATGAAATAAGTCAGAGGAGCAGAAGTGGCTATTTATTTTCCACGGCTTGCCTTGTCCTCCACTTCCCTGCCCCCACCCCAAAGGCTGGGGGATGGGTCCGGATTCAGATGTCAGCGCCACAAAGCTAAAGGAAACCCATCTTCCTGTGTTTGCCAAGGAACAATGCTGGAGAGGCCATTCCAAGGCCTGCACTTTTCCTCTGTACAGAATTCAGGTCCCAGTGCAATCCTGGGAGGGGGGCCCCGACAAGGAATTTCTGCAAGTAAACATTCCTGTTCTATCACTCAGGGACATTTGAGACATAGAAGCTATGATCTCCTGCGGCCTCCCACCAGCACGCACATCCATACTGACCCACCCCAGGGGAAGATCTAGCAGATCTAGCGGTGGATTTGGAGCCCTGACCCCACCCCGCAGCCAAGCAACTGGTCTCATCGGCCTCCTCAGTCTCTGTCTCCCAGTGCTGCCTTCTATCCTCCCCGCTTCAGCTCTTATCAGGCTTTATCTCTGCTTTCCTGGACTACTGCCCAAGCCCATCCTTTACGGCCCTGACCCCCCTTGCTTTGTTCATCCTATCCTCAGCCAAGGGTCACCCTCCCACACCGCACCTCCAATGGAGGCCCTTCTCTGCTCCTAACCACCTGCACCTGCAGCTCCAGGTTCCCCAGATATATTCCAGGGCCTTTGTCACAGCCAGCCACACGTGTCTCATCTCCTGCATGCTCCCCCGCCTCAACCAGGGAAAGACAAGAAGACAGAACGTTCCCTGACCATCCCTACAGCGTCCACCCCTCCACCGGGCACCTCCTCAGAGATGAAGGGGTGGAGGACAGCTGCCGTTTTCAGAGGCAGAGATGGCTGTCTTGAAGGGAAGAGAAGGAGTCAGTGAATCAGGCCATGTGTTGATAGAAACAGCCAAGGTTTACTGAGCACCTACTAGGTACTAGGCTCCATGCCAGATGTCTTACGGGGCCTTATCTCTCAGTCTCCATAATACTCCAAGGCAGCATGCTGAGTCCCAATCCTCTTTATACTCCTCACAGGCAAGCTCCTGGGCCTCTAGCAGAATGGGGCTCCATAAACAAACCAAAATCATGTAGACTTAGGTGGACACCCTGATCCTTGACTCAGCTGGCCATCTGGCAGGCACTTTCAGGGAAGGCAAGCCCAGACTCTGCTTGGGGGCCACTCTATTCCCTGGGCCTTCACACGCAAGGTTCCCTCTGTCTAGAACACCCTTCAGCCTCTTTTGAGCTAACTCCTATTGGCCTTTCAGGTCCCTTTGCAGCTTCCCCTGAGAAGCCTTCCTGGATCTCCCCCACCAGTCAGGGTTATTCCTCTGTGTTCTCCTGGGCTTCCTTGCTCCTTCTGGGTGTTTCAGCAACTGTCTCCAGGATCAGGTCAATTCCTGAAGGTCAGGGGATGCCTTGCTCATTTCTGTGTCCCCAGAATTTAGCTCAGGGACTGGCACAGAACCGAGATTCACTATTTGTTTAATGAACGAAATGCTTACTCTTGGGTATTCCTTTGCTTCCTGGCTGGTCAGAGAGCACCTAATCCCAGATTGAATCGTCCGCTTTTCCCTTCCTCTCTCCAGACCTTGCCATCCATAATATGCCCTAAAGACATCTTAGAGCCTGAAATCTGTGCCCCTTAAGGCTGGTGGTAGAGAGGGTCAGTCCTGTCTCCTGGTGCCTCAGTAGACTGACTACTTTTGGTTTCCCTCCTTAAACCACACTTGGTCTCAAAGCACCCCTGCCCCGGGCCTGGTGCCGAGTCCTCCGCTGGCCTGACAGCCCGCAGGGTCTGGTCCTCCACCTGGTCGGGTCGTGTTGCTGGTTCTGTGGGGTGGCCTCTCCCCACAAGCCGCTGCCTGTCGTTCCCCGACGGGAGGGGACCGCACTTGCGCGTTCAGGGCACGCAGTGAACACGCTGTTCACATTCCAGCGCCGGCCGGAATGCGGACAGAGGATGAGCCAAAGGCCGCATTCCTCCCGCTGCTACGGGAGTGCAGCCAGGGCCCCCGCCCCACCCCGCGCGCCCCCGGTGCCGCCCCCAGGCCCCGCCCCCAGGCCTCGCCCTTCGGCGCGCGGGGCCCCAGCCCGAGCGGGCGCCCCCTGGCGGCGGGGCTACCGGAGGCGACCCGGCCCAGCACTTGAAGCCCATGGCCCAGAGTTCCCGCCTTCCGCGCCTCCTCCTACGCTCTCCTGCTGCAGGCTGCCTGCCCTTTGGCTCCGAGAATCTCCTCCTTCCTGCTCCCCGGGAAGCTTCCAACTTCCGGGCACTATATTAGGACTCCAGCGCGACTTTTGTTGCTTCCATCTCGCAACACAGCTTCTCTCCACTATTGTTTTTGTTTTTTGTTACTTGTTGCCAGTCAAATCAGGTGAAAACCAGTGGCTCTCCAGGGCCTTAACATCAAAATCCCAACTCCAAGGCTACTTCCTCTCCTGGCTTTCCATCCTATACCCAAGTTGCTGGCCTTGACCTTCTCCAATTGTCTGGCACCTCTGCAGGAACCCCCCACCCTTGCGTGCCACGTCCTACCCACAGGCATCTTTGGGGCTAGAGACCTAGATGAGGGAGCTGCAGGCCTCATCCTGGTCCAGTTACCCAGGTCCCACAGAGTATCTTTTCCAGCTGCTCCGAGGTGGGCTTAAGGCAAGGAAGTGTGGCACGTCCCTAGTCCCTATGGCTCTAGGTGGACACTATGAAAAAATGGACCAAGTAGATCTGTAGGTCTGCAGGTCTGCACATTGGCCCCCATTGAAAAAAAAGCAGCATTGTCTATTAGCAAGGGTCACTGCTACTGATGGCAGTTGAAGCCCAAGAAAGTTGAAAGCCCCTCCCCAGTCCCCCACCCCCCATGATGGCCTCCAGCATGGTGCAGAAACGACTCATATCACATGCATTCATACTTTGCACCAATATTAAATACCACTGACATAAAAAAAAAAATACCACTGACATGAACATGAGTACCTAAAGAAATGCTTTTACCCCAAACCAGGACTAGGCTGTACTATTTAAGTCACTTCCACCCTCCAGGAACATGAAGGAGAGGAGGGTGTACTGTTTACTTCCTTCTGCTTGAGGGGACAAGTAACTTGTCTCCCCAGATACCTGCTCACTGTGAATGCTGGGTAGTGCTGGGAAGGTGTGGGCTTTCACCCATTGTCTCAGTTTGTTGACATGTTATCTTTCTTAGTGGCAAAGAAGCTGCAGCCTAACACTGTCTGCCTGTAGAAATCTGCATGTTTATCATCCCACCACCAGTTAGGGACTGACCCTGTGGTTAAAGTGATGCCTGGGAAGCCAACAATGAAGCATGCCTGGAACTCGCATTGCTTACCATCAGGGAGGGTTGTGAATGTTGCCAGGAAAGGTGGGAAAGCAGAAGTCAAACTCTCATTTGTCTCAGCTGCAGGAAAGGGTGGGGAGTCAGGAGAGCTGGACTGGTGGCCAGGCGCGACAGCTGGCTAATATGGCTTGGTTGGTTTCTCAGACTGTATGAGGAAGAAAATGCGGTGGCCCTTCCAACCTGCCAGGGCTAACACTCTTCCTACCTACAGCATCTAGACATAGGCCCAGAGTGACAAGGTGGCAAGTGGCCATTGTTTGAGGTTGCAGCCCTGGCCACAGGTCTGCCTCTTCCCCATGACACAGAAAATGGACATTCTAAACATTTCACACCACTCTGGCAGTTCATCCAACGGCAGTGCCAGAGCTCTGTCTCAGTGGGGTCAGAGTGTGCTTGAGGTGATAATGACTCAAGTTAGCTGCAAGAGGAGCCCCAATGATGATCATATTCATTTTACAGACAGTTACTGAACCCAGGCTGGCCTTCTCTTCCCTTCCCTGAGTCACTTTCCACTGGGGGAAGGCAGACCCAGGGTGCTGTGGGATGACTGACGTGGGGTGCCAGGCTAGGGCACAGTGTCAACAGATTGGGTCTTGTGGAAGGGGCTATTCTCCAGTCAAGTCTTGAAGGAGCCGGGACTGACCAGCAGCAGCGGGAACTGTAACTGCTGCCTTGACTAGAGAGTGCTCTTTAGTATTCTGAGACCTACATGCCATTGTGCTGATTTTTTGCTAAAAAAAAGTCCCCCCTGGATTGTGCTGGTCATGTGGTTAGATTGGCTAGCCTTTAAGCCTTGAGTTTCGAGGTCACCTGGTAAAGATGAGTGGGACTGTAATTTCCACTGGGCCCAAGCAATGAGCTGGTCTCAGGGATGAATTTGCTTCAGAAATGTACTCCCTTGCCATGGAGTTGCTGCAAGCCAGGCTCCTCTTCACCGATGTGTGGACTGTTGTCTCGCTCCCCCAAACCCATGTGTCCAGCATGTGTGGCAGAACTGGGCATAGAGGGCAAGCTCCTGTCTGCTGTCGATGCTCGGGTACACTTAGGTGAACGGCTGATCCCCCTCTGAGTCTCACTCCATTTTTGTGCTTAAAATTCTTGAAAGCTACCAGGCCCTACCTATCCCATCTTAAGGAAAATGAGTTGAAATGATAAACTCTTCGAAATACTATAGTTTCCCAAAGTATCATTTTATAGAGTAGTATTTCTTAAATGTGAGTGTTTCAGAATCACCGGTTGGTGGGATCAGGGAGGGCAAGGGTTTGCTTAAAATGTATTTTCCTCAGCTTACTCATAGATTCTGAGTTAGGAGAGCTCAAATAGGGCCCAGGAATCTGCATGTTTAAGACTGTCTTAAGCAGGGGCACTTGGGTGACTCAGTCGGTTGAGCGTCCAACTTGGCTCAGGTCATGATTTTGTGATTCATGAGTTTGAGCCCCACATCAGGCTCTGTGCTGACAGCTCAGAGCCTGGACCCTGCTTCCAATTCTGTGTTTCCTTCTCTCTCTGCCCCTTCCCACCTTGCTCTCTCTCTCTCTCTCAAAAATAAATACACATTAAAAATTCAAGAATCCTGATGCCATTGGTTTGGAGATAAGAACAGATACAGATGACCTAACATCTGTTCTCAGTAAGTCCACTTAGAACAAACTCTCTGTCAAGGTTTGAGCAAATCCCATGAGATTTTTTTTTTTAAATGTTCTGCTCCTGAAAGGAAGAAAGTAGGGAGTGGGGCTGAAAGGGACACCCCTCCCTTGTGCAGGATGCAGACATGTACAGCAAACCAGGGTGGACCCGTGGGAGTCCTGCAAAGTAGACATGACATATGCCAGTGAACATGGAAGAAAGCCATGCAACAGAGGGCTAGCACCTCCCTCTCCACCTCTTCTCCCTCCTATTGCACGAATTGGACACACATGAAGCACACCAAAGGCAAACAAAAAACACCTGATTTAAAATGCCTCCATTGGAACCTGAACCAAATTTCAAAGGGTCATAGTTCCAGTGCCTGGCACCTGTGCAGTGTTGGCAATAATCTTCACCAAGCCCGATGCCAAGAACCTGAGCCCACAGCAAACTCTAAGAACTGTCAGTACCGGGACGCTGAACTGTTGGTGGCCACACATACTGGCTACCACCAAGCTCTTTTGATCTGCACCTCAGCCTCCAAACCTGTTTTTGCTTTCACTCCGACATATCATATATTTGCACTCCTATCACTAGCTACCATTAATATAAGGCAGCTATTTTTGATATCATAGCAAGCCTCACCATAAATGATAATAGATATAATTTCAAATAGTTTTGACAGGTTTGAAATTGGGAGACTTACATCTTGTCAGATCTGTTCAGACTGTCATTGTTTTTATGTCATCATGCAGCTAGGAGCTCAGACAAGGAGAGGAAGTGACAGCTCAGTCATCGATCTGTCTCTCATTCACTTGTGCAGGTGCTGTTAGTTTTACCTTCGAACCTTGGTTTCTATGTAGGAATCTGTAAAAGCTACTTGTCTGTGCCAAAAGGATTACTTTAGTTAAATTATATAGTATACTCTGTAAGCGCACTCCTCCAGGAACTCACAAACCATACTGGGTCCTGGACGGTACCCCCACTCTTTCCTCAGGACACCATACATACTTTACTAATACAGGGTTACTGGACATACAATTCAATGACGGAGCCAGCACCAATCTGGACATCAAATATTAGTGAAACTATATTCTTATTTTCAGATTAAAAATATAAATATGTAAATAAAAGTTCTAGTATTTTCCTCCTGCACCTCCATCATCTTCCATACCTCAAGTTGGAGAGCACTGACCTAACTGGATCCTCCCACCCCAGGGATGCACATCCCTGGAAGCCAGGCTTCCTCTTTCAGGAAGGGGACCTAGCAGTTAGCTGTGCCCCTGAAAATCAGGCAGGCAGACCCCTACAACTGGAAGAAATTTGGACGGAGCAGAACAATCACATGTTCCAATTTAGACTTCTATTTTGGCATCTGTAATTGACAACCTCCTCATGCCCCCTTTTGTTGGGCTGTGGTTTGGGCAGGATAAAGATTATGCTGAGGACCATGGTAAATGGGAGTGGGCACATCGAGTTGGGGGGACTCCCTTAGGCTCTTTGGTCCAAGCTTGGACTGCATTTTTGAGGTCTATGGGGAAACAGCAGCCCCTGGTGGCTAGGACATGCCATGCCTCAGAACCTCAACATCCCTCCTGCTTTAAGACTTGCCAAACCCTCACCTTGATGGTTAAGTACCATGGCATGGTTATTTGCACAGACAAGGGTTTCTAGCTGGGCTCATTTGCATGATCCTAGGCAAATTAACTTGCCTGAGTCTTAGTGTTCTCAATGTTAAAATAGGATAACCAGACTTACTTCTTAGAGCTATTGCTAGCGGTAAATGAGATGATGAATGAAAACTAGTACATGGTGCCCAGCACTTAGTAAGAACTTGTGCTGTGACAGCAGTCATGATGATTGATGCTGATGCCTCTAGACATCGAAAAGCACTGGAAAATATCTGTAGACACACCCCTGGTGGGAGAATGTGAGATTCTAAGCAGGAACTCATGTGTTTCTGCACTAATAGATATGGATGAGCAGTGAACATGTCCAAAATAGGCATGGGAAGCGTGAGCCTTGTGTGTGTGTGTCCGCAGATGTATATGTAAGTGCACAAGCACAATCACAGTAGAAAGGCAGAGAGCTGTGGGAGATACTCAGGGCACATCCCAGAAGGGAGCAGTGGTGACAAAGGGGAAGCCAGTGTCACTTATTCTTGTATTATATTGCAGAACCAAACTCTGAGAGAGGGTAAGAGTTTATTAACTCAAACAACAATTACCTATTGATCACCTACTATGTGCTGGGCAGAGTTAACAAAATTGAACAAACACCCATCACGAGACGCTTTCAAATAGAGACCAGTGCTCGTTCTTACCCAGTAGGGATGGTGAGGGTGAGTCTACTCTGGTAGCCTGGAGACTAATCATGGCATTCCTCCCTGTCACCAGGAAAGAATACTTGCAAGTGTGCAAAGCCAGGCCCTGGCAGAGTAAAGTATCCCTCTACTCAGGTGGCCCTGCCAGAGGTGTGTCACCATTCAGCTCCTTGGAATGTGCTTGGGTCTGCATAGTCCAGAATAAGTCAGAAAAAATGTATGAGCTGCACTCTCTCAAACCCTGCTCCATCACTGGGATTCCATCCATCTGTTCTATGTTGCATTTAGTTGTATGTCCCATCCAGTTCTATGAAAAACTAGTAACCTCTGAGTGTTCTCCAGCTTTCTCCTTACTACCTTCAAAAGGGGACGTGGGCCTCACCTAGGTTTGCAAATGGAGGAGAGAGAAACTGGTGGCCCAGAGAGGTACACAGGATCTGCCAACCCCTGGTAGCACCCCTATGGGACTCTCAGTCCTTCCAGAGTCTGGAAGAATTTACACATTTGTCCAGATGAACTGAAAGATCAAAAGGCGTGGACCATTTGTTCCTATGCTCCACCCCCAGCCCCTAACTTACCTCTGATTTATGGATAGACATCTTAACAGCCTTGAGAGGCCCACTGAGCTTACAGTACTCACTGCTTAAAGTAATTCTTAAACACATACTATGTGCTGGACAGGGTTAACAATATTAGGGGTAGAGGAGGATGGGTCCTGAGGTTAAGGAAGTCTCCTGCCCAGGCTGAAGCTTCCCCTTCTCTTGACTTGGGCTCTTTTTTCTCTCCTACCCATCTCACCCCGTTGGCTCTGCTAGAGGCATTGAGGGCCTGCCCACTTCAGCCTTCACCAAGCATCAACCATTACATGCTCTCTTTGCCCCCAGCATCACCATTCAAGATAAATGCAAAATTGTTGGTGCTTCAATGTTTCTACTTTCTTGCTAGTTTGAAAAGTAACACTGCTACAGAATTATACCTCTCTCACAAAGGTCCAGGACAGCCTGGGATGGGCTGGTGTGGGAGACAGGCTGGGAACCATGCACCATTGAAAATGTTCCTGTAGAGACATTCTGAGGCCAGACAACAGAATCCTAAGGCTCCAAGTCCGGGATTGCCGTGGACCTGTTTTTCCCTTCCCAGGCCCCCGGCCTTTCCTGCCTCTCTTCTCTCCCTGACACACTGGTCCTGTCTTTCTTGGCTTTGTCTTCAAACCTCAAGGAGGAGAGAAACAAAGGAAGGAGCCAATCTGTGGAAAATGGCTCTTCCAAATTCAAGTCTTTCACAATTCCTTTTGGAGGGTTTAGAAGGCTTTAGTTAAAGATACATCGAAAACTAAGCCAAATATTTGTTAAGGTAATTATTAACTACAGGAAAAAAAGAGACAAAGGAAACATAAACATCATGAACTCTTTGGCTAAATTATACTCCTATATTTATCTCCCCAAAAGTAACTAATAATGTAACATAAAGTTTGGTCACAGCAATCACAGCAGGATGGAGAGAATGGTGGTGGGGGTATGGGGGTGGTATTAGGGCCAATCATTTACCTTCTGTAACAGGAAGTCAAAAGATAATGTCTAGAGTTGAGAAATACAGAAGTACATAGCAGAAAAAAATAGTTAAAAAGTTTAGAAAAGGGTATCAGGAGTAAGAAATTGCAGGACGGTGCTATCTATAAACCATAAAGCCATATTTTATTTATAAAATAACCATCATACACTACTCCGATTTTTGAAAAATAATAATGGAAAATTCGTAAACACAAGCTGAATGTGGAGAGATAACGTTGAAAACATTTCTTTGAACACAGAGTAAAAAGATCAACAGATGGAACATGTGAGATAAAAATGAAATGACACAAGGACAAATCTAGATGTCTGGATGCAGGAGAAAGAGAAGATAGAGGGAGGAGACAATAGAGGAAGTCACCAAAGGACATTTTCCTGACACAAAGAAACCCTCAGATCATCCGAGCAAGGATCCACAGAGGCCATGAACATGAATGGCAGTTAGGAAAAAGAAATTCAGTCTTCAGCTCAGGTCATGATGTCATGGTTCCTGAGTTCGAGACCCGTATCAGGCTCTATGCTGACAGCTCAGAGCCTGGAGCCTGGATTCTGTGTCTCCCTTTTTCTCTATCCTCTCCACCACATGCTCTATCTCTCTCTCAAAAATAAATCAACTTTAACAAAAATTAAAAAAAAAAAAGAAAAGAAAAATTCAGATGGCCAATAAACACAGGAAACAATACTAAGCCAGACATTCAGCTAAAGAAATACATAGGAAAACATTAATGTTTTCACCTATCCTAATTGTCAATACTTAGAAAGCTTCATAGTACCTAGTACTAGCAAGTAAATGGAGAATGAGACACTCTGATTACGTTAGTGAGAATGTGCATGGTGCAAACATTTTGTGGGGCAAATTGGCAAAATAGGATCAGACCTTAAAATGTCCTTACCCACTATTCCAGCAATGTCACTACTAGGAATTTATTCCTTGCAAATACTCATTAAAGCATGTCAAGATATCAGTAATCATTCAAAGGTATTTACTGCAGTATTGTTTATGGCAATGCAAAACCTGAGATGATCTAAATGTCCATCAACAAGTAGCTGGTTGGATCCATGATGGTAAAGCCATGAGTGCAATGAGGGAAAGCCGACTGTGTTAAGTGTGCATGAAATGTACTTTTTAAGAAACGAGTATTATCTGCCAGTAAAAACATTTTTCCTGGATGGAAGGATAGCCAGTGACTCAAGAATGGGGGAGAGGGATTGTCATTGAGGACCAATGAGAGTTGTACCTTTTATTTTTACACCGTACAGAACTGTTTCACTCTTTGTATGATATTGTATTGTTTTATGCTTTAAAAAATGTTAACTGGAATTATCCATGTGCTGGTATTATTGCCACCTTTATTTTCCTCATAATACATTTTGGCATTGAACCAAATACATGTTTTATTTTGGTTTTGTGTTGTTTTAAGGGACCCACAGAGGGCCAATGGGGATACTAAAGAAATATCCCATTTAAGGACACTGGGACAAAATTTCAGAACTTCAAGCATAAAAAGAAAATGATATACTCTTCCAGAAAGAAAAAGAAGCTTTGGAGTTCCTGGGTGGCTAAGTCAGTTAAGCATCTGACTTCAGCTCAGGTCATGATCTCGCGGTTTGTGAGTTTGAGCCCCACGTCGGGCTCTGTGCTGACAGCCCAGAGCGGGGAGCCTGCTTCAGATTCTGTGTCTCCCTCTTCTCTCTGCCCCTCCCGTGCTCATGCTCTGTCTCTTTCTGTCTCTCAATAATAAATAAACATGTTTGTTTTTTTTTTTAAAAAGCAGCTGACACATGAAGAAATGAGATTCAGCCTGACATCATATTTTGCAGGAAAATTACTTTGAATCCGGAATTCTATAGCCAGCCAAATTACTCCCCAAAATGAAGACACAATAAAGACATATTCTGAAATCCAGGGAGTCAGAAAATTTATCATTCGTGCACAGCGTGTGAAGAAATTAACCAAGAAGTCCCACTAAAACAAAGTAATTCAAAAAAGAATAAGTGACATTTGTTTTAAAAAGTGGAAGCTGAGTATAAGAAGAAATATAAACATAGAGATAAAATGAACCCATACCAGTTTGAACTTTGATGCCTAGAACATTCTCTTTTGACCTACAGATGTTTAGTAATCTAAAGCTGTTTTGTTCCTAAAAGCTCCAGTCATACTGCTTGATTCTGTAGCAAATAATATTTACACAATTATAACATTGTAATTATATGTTATAATAATGTGATTTATGTGGGGTTTAATATCTTAGACTCAATCTGTAGACAAAACATGCAATGACATGAATAGAACAGAATGTATATATTATAAACCTTGACAAAGTAAAGGGGAAAACCCTGCTTAAAGCCAGGGAACTGAATTCTCTAAATTCCTTTAGCTGCAATTAGGATAGCAAAAGCCAGACCTGGCTGATTAGAGTTTAGGGCTCCATTAAATGCAAAACTGGGGTAAGAGCCCAGGCCAGAAGTAAAGGAAGTGGCTCCAGTGATATATTGGAGCTAACTGCTCCCTAGAGCTGATTGTCTTCCTCTTTTTCCAACCCCTCATTGCCATTGTGTTGTTAGCTTGAAATTAGCCATAGTGGGAATACTTATACCACAGATATGGTCAAACTCTAGACATGAGGGCTCTTTTTTGGTCTTCCCAGAGAGCCCATGGTTGAATATTGACCAGCATGCCCTGTGGGAAAGCCTGAGTCTCTGGCCTGAAGGATTGTTAAGAGGAAAAACAGAAGGAAAGTGGTGAAACCCTCAGGATTAGATGGGCTGTGAGAGAACCAGTGGTATTCTTAGAGAATGAAACATTCCAAGGCCAAATAGTAACTACTATCTTGAAACTATTCAACTCTGCTTTTATAGCCAAGAGCAGCCATAGACAATATCTACCTGAATAAGTGTGGCTGTGTTCCAGTAAAACTTCTATTTATAAGATAGGCAAATAGCCCAATCATATAGTTTGCCAACCCATTGTCTAAGACAAACCCCCCAGGAGTGCACTTCAGATATGGCACAGAAAATGGCTCAGCAGCCACAGTTGGAGTTAGCTGGATAGCTGGATAGCAGGATATTTGAGCCAGAGGTCCCATCTCTGACTCCCCATGGCTTCCAAATGGCTTGCAAGGGATCCAGAAGTTCCTTTGTCCCAGGGGAAGGGTTATATGCTTATATACATACATATATATATATATATATATACATATATATATATATATATATATACACATATATATATAGCACCTTTGTGCTATATAACCCTTAAATATAACATATATATATAACATATATATAGCATATAACATATATATAACATATATAACCCATATATAACCCATATATATATATATATATATATATATATGGGTTATATAGCACAAAGGTGCTATATCAGATAGGATTGGGTTTGGCTTTATAGTAGCTTAAAAACGCACAATTTAATCATGGCTTGGAACACACACACACACACACACACACACACTCATGCAGATTTACTCTCTCATGTAAAAGCCTACAGGTTGGCTATCCAGGGCTGATAAAGCATGAGAGACCCAGGTCTGTCCTATCTTTCCTCTCTGCTATTCCTAGATGTGGCCCTCATCCACGTGGTCCGAGGTGGCTGCTGAAGCAGAACCATTCTATCCACCACATCCAGCAGGCAGGAAATGTAAGTGGGCAGCCCTTCCCACCCTCAGCTTCATGGACATATAATCTGTGCAATTTCATAAAGCCCCTCACTCAGAAAAGCCCATGCTTATTTTAATGGTGGACTGTCACTATCTTGAAATTCATTTTTTTTTAATTAAAAAAAATTTTTTTTAACGTTTTATTTATTTTTGAGACAGGGAGAGACAGAGCATGAATGGGGGAGGGTCAGAGAGAGAGGGAGACACAGAATCTGAAACAGGCTCCAGGTTCTGAGCAGTAAGCACAGAGCCCGACGCGGGGCTCGAACTCAAGAACAGTGAGATTGTGACCTGAGCCGAAGTGGGACGCTTAACCGACTGAGCCACCCAGGCGCCCCACCTTGAAATTCTTAATAATGTTATCTTTGAACTCATATGGAACAATGGAGCGTGTACATTAACGGAGGAGGTATGTGTAACATGTACATGTGTCATCAGTCCTTGCAGACCCTGTTCTAATACAACATAGGTCATGCCTGCTATGCAGCTTCCACAGAATGCTTATCATGTGCTCAGATTCACACAATCAGAAGGGCCTCCAAGCATTAATTTAATTTTTTCCTATTCCTGTTTTGAATTTTTAATTTTATCTTTGTGTTTTATAAGTGAAGTCCAGTAGGACAATGGAAGATGTGTAATATGTGTGTCTCCTGTTCCTTGCCACCCATTTCCTATGCATACAGTGTTTGCAATATACCAGGAGCACAGATTTCCAGTGGACCTACAATGTGTGGGATTTTAGCACGACTCCAAGCAACTACAAGGTAAGCATGTTATGTCCATGTCTGAGTAAGCAGGAGCTGACAGCTCTAGAGGACAT
Source organism: Panthera leo (assembly GCF_018350215.1). NCBI lineage: Eukaryota > Metazoa > Chordata > Mammalia > Carnivora > Felidae > Panthera > Panthera leo. Next base: position 128,197,234 of record NC_056687.1, read on the forward strand.
GCTTTCCATTCGAGCCAGAACCTGTTTCAAATGCAGAAAGAAGGGAGTGGCATTCTAAGAAACACAAATGACCAAGGACCATTGTATCCTATCTTACTTGTGTTACTTCCCTAGATTAGTCAATCTTTTACGACAACAGATAAAAGGTAGGGCAACCCACAGTTCCTTCTGACATTCAGCCCCTCGCTACTAATCAGTAAGGTGAAGATAGCTACTAATAAGTAAGGTGAAGATAGAGAATGTTGGTACGGTGTGAGCACATCAAGAGGTAAAATTAAAGTGCTGGTTTCATGTGATGTTTCCACTGTTTGGTATAAGTAAAATACAAATGCATGTGCAATTTATAAAATATAAGTTATATAATTCCTGTGATTTTGCATATGAGTTACATGCTTTAAAAATTTTAATTTAACACTGGCATTGCACAATATAAAGATGAATGGTAAAGTTCATAGTAATGGTATAAAACTTTAATTTTGCTTTAGATAACATTACATAGCAAATAAAAAAACACCATGGCAAATAAAGACCCAGGCCTCAGAAGAAAAAGAAAAACTTTACTATTTTAGTACCTTTGGTAGTACTTTTTTCCTGCTTTTTGAACAAGGGGATCTTGCATTTTTATTTTACCCTGAATCTTGACAATTATGTAGCTGGCCCTGGCAGCACACTACCCTAGGATGCCATATGGGACCAGTCTCATCTCTCAAGTCAACTGCCAGAAGCTGAAGCCCCTCTCCTGACAGAAAGCAGCAGAGGTCCACAGGATCTGAGTGTACTGAGGGCCCCCCCACTTCAGTGGATATGGTAAGGGTCCTTATTTACCCAGATACCCAGGTGACATCTTGAAGAGAAGAAGGAAAAGGGACAGAGTTCAGAAAGAGTGAGTTTTCGGGGGCACCTGCGTGGGTCAGTTAGGCATCCGACTCTTGATATCAGCTTAGGTCATGATCTGGTGTTTGGGGAATCGAGCCCTGTGTTGGGTTCTGTGCTGACAGCATGGAGCCGACTTCCGGATTCTGTCTCTCTTTCTGCCTTTCTCTCTGCTCCTTCCCCATACTCTCTCTCTCAAAATAAATAAACATTAAAAAAAAAAAAAAAAAGAGTGAATGAGTGAGTTTTCCAAGACTATGGAAACCACCACATGAGGGAGTTCAACTCCAAGTAGACTGAACGCTCAGAGTGAAAAGAGACTGTTCAGTCTATTGTTAAAAGGGAAGCCCAGGCTTCCCCACTACACAATAGGGCGGGCCTACTAGGGAAGATCCCAATTTTCTTTGCAGATCTGATGGGGTGTGCACACTTGCAAGCCTGCTACCCTGGATCCAAGGTACTTTCCCTCTGAAATACACTTCTTTCCTGCTTCCCCTTCCCTCTTTCCATCCCCTAGTCCTGGGACCCTTGGTTACCAGGCTAACTTCTCACCGCTCTGCACTCAGCTCAGGTGTCTCCTCTTGCAGGAAGCCTTCCCTGACACCTGCTCTCACTCTGTTCTCCTCTGGGCACTTACTGCAAGCTGCACGTGCCTAGTTTCAGAGGAGCAGTTTGAGAGCAGGCATGGCACCTGATGTAGGGCCCACAGGCCAGGAGTGGAGGCTTCCTGCTTCTCACGTACCCTTTTTGGGCCTGTTTCTTCATATGGAAAATGGGGGTTATAATACTAGACCCACTGACCTAGGATTTTTATAATCTGGTTTTTGAAAAGATATTACATGTACACCCAGTACACAATTCAAAAGGTATGTAAGTGTATACAATGAAAAGTCACTCCCCTTCCCCATTCACTCCTCGATTCCCAGCTGTCTTCTCCAAAGACAAACCTTGTCACCAGTTTCTTTAGCTTCCCCCCAACAGATACTCATATGTGCTTTAGAGCAAATACATTATACGTCACCATCTATGCAGCATTCTGGGGAAGAATACATAACCAGACTATAAGGAAGCATCAGATACACCCAAAATACTGTGTTTTTTTTTTGAAAAGTGGTGGTTATGAAGCATCAATATCACAAAGAAAGGCTGTCAATGTGTTCCAGAATAAAGAAGGATGGTAGATTAGATAAAAGCACTGTATTTGTGTTAAATTGATCAAAGTTGGAGTAAGTGTAAAGTGGCTATGTAAGAGAATCCCTAATTAGAAAATACCTACTGCCATACTTAGAAAGAAAGAGCCATTATGTATATAATTTACTCTCATATGATTTAGGAAAAAAAAGTGTGTGTGTGTGTGTGTGTGTGTGTGTGTGTGTATGTTTGTACATGAGAGGGCAACAGAGGGCACACGTGATAAAGCAAATGGGGTACAATGTTACCAATAAGTGAATCTGGGTCAAGTGTTGATGAATATTCTTGTATTATTTTTATTTTTGCAATATATGCCTAAGTTTGAGATTACTGTCCCTAAAAAGCTGATGTTCATATCTGCAGTCTCTGTATTTGCAAATTCATCTAGTTGCTAAACTTTAACCCCAACAACAACACTCAAGCACATCCACAGTCATCTAGACATGTGTGCAGAGATGTGAAAAATTTGAGTTGCCCAATATGCATATTCCCAGCTGAGGTCAAACAGGGTGGTGTTCTGCCTCTGGTTTTGGCTCCCATACTATAAATAACTGTCCTTTGTGCAGTCTCTTCAAGGCCACGTTTTTCACATTTTTGTGCTTTTTGTTGATGATTTCACTGTTTAAAATGGCCTCCAGTCATGTTGCTAACATGCTGTCTAGTCCTCCTAAGAGCAAGAAGGCTCTGATGTGTCTCATGGAGAAAATACATGTGCCGGATGAGCTCCATTCAGGCGTGAGTCATAGTGCTGTTGGCCATGAGTTCAGTCTTTATAAATCAGCAATATATATTAGATAAAATGTCTTTGAAAGGAAACACATATAAAATAAGGTTATACTTACATTGATCACTTGATGAAAATATTGTGACTGAGGCTGGCAGGCACCTAACCCTGAATTTCCCCTGGGAGCAATAGTTTAGTATCTGCTAATTCAATGTTTGTAGTGACTTTATAGAACAGAACTACCATGGATAACAAGAATCAACTGTTTACAACTGAATCAATTATAACAGTATACAATGCACAGTGTTCTGTACCATATATATTTATTTATTTAATTTTTTAATATTTATTTATTTTTTAGAGAAAGAGAGAGAGAGAGAGAGACAGAGCATGAGCAGGGGAGGGGCGGGGAGGGAAGGAGACACAGAATCTGAAGCAGGCTCCAGGCTCCGAGCCATCAGCATAGGCCTGATACAGAGCTCGAACTCAGGAACCACAAGATCATGATCTGAGCTGAAGTTGGACACTTACCCAACTGAGCCACCCAGGTGCCCTTGTACCTCATATTTTTAAACAAGAATTTTAGGGATCATACTATTATATTCGTTCTTTTGAACAGATCCCTGGTATTCCCCCTATGGATGTATTCTGACTGATCTAACCAGTTCTCTAGTGACAGACATTTGGGCTTTATCTTTTCAAAATGCAAACCTGATCATGTCATGAGTCCTGCTTAAAGCACTTCCATGGCATCTCCTGGCTCTGGGATAAAAACTGAAGTCCTTAATCATGACCTGCCAGACACTCTCACACAGTATTTATCCTTCATCTGCGTGTCTCCCCTCCAGCCTTCTTTCTCCCCCTGGTATTATCCACACTCCTCCTGCCACAGAGCATTTGCACTAGCTTTCCTCATGAAGCATCTTCCCCATCCCTCATCCCTGGCCTGATTCACTACCCTCTTCCTTCAAACCTCAACATCACAGATGGGTTTGTGTTCACCAACGTATCCTTGGACCTTGCCTAGAACTTGGCAGGTACAAAATGCTCAATGTACTTTTGTTGAACAACTGAAGGAATGAAGCAGGAGGCAGGCAGGGAGGGAAGCCAGCTGGTAGGGATTATATTTATGTGGGTCTCCGTTGACCAAACACTTGGTCTTCAACTTTTCACGGAATAGACACTGTACAGCTGCTCTATCTTCTCCTCTCAGGCTCTCAGTTCATTAGCACTGAAGTGATTTTTGTTGAACTCAACCAGTGATGATGATGGAAAATCAGGGAGTCCTGCAAAGCACCCGTGGAGAGGTGGCTAAAGTTTTTTGCGCCAGTTCCACACCATGAAAATAAAGTGATAATGTCTGGATTGGCTTGTTGTGAGTAACACATCTAGCACTTAGCACACATTGCAAAGGCTCTCCCTGCCCCCAACTGCAACAATCCAGAAGTTGGCCCTGCTCTCTAAGACTGTCCTCAGCATATTGGCTCATAACAAGAGATCTGAGTACAGAACAAAAATACTGAATATAAAGATCCACTTACTGTCACCATTGCCCCATAAGCAATCTCCTACTTTTCTTCCAGCCAAGAGGTGTCTGTTGGAGCCAAGCTAAGGTGAAGAAACCAAAAAAGAAGTGTCATGTCAATGTGTTTTCCCACCTCCCCAGGGGCTGACCACCATGTCCCTGAGCTGGGAGGGAAGGAGCTCTTTTCAGGACTGTCACTGACCTTTGGCTCCTTTCTACCTTTGAGTGACTAATTCCATTCTCATGGATTCTCTAAAACTGTATGAAACTTGTGGTAAAAGCCACATCCTTCCCCTATGCCAAAAGACTTCCGCCCACATCCTCCCAGTGATCACCACCCCTTTTCCTCCCAAGTTTTGGTTGCAAAATGAATCAAACTAGTCCACAGAAAAGGCCTGAGAGGGAGGGAGGGAGGGAGAGAGAGAGAGAGAGAGAGAGAGAGAGAGAGAATACACAAGGGACCCTATATACTAGAATCCAACCAACAACTTCTTACCACCCCCCATGGTCTGAACCACTGTCACCTGTCGCCTATTTATTGCAATACCCTAGCTGATCCAGCTTTCACCTCTTGCCCTAATCTTGCTCCATGTATAGGAGTGCCAGATAAAATACAGGACATTCTGTTAAATTTGCATTTCAGACAAACAACAAATCATTTTTTAGTATAAAGATGTCACAGATACTATATAGGATATATTTCTACTAAAAATTATTCATTTATCTGAAATGCAAACTTAACTGGATATGATTAAGTTTTATTTGCAAAATCTGGCAATTCTATCCACATACCAACCACAGTCATCCTTTAAAAATGTAAATTAGCTCAATCCTAGAAGAGAGCACAGACAGTAATTTCTCTGACATTGGCCACAGCAAAATTTTTCTAGGTAGGTCTTCTCAGGCAAGAGAAATAAAAGTAAAAATAAACAGGGACACCCAGGTGCTTCAGTCTGTTAAGTGTCCAACTCTTGATTTTGGCTTAGGTCATGATCTCAAGGTTCATGAGATAGAGCCCCGCATCAGGCTCTATGCTGAGAGTGTGGAGCCTGCTTGGATTTTCTCTCTCCCTTTCTCTGTGCCTCTACCCTGCTCATGTGCTCTCTCTCTCTCTCAAAATAAGTAAACATTTTTTTCAAAAGTAAAAATAAACTATTGGGACTATATCAAAATAAAAAGCTTCTATACAACAAGGTAAGCCATTAACAAAACTAAAAGGCAATCTACTGAATGGGAGAAGATATTTGCAAATGACATATGCAATAAAGGGTTAGTACCCAAAATATTTAAGAACTGAATCAACTCAACACCCAAAAACAAATAATCCAATTTTAAAATGGGCAGAAGACATGAACAAACGTTTCTCCAAAGAAAACACTCAGATGGCCAACAGACACATGAAAAGATGCTCAACATCACTCATCATCAGGGAAATGCAAATCAAAACTACAATGAGATATCAAGGAGATATCACATCACACCTGTGAGAACGGCTAAACTAAAAAACACAAGAAACAACAGGTGTTGGTGAGGATGTGGAGGAAAAGGAACCCTTGTGTACTGTTGGTGGGAATGCAAAGTGGTACAGCCACACTGGAAAACAGTATGGAGGTTCCCCAAAAAGTTAAAAATAGAACAACCCTGTGACTCAGTAGTTGCATTACTGGGTATTTACTTAAAAAATACAAACACACTAATTCAAAGGGACACATGCACTCTATATTTATAGAAGCATATTTACAATAGCCAAGATATGAAAGCAGCTCAAGTGTCCATCAATAAATGAATGGATAAAGAAGAGGTGGTTTTGTGTGTGTGTGTGTGTGTGTGTGTGTGTGTAATAGAATACATATATTCCACATATAATATAATGGAATGTTATTCAGCCATAAAAAAAGAATGACATCTTGCCATTTGCAACAACAAGGATGGATCTAGAGAGAGTATAATGCTAAGTGAAATAAGCCAGAGAAAGAGAAATACTATATGATTTCACTCATATGTGGAATTCAAGAAACAAAACAAATGAGCAAAGGGAAAAGAGAGAGAGAGAGAGACAAACCAAAAAAACAGACTCTTAACTATAGAGAACAAACTGATGGGTACCAGAGGAGAGAGGGGTGGGAGGATGAGTTAAATAGGTGATGGGTATTAAGGAGGGCACTTGTGATAAGCACAGGGTGTTGTATGTAAGTGTTGAATCATTATATTGTATAACTGAAACAAATACTACACTGTATATTAACTATACTGCAATTAAAATGAATAAAATGAAATGTAAATTATCTCATAACATCCATCTGCTCAAAATCCACCAATAGCTTCTTATCTCTGAGCAAAGTCCTTACCTTGATCTGCCTTCCCCAGTACTTCTTGAATCTCCTCGCCTTGAATCTCCTCAATCCAGCCACACTGGTTTCTTGCTATGTCTTGCACTTCTCTCCTATAGCCTCATTGCTAGCTCCTTCACTTTAGGTTTTTGTTCAGATGGGATTACTTTCCCAGTGAAGCCTTCTCTGACTTCCCTTTAAAAACTGGAGCCATCCTGGGGTGCTGGGTGGCTCAGTCTGTTAAGTGTCTGACTTCAGCTCAGGTCATGATCTCAGGGCTTGTAAGTTTGAGCCCCGCATTGGGGTTTCTGTTGTCAGCACAGAGCCCACTTCAGATCCTATGAAACCCTCTCTATGCCCCTCCCCCCTCTCAAAACTAAAATAAACATTTAAAAAATAAAAACTGGAGGGGCGCCTGGGTGGCTCAGTCAGTTAAGCGGCCGATTTGGGCTTAGGTCATGATCTCACAGCTCATGAGTTCGAGCCCCACATTGGCTGGCTGTTGTCAGCCCAGAGCCTGCTTTGGATCCTCTATACCAACCCTCCCCCCACTCTCTCTCTCAAAAATAAATAAAAAACATAATAAATAAATACATACATACATACATACATAAATAAATAACAGAGCCATCCTATCCTCTGTCACCTTTCCCAACCTTTTCTCCATCACACGTGTCATCTTTAACATTCCACATATATACATATTTGTTGCTTTGTTCTCCAGCTCCCCACTAAAACATATGGCCCATGAGGGCAGGCATTGTGTTTTGTTCAAGCTGAATATCCAACCCCAGAACCCTGCTTGGCACATCAATAAATATTTGTTGAACCAATGATGAAACCAAGGGCAGGAAGCACAGCCAAAAAAGCCCAGAAACAAAGGGGTTTTGTTTTTCTTTCTCTGCAGGCTTGCTCTAATCTTTCCCCACTCACTTATCTTGCTCAAGGCCCCCTTTGGCTGCCTTCCCACATCTCATCAGGACTTTTCAGGGGCACCATCAAAAGACTGGGATAATCTGATTGGCTCAGCTCACCCTTGCTTCCTCTCTTTCTCTCTGTCCCTGCTCCTTCCCTCTCTCCCCATGTCTCTGTGCCACTTATGTTTTTAATATTTTTAATGAATGAGTAATATTTCTAAAAACTCACTTTATTTTCTTAGTGTGCCAAGTGTGAAGAGGAGTGATTCAGAGGCTCTCATGGCCAAGAGCAAATGCCATGAAACCTCTTTCTTGTGTCCTTTCCCATACTCAGATTCTCTGCAGAGAAGCACCCATTCTCTAGTCTATATGCTCTTGCTCATAACACATGTCCACAATGAATTGGCAGCGACTATACACTGAGTCTCAGAGAACCAGACCAATGGAATCTCTTCTGAATTATAGCTGGGCCATCTGGTCACCCTCTTCAGAGCAGGAGAAGAAAGAGATGAAGGAACACATGCTGGTTAAGTGTATCAGCTTAGAAGTGGGGGGCTTCCACCCACAATCCTTTGTCTGAAATTGGTCACATGGCTCCACATAATTGCAGGGGGGCTAAGAAATATGTGAGAGCATACAGCTATTTGGTAAGAAGTAGATGTTTCTTCCTAGGCACAGTCTTGGGGAAGGGGAAGAGAAGCATAAGTGGGTTAGGGGTCTGTTCAGACACAGATATTCCTCTCCCCATCCACTTCACCTCTCGGAGCTCAGGGAGAGCCCTGGCTATACAAGAGGAAGAGACCAAATCTGAGCCAGCTCTAAGCACCTGAACCAGACCGGAGAGCAGTGAGGAAATACGATGGTTTTCTAGTTAATGCAGGCACCAACTGTGCTTCCCTCTCCATGTCCTGATCCCATAATTGCTATGGAAAATAATGACATTATCTTTCATTTCTCTGGCACTGACACTTTTTAAAGAGCTTTTCCTTCTATGTGGACTTCACAAGAGGTAGGCAGAGATTATGACATTTTTATAAAGGAGAAACCAGAGGCCCAGAAATGTCAAGAGAATTGCCTAAGGTCACAGAGCTCATTAGAGGCATTACTGACACTTCAGCAGCTCTGTTTGCCTCTACCTGGTGCGTCATCACATCACACTTCCTTTGACTGGGCCTTGGGAAGAGGAAGAACACAACTGGTCCCACACGGGTCTCTGCAACCATACCACATACATGGGAAACCATTACTGCTGCCTCTTTGTTGTTAATAAACAGGCTAAGATACAAACATTAGGTAAAAGTTAGCTCTGCTCAGGAAATAGCATGTTATCACGTGGGAGGTAGGGAAAAAAGTGTAGTGGACTTTCAAAGCAGAAAGATACAGGAAACTTCCAAAAAGTTGTTGAGCTGAACAGGCTGGTTACAAGGAAGGCTGCCCTGGGTTTGAATTCTGGATCTGCCACTAACTTGCTACGTAACCTTGAGCAAGCGAAAACCTTGCTGAATTTACTTACTGAATGCCTTACATAATTTCCACGCCTGTAAAATGATCACTGTAGTGGCCACTTTATAGACTTTTGTGTGAGCATAATGTATGTGAGCTTTCACGGTGCTCCCACATAGCTGTCATTGTATAAAAGCTGTGTGTTTAGGGCTGCTGGATGGTTCAGAGGAAGCCAGCAGGACCCTGGGGCTCAGAAACAAGAGCATAAGAAATGAGAGCAGGGGCTTCCCAATTCCTTTTCCTTTCTCCCTCTTTTCCTCCTTCCCTCACACTATTGTATTTTGAGTTATAAAGGCAGTACAGCAACAATTTAAAAAAAAGTTTGGGAGTAAAGAAAAAATGCAAAGAAATACTCACAATCTCAGAATGGTAACTGAAACATCTTGCTTTGTCTATACTTATAAGTCAGTTTGCATTCTCTAAATATTGTGTTTTGAAATATTTTCTATGTTGCCTCTTAGGTATAGGACAGGTTATGCTTCAGTATCAGACAACCCCCAAATCTCATAAACTTAATACAGTAAGGGTTTATTCCTTATTTGCCCAATGTCCCCTATGGACCTTAGTGACTCATGCAGCTATCCGCCATGTGGTAACTTACATATGAAGGCACCTCCATCTGAACACACAGTCTTCTCTTTGATTGTGATGGAGAATCATGCATGGGCTCTTAAAGGCTTGAGCCCAGAAGAACATTTATCGCTTCCTAATCGTGACGCCATATCTTAAGGCAAGGCAGAGTGTGGGGAGGCCTGGGAAATGTCATTTTCCATGTGTCCAGGAAGAAGAAAATGGAGAGTACTGGTGAGCCATCTTTTCAACTTTTATGTTTGCATAACTTTTCATTAATTGTACGTTCCATAATTTAGGATTAGACATTTAGATTGTTCCCAATGTTTTAATATTATAAATATAAGTGGAACTTCTCAGTTTCACTATGCTCATAGTTGTGGCCCCGTTGGCACTGATACCACCATATTGTCAGATCTGGGCCTCCATCTACTCATGCACCACCTCAGCTCTCATCCTCACCCAATCAGATCAGCCCCAGCTCCTTCCCAGAGTCTTCAGATGGGTGACTCAAATTCTTCTACTCATTCATGAATATACGCTGAGTACTTGCTGTATGTAGGGCACTATGCCTGACATGCATCTGGGGACATACCACCTTTGCTGCCAGGAGCCATGTGGAACACTGCTAAGAACTCTGTTCCTTGACAGTCTGCTGGTCTGTGGCAGAGCAGAGAGCATAGGATATTCCTCTCCTTGCTCTGTATAGCCTTCAACCATTTAGGCCCCAAAGCTGCATTGCTTGGACGTGGAGTCTCAGTACTTTGTTAATTCTTCTCCTTCTACTTCTCCCATAAAGCTTCAAAACCAATGAGGCAGCCAGTCTTATGGTGGTGGAGACTCAAATCCTCTGATCCCCTACAGTCCTCATCTTTAGTCTCCCTAGGGAATGCTTACTCATTCTTCAACCAAAATGCCAAAGCTGACAACAACTGACACAATCACATACTTGTGGAGAGGGTTATCCCCTCATGCCACCCACCTGTAGCATTATAGACTCAGGGCCAGGTCATGCAGAACCCCCTCAGATGTCAGTAACACTCAGCTGACATCACCAAGAAGAGCTTCTTTCTTCTTTTAGATTCTTTCCCTAGGATAAATTCCCAGATGTGGGATAACTGGGTCTAAGTATTAAAATCCTTTTTATGGCTCTTAATTCAAGTTGACAAATTACTTCCAAGATTTATATGGTAGACAAACACTATCCACAGTAATATCAGTTCCTTGCACTGTCACCAGGATTAGGAATAATCATTGTTGTAAATTTTATCACTGTGATGGACAAAAATCATACTTTTTCCTGGTTTTAATTTGCATTTCTGAGAATACCACAGGGTTTAATCTTTTGCTGCATTTGTTTCTAGCAATTTTTTCACTTGTATGATTCGTTAGCACAGATGTTGGTTTATTTATTTATTCAAAACATTTTTTATAAGTTCTTCATATAACAAAGATGTTAGTCTTCTGGCGTTGGTAGTTAAATCTTGGAGCCTCCACCGCACCACGCCTGTTCTGGTCTATTTCCCTTTTTATTTTGGTTATTTTATTTTCATTGTTTTTGTTGTGGTACAGAAGTTAAACATTTTTTTATTCAAAGTCATTAGTCTTTTCCTTTGTGGTTTCCTCTTTTTCTTTTTTTTCTTTCTTTTTTGTTTTCATTTCAAAGCTTACAAATATGTTACCTGTCCATCAATAGGGGACTGGGTACATCCACACAAAGGAATACTATGCAATTATAAAAAAGTAATCAGAAATATAAATACATTGTTATGAAGTGATCTCTGGGATATATTGTTAAGTGAAAAAAAGCAATGTGTAGAACAGTATGTATAGTATTCTACCTTTACTTTAAGAAAGAGGCAGGATAAATATGGGTATATATATATATATATATATGTGTATGTGTGTTGTGTGTTTATATATATACATACATATACATATATATACATATACATATATACACACATATATACATGGTATTTTTTAAAAAGGAAAAAATGGAAGAATAAACCAAAAACTAAAAGGAACCAGGGCTCTTTGGAGAAACAGCTAGGGTACTAAATTACAAGATAAGCCTGGAAGATCTTGTGTACCAGAAAACAAGAGACTACTATCAGAGACTACTGTGCCAAAAGGACACAACAGCCAACAGGAAGGACTTTCCACTAATCAAAGATGGAACCATTTGAATATTAAAAATAAACAAACAAAAAATAAAATAATAATGACATATATGTATACTTGATTAAAACAGAGTAAACATATTAAAATCATGAGTTCATAATGATATTAAAAATAATTTGTTGGTCGGGCAAGTGGATGCTAGGGTATCAACACATTATTTTGAAAAGTGGTAAGGAAAAGAAAAGAATAAAGAATTTATTTTGCTTCTTTTATACAAACTGTATTTCAGAGTAACTAAGTAGTTGATGAAGGAGAGTTCTGCATTATAGATTTCCAGCTAACACATGCAAAGGAATATGGTAGCCAGCCTTCAAGATGGCCCCCAATGATCCCTCCTCCTGGTATTCAGACCCTGTGTAGTCCCCTCCCACATTGTATCAGGGCTGACCTGTTTGACCAACAGCACATAGAAATGATGGCTCCTCATTTCTGTGATTAGATTGTAAAAGACTTTGATTTCAATCTTGTTCTCACATTCACTTATCTCTCTCCTTTTCTCCCTCTCTCTCATTACTCACTCTGGAGCAGCTGTCATATTGTGAGACCTTTAAGTAGTCTACAGAGAACCTCATTAGGTGAGGAAACGAGTTATCCAGTTAAAAGCCAGTAGGAATTAAGGCCTGCCAGCAACCATGAGAGTGAATGGGAGGTAGCTCCTCCAGCCCCAGATGACTGGAGGCTCAATTAGCAGACTGACTGCAGTGTCATGAGAGACTCTGAACCAGAATTATCCAGATTCCTGACCCACAGAAGCTATGAGATAATAAATGCTCATTGTTTTAAGCTCCTAAAGTTTGGAGTGATTTGTTATGCAGAAACTGTTAACTAATACAAGGGATGATAGAATTAGAATATCACAGATATGTACTAATGAAATAACTGGATTGTGACCAATGCTCATCAACTGCTAAAACCATAAAGTGGAAAGCTAAGGGAGAAATTTATAACCAATGATAATATCTGAACTTAGTAATCAAATTTTTAAAAACAACTTTATTAACTTTTTCTTCCTTTTTTTATTATGTACAATTTTAAACATATAAAAAGTATAGAGAATAATAGACTGAATTCCATATGCCCATCACTCAGTCATTAACAATTACCAGCTCATGGCCAATCCTGTTTCATTCATAACAGCACCCAAGTCCCTTCACTCCATCACCATACTGGGTACTTTGAAGTAAATCCCATACACCACATCATTTCATCCACTGATCGATCTTTTTTTTTTTTTTTTTTTTTAACGTTTTTATTTTATTTTTGAGACAGAGAAAGATAGAGCATGAATGGGGAGGGTCAGAGAGAGAGGGAGCCACAGAATCTGAAACAGGCTCCAGGCTCTGAGCTGTCCGCACAGAGCCCGATGAGGGGCTCGAACCCACGGACTGTGAGATCGTGACCTGAGCTGAAGTCGGACGCTTAGCCGACTGAGCCACCCAGGCGCCCCTCGATCTTTTTTTTTTTTTTAAAGATTTTTATTTTTGAGTAATCTCTACACCCAACACTAGGCTTGAACTCACAACTGAGATCGAGAGTCACATGCTCCACTGACTGAGCTAGGCAGGTGCTTCCATCCACTGATTAATCTTAACATCACAAAAAGAGAGGCAAACAGACATTACATGTCTTTTGATGTGATGCAATTAGAAATCTCCAACATTGTCTATACACTATTATTGCTAAAACAACAATAACAAAAAAAAAAAAAAAAAAAAGGAAAAGAAAAAGACCTGAACTTGAAATTAAGTCCCAACTACAAGTTTACAGGAAATACAGAGGATATGTAGGAAACTTTACATATAGGTGACTTGATTTCTTCAAAACACAAATGGTTTGAAGGAGTGGAAAAATAAAATTAGGAGATACATCAACCCCACAGATGTGTGGACTCTATTAGCGTTCTCCAGAGAAACAGAACCAATAGGATATACATAAGAGACGTTTTATTATAGGCACTGGTTCACAGGGTTATGGAGACTGACAAGTTCCATGATCTGTGCCTGACATTTGGAGACCCAGGAAAACTGGTGATGTAATTCAGTCTGAGCCCAAAGGCCTGAGAATTGGGAGGGGCCAATGGTGTAAGTTGCAGTAAAAGTCTGAATGCCCTAGAGCCATAAGCAACACTGTCTGAGGGCAGGATAAGACAGAAGTCTCAGACTAAGCAGAGAGAGCAAATTTGCCCCTCCTCTATCTTTTTGTTCTATGCAAGTCCTCAGTGGATTGGATGATGCCCACCCTGAAATGGTGAGGGTGGTGACCTTCTTACTCAGTCTACTGATTTAAATGCTAATGTCTTCTGGAGACAACCTCACAGATGCAGCCAAAAATAATGTTTACCAGCCATCTGGGCATCCCCTAACCCAAACAAGTTGATACACAACATTAACCATCACATGAACCCTATTTGGAAATCAATTCAAACAAGCTATCTGTAAAAGACATTGTAAGGCAATCAAGGGAAAGGGAACATGAACTAGATATGAAAGGATATTAAGGAATTATAAACTATGTGATGCTGGGATTCGCTTTGCTCTTCATGAATCTTTTGCATTCTGATTTTCTAAAATATTGCATTAAAATATTACTTATCTTGATTATGGAGTTTTCCTTAAATTTTGGATCCAAGGCAAGTGCCTCCCTCACTCAATTCATACTAGTCCTGGCCCTGAGGCAGACTGAATGTAAACAAAGCAGTCAAGAGGTAAGCAATGCAATAGCAGAATGGGATGAACGCTATAAAGGCAAGGGTGGTAGAGAATCACTAGGGAGTGAGGAGAGAGAGATCGGAAGAAAGTGTGTGTGTGTATGAGCTTGTGGATAGTGGTAAATGGTTGAAGCAGGGTGGGGAGTCAGGGAGCTTTCCAAGGAGTTGCTGAAACTGGAGAGTAGAGGGAATTCAGGATATGTTTCAAGAAGGAAAAGATGGGACTTGCTAACGGCTTTGAAAGAGGTGTGGAGTGAAATGCAGGAGATCAGATTCAGCTTCAGTAACGGTAAACAAGGGTACCTTTAACTGAGGTGAACAATAGTGGGGAGGAACAGCATTCAAGGGAAACCAAGTCTGGCTTTGAACAATATTAAGTGTGAGCTGCATATTAAAGTCACAAATAGAGCTGAAAAAGGTACTCACAAAGATAAATCTGGACCTCAGGTGGAAAGAGATGAGCAAGAGATACAAATTTGGATGAGATCACTTATGAAAACTGTGTAAAAAGAAAACTGGAGTGGGCATAGATATGAGCTCTTGGGGCCACCAACACTTAAAGGTCAGGTAAGAAGGGAGAGCCAGCAAATGAGCCTGAGAAGTAGCCATTAGTGAGGTAGGAAGAAAGCAGAGAAAGCATTTCCTAAGGAAGAACTGTGTGAAACTGTGTGCCGGCAAGTGAAGTCAACTGAGAAAACTAACCCATTGGGTGTGGTAATGGGCAACCAAGACGAGGGCAGTTTCCATTGAGTAGGGAGACCAAAGCCAGATTGGAATGAATTGGCAAATGAGCTTGAGAGGGAGGCAAGGAAATGAAGACAGTGAATCTGATAATGCATTTGAGCAATTCTTGAAGGATGGAGAATAGAGAGGCTTGGAAGAATCAAGTTGGGGCATAATCCACAACCCTCAGTTCTGCTATCTACCTATGGTATTTTGTATTAAGTACAGCTCTGGTTCAGGAAGCTGTGGAGATTGATTTCATTATTTTGTGAGAAGACTGTAAAAAGGAAGTAATTTGTTCTACATTTTGCATGTATTTTTTATATATTATCTTTTAACCAGCTGTGACAACGGCAGAGGAGGACATTAGCAAAAAATGTTAAGTCTAAATCAGGGGCTGAGTTTTTAAGCCAAGAATCTTTGTTTTTGAAGAGAGAAAGTGAGAGCGGGAGAGACGGGTAAGAGGGAGAGAGAGAATCTTTTTTTTTTTTTTTTTTTTTTGAGGGAGAGAGAGAATCTTAAGTGGGCTCCATGGCCTGATTCCATGACCCTGGAATCATGACTTGAGCCAAATGCTCAGAGTCAAATGAGTCAAATGAGTCAGATGCTCAACGAACTGAGCCACCCAGGTGCCCCAAGAGTCATTTCTTAAGGCAGGGATCTCAGGGACTGTGAGGGGTGAGGGGAATTGAGACCCACCCCTGGGCACATCTGCCAGCTGACACTGGGGATCTTGCTACCACCACCCACACAGTGAGTGCCCTGAGTGGACAAACCCTTAGAGCAGCCTTGAGATGGAGCAACCTGAGCAGCACTTTCCTCCTCAGAATTTATGAGCAGTGCAACCGTTGTCCCCTCACCTTCTCACAAGGGTAAAGCCAGAACTGTCCCTGATAGCTCCAATCACCCATGGGGGGCTGCTTCCCTCACCAACAGAAGCAGCAGAGGTGGCATCTCCCCCGCCCATCCCTGTTTTCCAGTGAAGGCAGGTGCAGAGAGGAGGGGACAATAAACGCCTATTAAAAAGCCACAGACCAGGGGCGCCTGGGTGGCGCAGTCGGTTAAGCGTCCGACTTCAGCCAGGTCACGATCTCACGGTCCGTGAGTTCGAGCCCCGCGTCAGGCTCTGGGCTGATGGCTCAGAGCCTGGAGCATGTTTCCGATTCTGTGTCTCCCTCTCTCTCTGTCCCTCCCCCGTTCATGCTCTGTCTCTCTCTGTCCCAAAAATAAATAAACGTTGAAAAAAAAAAAAAAAAAGCCACAGACCTCATCTTTCTTATCCATTTATTTTTTTAAATGTTTATTTTTATTTATTTTGAGAGAGAGAGAGAGAGACAGACAGACAGAGACTCCCATCTTATCTATTTATTTTTAACTAACCTTAGAGGGAGAAACTGCCTGACCTGAAAGGTAAAGAAACTTATTTTGAGTTTTGAATTCCAAACCCAAGACACTATATAGTATGTTCTTCTTGATGGTGAAGGATTAGAGAGAAGTTTGCTCCCCATTTCAAGAGAACTGAACTATAAAATATGACCACCTCTCTGGCTCCTGCTTGTTGTACCCTGATGGCTCTTTAAAAGTTTCCTTCTCAGACTATGGGCAAGGACTGCTCGGATTGGCATAAATTTCTGTACTTTAGACAAGGAAATGCAATATTCATTTAATGAGCAACTTCGGCTGCTCTGTGACCACACTTCACTCAGAGGTACATCCAGAACACACACAAATCAAATCCATCTCCAAAAGCTTGTAGGGTGAGACAGCTTTTACTGAATGTCCTTCCAAAAGGGGCAGTGAAGGGGAAATTATGCCACCCAACACAGCAATCTCTCCCAGTCCCTCCTCTTGGGAAGAGAAGTGGTCTCTTTCATAAAATGGCCTCCTCTGGCCACTGGACCCTCACTGCCCCCTCTTCTTCCTCACTTTCTCAGGAAGGCCTGCTATCAGCTTTGGCCACCTTCCTCTCCAGCCCTCATCCTAGCAGTCCTGACTGGTTCTGACCAGAGATTTGCTGCTCTTGAATATTATCAGTCAAAGTGGTGTATGGGCCCACTGTCCCCTGTGACAGGACTCCCATTTTAATCACTGAGGCTCTTTGAGTTTGTATTAGTTTCCTATTGTTGCTATAACAACTTACCACAAACTTTGTGGCTTATGACAACACAAATTTACTATCTTCACTTCTGTAGTTCGTAAGTCCCAAATGGGTCTCAGAGTGTCAGCAAGGCTGTGTCCCTTTCTAGAGGGTCTAGAAGAGAATCTGGCTTTTGCCTTTTCTAGCTTCTAGAGGCTGCCACATTCCTTGGTTCTTGGCCCTCTGCCACCTTCAGAGCCAGTGAGCACATCACTCCAACTTCTGCTTTCATCGCTGTATCTCCTTATATGGCTCTGGCTGTTCTGCTGCCTCTCTCTTCCACATTTAAGGAGACTTTTAAATACACTGGCCCTGCCCTGATCATCCAGGATATTCTTCCTCTCTTCAAGTCAGCTGATGAGCATCTGCCCTCTGCAAATTTATTTCCCCTTTGCCATATAATATAACATATTCACAGTTTCTGGGGATTAAGGACATGGATACTTTTGGGAGGCCATTGTTTGTCTACCACAAAGTTCAAAGGCTAGTGTGGCTGGTGGTAGCTTGTGAGAGAATGGTCTCCTCCTCCTGTAGCCAGAGGCTATACAAGAAAGCGGTTGTGCTGGGCCCTAAATTCAACTCAAGTGGGTGGCTAAGGGCTTAGCTAAAAGTCTTTCTCCAAGGTAAGCATCGTGCAACCCTTTCTCAAGTTTAGCTCTGCTGTAATCCTTGTCCTTTACCCCCACATTAGGGGTGGTTGGGCAAAGATGGGTGGCAAATGATTTTCAGAAGAAACACAAATAAACAAACATTTTATCTCTAATCCAGAGACATTTTCTCTCCATGACCTCTTCCATCCTCTCCTGGAAACCTCTTGGCTCACAAACACTGAGCCATCCAGATTTTGGTGGACATCTTGGCATTTGAATGTCTCACCCATCCCAGGTTAATGCCAGACTAACAATGAATTCTAGTGGCTGACTCGGAGAAGGGGAAGCACTGTCACCCTGGGGCTCTGGTTTGTAGATGAGGAAATGCAGGATGGCAACTTGTTTTGATGTGGGAGTGACCATCACTCCAGATTCCATGTTTACATGGTTTGGTAAGATAGTCTCCGAAGATGACTGTCATTAATTCCCTATCTCCTTGAATGTACCTACTGCTTCTCACATCAAGAGGTAGAGTCTAATTCCCCTGCCTGGGCTAGCCTTAGTGACTTGCTTTTACCAATACAATGTGATGAGAGTGATATTCTAGGTCTCTTGTGGCTAAGTCACAAGCTTTTTAATTGATGACTCTCTGGGAATCCAGCTATAATTATGTAAGCCCGTGTCATGTGGAGAAGCCAAATGTAGGTGCTCTGGTTAATAGGACCTGCTGAGTTCCCAGGTAGCATCAGCTGCAAGCCACAGGAGTGAGCCATCCTGAACATCTAGCCCAGTCAGGCCTTCAGCTAACTCCAACCCCAGCTGTTATCTGAATGCAACAGGATTCAAGGCCATAAGTGAGAACCGTTCAACTGAGACCAGCCAACTCTTAAAGCAGTGCAAGCAATAAAAATAGTTGTTTTAATCCACTAAGTTTAGAGGTAGGTTTGTTACAAAACCATAGAAATTTAGGGTATATCTATACCCTTGGGGAACCCAGAACAAGTCTAGGCAGTGTGACAAATGCTGGGAGGGCTACCGAAAAGTGTCAGATATTGGTAGAGAAGATATAAAATGTGTGATCAATAAATAATAAAGACTAAGTGCTACAGGATTTTGGAAGAGGAAGATATCACTTGTGGGGAGCTGATCAAGGAAGCCTTCCCTGGAGAAAATGAGATTTAAACTGAGTCTTGAATCCTGTGTAGGCTTTTAACAGGTGGAGAGTAGGGATAAAAGAGAATATATATCTGAAAGAAGTAATGTGGACCAAAATGGCAAATCAAAAGAAAGAAGGGTAAATGGGAAATGTGAGTAGATTTGCTGAAAACACTCACCTTTCAAGATTCAGGGCAAGGGTGCTGTCTCCCAGGAAACCTCCTATGCTTTCTCCCATTTTCCTACCTTCTGCCTTACTTGAACTGATTTTTCTACTTTTGTCATAGCACCAGGAATTCTTTGGACTCTTTTTTTTAATACTCCTGTTATGATTAGGCTAAAGGTAAGTGTCTATAACAAAGAGTTCCCAAAATACAGTGGCTTAAATCATGTGGATATTTCTTTTTCTTGCTCGTGTTAGCAGTTTTCAGAGGAGGTCTGCCCCTCATGGTCATTCAAGGACACGGGTCCTTCAAAGTCATTGCTCTGTTCTCCCCTATGTCACTAACTTGCATGATAGAAACTTGGTCACCTGCAAATTCAGGCTCCAGCAAGTCTGGGAGGAGGAAGAGAGGTAGAGGAGGCAGGCCTGACATTCCCAACCTAGAAGTAGCATGTATCACTTTCTTCACATGTCTTTGTCAAGAACTTGGTCACATGACCTCACCTAAGCCCAAGGGGGGCTGGGGAAGTATGGTGCAGCTGGGCAGCCATATGGAATAGTAGTGCTATCATTAAGGAAGAAGGGGATTCAGGGTGGGCAGTGGCAGCCCGTGCCACAGATGCTCATCCTCCTCTGAGTCTAGGAGCTTCTTGAGGGCAGGAACCACATTTTCCTCATCTCTGGTCCCCAGCACTGCACCTTCTGCCTGACCCAGAGTAGTGTTCAAGCCACACCTGCTGAACGGATGAAGCTATTGCAGTGGCATAGGTTGGATGTGATAAAGGCACAAGGCAGTGCCGGGACCTGAGAAAGAGAGGACAGATGTGGAAGCATTTACTAGGGAAATGCACGGGCTTGATAAAGCTTGCCAGAACAGAGAGCTTTCAATGTTATGATCTTTTGTGATCTAAGTTGATGGCTCTTTGGCACAGGTTTAAAGAACTTGAACTGAATGCCTCACTTAACAGACATTTATTGAACACATTCCAAATTTAAGAAATTCCTCAACTGTTTCAAAATCACTTTTGGAAAAAGCATGCCTGAGGCTTGAAGACTTTCAGGGTTCTTGTTCAATACTTGCCTCTGCTACAGTTACCAGGTTAGAGCACCTAGCTGCACATCAGGGCTTTCCCCTGGCAGCCATTCCACATCATCAACCATACCTTCCTGGAGTGCTAACAGACCCCCAGAAAGTGAATGTGTGCACTCACTCACTGATGTCCAGACACTATCTCCTTTCTAGAAAACCAGGCTCTGTGGCTGAGTGCCGTTTAAACATGTTATTCTTCAGTGTCAGCACAGGTTTTGGAATTAGTCCAGACTGAGTCTGAATTCTGGCTCTGCCATTTACTACCTACTTTGATAGTAGTTTCAAATTACTTTATCTATTTAAATCCCAGCTCCTTTACCTGTAAAATGGAGATTATAATGGGGCTACATCCCTGGGTGTATGACGATTTAATGAGGTTCTGGGTATAAAGCACTTGGCCCTTAGCACTGCACTCAATAAACAACAGCTCTTCAACTATTAGGACAACTAGGTTTTCAGGCCTCTATGCCTTCTCACATAAAAAGATACTAACAGGTATAGCAGAAATAATAGCCAGTTATGGCTGTTAATAAAACTCAAGTGTGCAGGGCGCCGGTGGCTCGGTTGGGCAACCGACTGCACTCAGGTCATGATCTCACAGATCATGATTTCGAGTCCCGCGTCAGGCTCTGTGCTGACAGCTCAAAGCCTGGAGCCTGCTTCAGATTCTGTGTCTCCCTCTCTCTGCCCCTCCCCGCTCGTGTTCTGTCTCTCTCTCAAAAATAAACATTAAAAATAATTAAAAAAAAACAAAACTCAAGTGTGCAAATTGGAACCTCACTAATTTCTTGACCTGGCCTGAATTTCTGACGCTGTGGCTCTGTCCTAGCCTCCAGAGGACAATCTGATCCTGGTGCAGCCAGTCCCATCCTAAGATTTCTTGACCACATTTGGGATAATTACCACACTGGAGCTCAGAGCTCCATTTTAACTTCCTCTGCATTCCTCCCTGGTCCAGCATAATCTGAGAACTCATCAGCCTAGTCACCAAGCAGAGGGACAACTGGGTCCCTTTTTGGGTCTCTATGATTCTGGGATCCATGCTTTTGTCAACACTGACATCGTGTGGTTGTGATGCTCTCTCAGAGATGACAACGCTGACAGAGGTGGCACGTTCAATTCCATCCCATGGATCAGGCCCGACCCTCTTACCTCCTGGGACGAGCCGAGTTCACTCCCCACACCCTGCCAGCCTAGCTTGTCATGCACTCTAAGCTAACTTGTGGCTCAGTACAAGCTCATAGAAGCTCTCCAAGCCATATTTGGTCTTGTGAAGAACTGGGGCCCACTCGTGTCCACATGGACTATGCCATTACCCCTCTTGCTTCCTATTATCAGAAGGGGCAAGACCCAATTGAGCAACTGCAGCTGGAAAACTGAACCCATATGTCCTCCTTCCTGTTACAATCCCTCGCCCTCAAGGGCACTGCTCCTTCTTCCCTCTCCCTTTCTCCTCTCCAGAGAACTCATGCTGAGAGGAATGTCCGACCACTTACTACTCTGGTTCTTCCTCTCTAGTTCTGCCCCTCCATCTCTGTTCTCCACAGCACAAATCTCCTTTCACATACGTGGAAGTGGGGGCACCTAGGTGGTTCAGTCGGTTAAGCGTCCAACTTTGGCTCAGGTCATGATCTCAGGGTTCCTGAGTTCAAGCCTTGCATCAGGCTCACTGCTGTCAGCACAGACCCTACTTCAGATCCTCACTGCTGTCAGCACGGAATCTGCTTCGGATCCTCTGTTCCCCTCTCTCTCTGCCCCTCCCCCTCTCACGCTCCCCCCACTCAAAAATAAATAGACATTTGGAAAAATATATATATATATAGGTGGAAAGGACTTATGCTTGTGTGCAAACACAGACACACACAGACACACACACACAGTAAAAGCAGTTCTTCGAGTTTGCGCATACTTTCCAGCCTGTTTTGTCTCCCATCCACCAGAGACCAGAAGTTCTTTGAAATGACATGCTAGGGAGTCTGCTAACAGTCTAACCCTGTTCGCAGGTTTTGTTTTGTTTTTTTTTTTTGTGGTGGCTGAGAGGAGTGAACATGCTATTTGATGTCTCAGCTATCAGTCTGCCACAAATTAATACTTCATATTGTATCCTGTCTCTTGAGTGACATGGCTTTTTACCAGGTTAATGTAGTCACAAAGAGGTCTACCAGGCTGCATAATTCACGGAGTGGGCAGAACCCCCTTCATCATGCTCCCATTGGCCCTTCTAATTCCCATTCCACTCTTTTAATTTTTACAAGTTACACACATAATTTTAAAAGTAAAATATAATTCTCTAGAACTTTAGAAAAGCAGCAGTCTCCTGGGTTCCTCCGCTGTCCTTCATTCCATTCTCATGTTAGTCCCTGAGCTGTCTCTTCTGATATTTGCCTCTATATTGCTCACATTGGGATCACATTGCCACTTCTTGACTTACAGGCATTATTTGTGGATTTCCAAGGAGGGAGGTGAAGGTATCACGCCTGTTAAAGACTCCCACACATATTTAACTTACCCTCCCTCCATCAATACTTCGGGTTTACTTTGTTTTGATGCTGTAAATGCTAGTCACCAGTGAGCCCTATGAAACAGTTTAATTAATTGCCTTTCCTTTCTCAAACAACTTTTAGTTTTCCCTGGAGCTAATAAGTGGCCTCTTCCTCTGTGTCCTTCTGTCTAAATTCCTGTCCTCTCCTTGGGGACTTTGCTCCCAGACCCTTCTACCTAACCTTCTGGCAGCTCACTAGGCAGCCCTTCAACCTGAAAGGCAAAGACCAAAATGAACAGGGGGAAAAAAAAAAAAAAAAAAAGGAATCTGTATCAATAGAGACAATAACATAGAATCTGTGAGATAAGAATAGGTTACTTTAAAAAAGAAAAGTCAAGGGGCGCCTGGGTGGCTCAGTCGGTTAAGCGTCCGACTTCAACTCAGGTCACGATCTCACGGTCCGTGAGTTCGAGCCCCGCATCGGGCTCTGGGCTGATGGCTCGGAGCCTGGAGCCTGCTTCGGATTCTGTGTCTCCCTCTCTCTACACCCCCCCCCCCCCGCCCCGTTCATGCTCTGTCTCAAAAATAAACATTAAAAAAAAAAATTAAAAAAAAAAAAGTCAAAAAGCAAAGAGCACTCTGAAAATAAACTATGACAATAAAAAAATTATAAGCCAATATAAAAGTTAAAATAAAAAGCCAAAGAAATACCCTAGAAAGTAGAACAAATGTCTAGTGATCCTTGCTTTGCCTTTATTATTTAGGAGCACAGGGCTAAAAATCTGATTGTTGGTTGGTGACCTTGTCCTAGAGTAATAAAGGTGGAGTGAGCACCAAATGTCTTTTGTGTTTTCTATCAGTATCTTTTGATAGTTTCTTCTGGGCTGCTCAGATTCCCTGCAGAAAAATCTCCAATCTCCCACTGGGTTCCCAGCATCCTGGGAGCTGAATGTAGGAAGGGAACTAGAGACGAAACTCTGATCAGTATACAGAATCTGACTTTATGTTCCTATTTTTAGTATGGCATCACAGCTCTCATCAGTACCTGATGTCTTCCAGTCCAAAGACCTCTGTATAAATGTTTCCTTTTGTGCTCATATTGGGGAGAAGACCCCAGGATCTAAATGCTTCTCAATCAATCCTCCTATTCTTAGCCCATCCTGCATTCCCCCATTCAGAGCTACCTGGTGCCTCAACTCCTGACTTAGGTTTTAGCTAAGTCAATTGCCACTGATCATCTGCTTTCAGCTTCCAAAATGTAGTTACCATGGTCTCTACTGCCATTTCCCTTTGTTATTTGGGTTTATACCCTTAAGAAAGAAATCCCTTTCCTGCCATGTTAGTAGGGTTTGGGAGGCTAAAGAGATAAAAATGGTGTTCAATCTGCCATCTTCAAGCAGAAGTGTCTCATTCTACTTTAGCTCTTTCTGGTTTCACTTGGAACCATACAAGCTAGATGCCATGATGTAGCACTTTAAATATCCTCTACAACTTTGTTCCTTTTTCCTTCCACTGCTCTGGATCTGCATCCAAATATGAATTATTCCACAGGCCATCCTCTTTCCTCTTGCAAACAGAGTGCTCGCTACACAGATCAGTATGACCTCAGACACTTTACTTCTCAGTTTCAGCCTCACTCTCAACAATGCTCAGAAGAACTTAAAGACCCCTGGTCAATACCATCTTCCACCCACCTCGCCAGCAACTGCATACATTCAACCCTTTTATCAAACCTCCAGTTCTACACTAGTTCTTGGTGCTCTAATCCAGAAATGACTCTCCTCCAGATTAAAAAAAAAAAAATAGAAGCAACCAAATGTGGATTTTCTCAACTTCCTTCCCCTATTTGTCTACCCCATGAAGTTATCTGTGTCTGAACCCACCCAGGCCCCCTTTTCCACGCTCAGTAGCAGGCTCTGCTTCTGAAGCTGCCAGAGGTGCCCCTCTCACCGTGTTGACCACACTGTGGCTTTCAGAACCAGCTCTTCCTGCCTCGTTTAGACTTAACTCCTCCTAGTCTTTGCATCTTTGACCTCTCCCACTTGTTTTGGCACATTCCTTTCAGGTTAGAAGCAACTTATATTTTTCCACTTTAAAAAAATTCTATGCAATCCCCATGTAGATATTATGTTCTCTCTCTCTCTCCTTACTCTTTCACCAGGCTTCTCAAAGGCATTGGTACTCATTATCTCCACTTCCTTGCCTCTCCTTACTGCTTTGACCTGTGCACTCAGTCTTCTGCCTGCTGCTCTCCCTCACTGATGCAACTTTGGTGGACAGATGTGTTGGGTATGCCTCCGTGCTTGGTTGACTCAGCAGTATTTAACATGCCGGGTCACCACCTTCCTGACATACCACTTTCCTTGGACTACACTACTTTCCTGGTTCTCCCCACTCTCTGGCCATTCCTCTTCTGGAGCTTCTCTTCCTTTCCTGTCCTTTAATGTTGATGTGCCCAGCGTTCCATCTCAGCCCTCCTTTCCTCTCCTTCTCCATAAGCTTCCCCCATTCCTCCCACACTAACCACCTGGTGTCTCTTGCCACCTCATTGTGGATGGATGTATGTCTACTCCAGTTTTTCTGCAGAGCTTGCACCTGCATTTTCACCTGCTGGCAGGACATGTCTGCCAGGATATTACACAGGAACCTCAAACTCAGTGTGCCCCAAGCTAAAATCACTGTTTCAGAACCAAAACTTGCACACAGTACCTTTTGCTATCTGTGAAATCTTGGGGAAGTTACTACATCCTCATCTGGAAAACTGGATAATAATACATTCCCTATAGGATTAAATGGTCTCATTATGTCTGATGACGTATGTCCAGCATTCACCAGAGTGTCTGACATACTGTCCATGCTCAACAAATGGCCCCATCTTTAGTAGTAGCAGAAGGAGAAGGAGGATGGTGAGGAACATTAGACACCACTTCTACCTGCTCCCAGTCCAAACACTTGGGATCCATCCCAGTCCCCTGCCTCCCCACCCATACTACCACCTCCCTGCCTGTCAGCCAACCATATTTAATCTATCATCAAGCCTACTGATCCTATCCCATAAATATCTCTCATATTAGTTTCCCTGTTCCCATCCTCACTGCCCTGTCCTTCCTGTTCAGTCTCAATCTTCTCTCACTTAGGTACTGAAAAGTCATGCTGCCTGGTTTCCCAGGTCTTGCCCTTTTTCCTCCAGTCCATCCTCTAAATCTTCACCAAAATGATACATCTAACATGCATGTCTGAGGAGGAAAGCTAATATTTAAAACCATAACAGACTGCAGCTGCGTCTCCCCCTAAAGCATGCATTCCTCCTGAGCACAGGGCTCTCTGTTTGGTAGAATACCTGCATACTTGGCTGCAGAAGATGAACAGTTGAGAATATATAATAAAGAGATAGCTTAACTCCTCTGCAGAGGAAACAAACTGGAATTAAAGGTTTGGAAGGGATCTAGAAGGGAAAGAAAGTTGAGGAAAGCCTTGGGGGTGGGGAGATTCTAGCTCACTATCTCAGCAGGTGGCTGGAGAGAATTAGGCTGTGGTGGGGTAGGGCTGTCATGTAAAGTTCAGAGGTGACTAATACATTCTCTCAAGCTCTGGACTGTTCTGTGCTGCTCCAGACCCCCTCCTATTCTGCCCTCAACTTCACTGCACTTCACCATGTGTGGAGGCAGAGTTTTGGCTGGCATGGCTGAAAATGGGGATTTAGGGTAGAGATTGGTGTGTCTAGAGCTGAGCTTTCAGCAAGCAGGGCCAAGAGCTGGCTTAACAATGGAAAGACTGAGCAAATAAGCAGATGCATTCAGGATAATGGGAGTTAGGTTTCTTACTGTCAGGGAATGGATTTACAAATAGGTAATGAGGAAGGAATGGTGTGGGATTGGAATCAGAGGTATTGATATGAACTCATAGATTTTACAAATGTATGTGTATTTGCACACACATAAGTACACAGACATATACATACATAAATATGTTTATTTCCTTACTCTGTCTCCTGAGAGGGCCTAGAATCGATTACATCACAGTAGCAATAAACACAACTAGCTCCCAAATCTTGGTTTCTAAATACCATTCTCCACTAAAAGGAACAGGGGTTCCTAAGAAAAAGGGCTGATTGTAGGCTGCAACAGAAATGTACAAGAGAAGACAGGAATATTGTTGTTTCATAAAGTAAGAAAATGCTCAATGAATGCTAGAGACATATCAAAAGAACACAGGAACCAGCGGAAGGAGCTCCCACTGGCCAAATCTCAAATACCTCCAAATACATTTTGAGGATGAACATATGAATGATAGTAATAGATTGTAATCCATTGAATACAATAAGAATTCATGAATCTACACAGATAAAAATAAATGAAAAAAGTAAATAGGAGAAAAGGAAAAAGTCTCCCTATGGTTGAATCCAACTAAATATGAAAGGAATAGTAGTAAGAAAATCATCAGTGGGTGATCAAATTTGTGGATAAAAGTTTGAGGAGGAACCAGAAATTTACATCATTTCAAAGTATCTCCCCCTCAGATTTCTTATTAATCACAAAAAAAAAAAAAAGTAACTTTATAGCAGGGAAATGTATAAGACAACACATTAACCAACTGGTCAAAGATAACAGCACCAGTAATAGGCCAGGCTGACATCATGTGCCTTTTGACATAATCACTGAGAAGACATCACTTCAGTGCTTTCCTGTCAAAATTGCATAACCTGAATCTAATCATGAGGAAATGTCAAGCAACACCAACTGAGGGACATTTTACAAAAACTAGTTAAGGTCAAGAACTTTAGGCAAAAGAAAGGTTGAGGAACTTTTAAAAGAGATGGAAAAAAGACCTAAAAAGACATGAGAAATAAATGCAATGTGTGATTCTGGATTGGATGCTGGACTAGGAAAAAATAGTTATAAAAGACTTTATTGAGACAACTGATGAAATTTAAATATGGACTGTGGATTAGAAAATAGTTTTTTTTTTTATCAATTTTAAATGTCTGTATTTTGAAAATTGAACTGCGGTTATGAAAGAGAAAATCCTTGCTCTTAGGAAATGCACTGGGAAGTATTTGGGGGAAACAGAGTATAATGTCTCTGACCTATTCTCAAATGGTTCAGAAAAAAATGCATATCTGTCTGTCTGTCTATCTACCTACCTACCTGAGAATGTCTTGGAATTTTTATTATTATTATTATTATTAATTTTAATGTTTTTATTTATTTTTGAGAGAGAGAAAGAGAGAGAGAGAAAGATAGGGCATGAGCAGGGGAGGGGCAGAGAGAGAGACACACACACACAGAATCCGAAGCAGGCTCCAGGTTCTGAGCTGACAGCACAGAGCCCCAGGTGGGGCTCAACCTCACGAGCCGTGAGATCATGACCTGAGCCGAAGTCAGATGCTTAACTGACTGAGCCATTCAGGTGCCTCATGTCTTGGAATTTTTAAAAGACATCAGATCCAGGACTCTCAATAAATTTCAAGCAAAGTAAATGGAAAGATATCCACACTCATATATATCCCAATGAAACTGCACAATACCATAAAAAAAATCTTAAAACAGCTATAGAGAATAGACAGATAATGTGTCAAAGTGGCACTTAGAATTACAACTAAATTTCCAATGGAAATAATGAAAACCAGAAGACAGAAGAATATGTCTGGAATACATGAGATCTGTTAGGGGGTCTTTTAGTTTATCATGCCCTGTGATTAAGGTTAATGGCAAACTATGACAATTCAGTCCAGGTAGGATTAGTGATGGCCAGACCCTTTAAGAAAGAAGATTTGGTCACCCCCACCAGGTAAAGAACTAAGACCAGCTGAGGAAGTGTATGCTGGTAAAGTTTTTAGGAGGTCAATTCCATCAACATTTGTAACTCCTTTTGATTCAGCAATTCCACTTCTAACAATCTACCCTACCAAATATATACAATATGCACGAAGATACATGTGCAAGGATGTGTGGTCTATCAGAACCACGAAATCTATCATGGTCCATTCCAACCAAAAGAACACCATGGATATGCCTCTGCATGCTCTGTCATGCAAGCATCCTCAAGACCTCAACTTATTTTGATCAGTGAAAATATCAAATCATGTGACCATTACCTTTTGTACAATTTCATTTCTATAAAACTGAAAACATGCATAAACACACAATTGTGTGTCTAAATACATACACATATACATGTATGCGTGTGTAAATATTGAGAGAAAGGGCTTATATATAAGAACATACACCAAACCGGGAACAGGGGGAGAGGGATGATGGTTTGTATCAGGAAAGATGTTCATATTTTACTCTCTGAACTTTTGTGCTGCTCAAGTCTTTCACAACACAATGGGTTAATATATTACTTGTGGAAGGAGAACGTTTAAAAAGCAAATCAGGCCCAGGGTGCCTGGGTGGTTCAGGGACAGTTGCATCTGACTTTGGCTCAGGTCATGATCTTGTGGCTCGTGAGTTCGAGCCCTACATCAGGCTCCGTGCTGACAGCACAGAACCTGCTTCGGATCCTCTGTCTCCCTCTCTCTGTCCCTCCTTCTCTCTCTCTCAGAAACAAACATTTAAACAGACAAACAAACAAACAAACTGCTCTATAGTACACAGAGCAGCATTCCCAACTGCTCCTTGCAAATAAAGTGGACGTTTCCAAAACTTAGAGCCACCCTTTTCTAGAGCCCTTCCCTAGCTGGGTGAACTCAAGGCCAGGGTAAGGAGTTGTTTCCAAGGCTCTGTGTGTAGGCATGTATCCTCGAGTGGAGCATCAGACTCATACATGAACACCCAGCCATTTCCATTTTCTGGGAGGCCCCACCCAGCAGTGCCCAGTTCCTGCTGGCCCAGGGCTCCCATCCACCCACCCTGCTGCATCTCAAGCCCATGGCTGGCCTTTTTTAGGAACAGCAAAACAAGCCCTGATGATAGTATTTTCCAGGCTTTCTGAAATTTGTCTCCTGGAGCAGCAGGGTAAGGTCAACCACGGTGACAAGCAAAACCAAGAAAGAGGGCAGTGTGTAGAGTATGGTGATGATTTCGGCTTTCATTTCCTCCAGACAGAGAAACCTCAGGAAGCTGAGGTCAGGGATTCCCAGCATTTTCACTCTGAGACTTATTGGGAAAATTCAAAAGTTTACCCACACCTTGGTGGAGGATTGTGAGGGTGAGGGGTGGATGATTCCTTCTCTAGGGATAGGATGGGGCTTTTGGGAGGATCGTTATGTGGGAATTTGTTTGTTCTCTGAGGAGTTAAAGTGTTGGGAAGGTCACAATTTTAATTTTATTTAGAGGTCAACATTTGAGTATAGGGGTGCTTGGGTGGTTCAGTTGGTTAAGTGTTCGACTTCAGCTCAGGTCATGATATTGCGGTTTGTGGGTTTGAGCCCCACTTCGGGCTCTGTGCCGACGGTTCAGAGCCTGGAGCCTGTTTCAGATTCTGTCTCCCTCTCTCTCTGCCCCTCCCCTCCTCGCACTCTGTCTTTAAAATAAACATTAAAAAAAAATAAAAAAAATTTGAGTGTAAATTTGAAGAGGTAAGAGATGAAGCCACGTGAATATCAGAAAGAAGAGCATTCTAGGTACAGGGAAGAGCAGTGCAAAGGCCCTAAGGTAGGATTGTGTCTGGTGTATTGGAAGCACAACAAAGAAGCCATTGGGCTGGAGCTAAGTGAGTGGGGGTGGGAAGGGAGAGTAGAAGGACATAATATCAGAAGGGGAAGGAGGAAGGTGGAGTGAGAACTGTCTTGATAGCTTCTAAGGACTTTGTCTTTTATTCCAGATGAATTAGGGAGCCATTAGCTGTCTAAGAATCAAGTAGCAACAAGATCTGGTTGCATATAATAGGATAGTTTTGGCTGCTGCTTTAAGAACAGACTTAAAGGGGTAAAGGAGGAAGGGGAAAGAAAGCATGGAGGCCAGTGAGGCAGCAAGTACAACAGTCCAAAGGAGAGGTAGTAGAGCTGAGGTTTTCTTGACAGAATGGTCAGCATCACCTGGAGGGCCTGTGATGCTCTTT
Source organism: Panthera leo (assembly GCF_018350215.1). Taxonomy (NCBI): domain Eukaryota; kingdom Metazoa; phylum Chordata; class Mammalia; order Carnivora; family Felidae; genus Panthera; species Panthera leo. Next base: position 128,228,102 of record NC_056687.1, read on the forward strand.
GGGGGACAGGGACTCTAGAGCAAACAATGACATGTTTATACCACTTCTCTATGTGTTCCTTCCCTCCAAAGTTGATACTTATTAGTCTGGGGTAAGGCCAAGGAATTTACATTTCTACAAGTTGCTAGGTGAGATAGTACTGCTGGTCTGGGGAACCATACTTTGAGAACCACCAACTTTTTCTTCACAGCACTGATGAAAATGTGCAACGAACATGTGTTTATCATATGTTCTCAAGGAAGCACCTTGCTTACCCCTGTGTCTCAAGACCAAGCATGATGTCTGGCACAAATGCACTGAACTCAGCTCTGGGCTAGGCATGGTGCTGCATTGAATGAAGTTTTTGAGGATCTCTGGTTTGAAGGGTTTGGAGGTAACTGGTGATTAAACTCTTCAGGAAATGGTCATTACAGGGAAGGGATTCATTATAACAACAGTAATAATGGGTGTGACACTTACCCAGTCCAGTGTTGGTCTCAGTGTTTTACTCAACATCTCCAATTAAATCCTGTGAAAGCCCTGTGAATCTGGCATTATCACCCCTGTTTTATGAATGAGGAAACCGAAGCTTGGGGAGTTTAATGTTCCCGAGGTTACACCATTAACCAGAGCAGGGCCAGGCCTGACTGACAAGCCCTGCTCTGTTTACAGCACAGACTACTTCAAGAAGTCACTGATTAAGAGGAGATTGCCTTGAAGACAGGAGCTTCCTCACTTGGGGACTGTGAACTATTTTTAAAAATGCAGGGCATATGCCATCTTTAAAAAAAAAAATGACTCCTTTCTGAATTGAGAGCCCTGTTCACACAGCACATCTCCAGCCTCAAGCTCTTCTTGACAGAGCCCTGATGCTCTAATAGGTAGCAGTGGCTGCTCCAACCTAAGGATTTTTGCTGACCTTTGTGTTTTTTATGCTTGTCTGGTGGAGCACGTTTCTTCAACTCTCACCCTCTTCTCTGCCTCGTCCTGTAGGATGACAGTCCTGTAGGATGACAGGCACAACTCAGGGGGCTGAAGCTTGACAAATCGAGGCTGGCTTATCTCTAAATGGAATCCACGGCTCTCCCTACAGAACGAGAGAAATGAAGTTCTAGGACTTCCCGCCTCATCAACCCCCCCCCCCCCCACTTCCCTCAAGAGGATAAAAATAGCCGCCTCCCAGGGCCTCTCTTCAGGAGCAGCAACTGCGCTCAGAAACCCCGCCTGCCCCTCGAGCAGCTGGCGCGGGTCGGGGCTTGGACCTGCCCGCAGGGGCGATGTGACCCGGCCGGGCTAGGACGCTTGGAACTCTCAGCCGAGAGAGGGGGCGCTTGGAGCATGTTTGAGCACGATGGTAGGTGCTCACATAAATGCACCCCGAGACCTGGAGGTCCGAGCACAGGTTGCTTAGGCTGCCTTTCGAAAAGCAGAGGCGTATTCCCGATTCTTAACCTCTTTGGGCGACAGGGTCTCGCTAGAACAAACGATGAAACGTACAGAGCACTTCTCTGTGTGTGCTCAAGCACACTCAGAGAAAAAGACACACACTACTGCGCACCACAGGTTAACAACCCCAGATAGGGTTGATAACGGGGGCGCACAACGATCATGAAAAATAAAACTTCGTAAGGTCTAAGAATAAGGTTACTAAAGTTTGCTGAGCAGGATCTTTTTGGAGAATAAAAGCATATAATATTTATACATGGAAACTGACACAGAAATGTTGATGTTACCTCCGATGGTAGGATAAAAGGTGCTTTCCATTTTTCTCCATTTTCTAAGAAAAAGCAGGTTTCTCTTATGCAAACCTGAGCGACCGCATCAAGCATTTCCCTGGAGCTGGGACCCCACTCAGCCGCAGACGAGGCCGGGGCCTGCCTGCCTGCCTGTCTGGACTCTGTGTCGGGGCGGAAGGGGGAAGCGGGGGTGTTACAGGCAACAGGCAAGGAAACCTCAGGCTGGTGACAACGTAAGGTGGGGATAGGCTCCCTTTCAGAGGGTGCCCAGAATGCCCCAAGCCCGCGGCGGCACTTGAAGATCAAAGCGCTCCCAGCCCGGCCGCGGCCAGCACAGAGCGGACTGTGCGTGCGTACGCGCTCTCGGGGGGCGGCGGCGGCGCGCACGGGCGCGCCTCCGCGGCCAGCCCTCCACAGTGGACGATGCTGCCGAGGAGGCGGCGGCGGCGGCGCGCTCTGGCGGTCTGAAGCGGCGTCCGGCTGCCACGGGCCGGCGGCGCGATGAGCTGGGCGACCGCCCCCGGCTCGGGGCTGTGAGGGGCTCGGAGCCGGGGGTGGGTGGTGGCGGCGCGGCGGGAAGCCAAAGCTCCTCCGCGGCGGCGGCGGCGGCCATGCGCGGGACGGCGCGATCGGGGCCGCGGGGCCGGGGCCGCCTCCCCGGGACCCGCGGCCTGAGGGCCCCGCCGCCGCCGCTGCTGCTCCTGTTCGCGGTCCTGCCGCTGCTACCCGCGCCCGGCGCCGCCGCCGCCCCGGCCCCGCGGCCTCCTGCGCTGTCGCCGGCGGCCGCCGGGCCCAGCGTGAGCCTCTACCTGAGCGAGGACGAGGTGCGCCGGCTCATTGGTGAGTAGGGGCGCCTGCTCCGGGGTGGGCAGGTCGGGCCGAACCCCGGCTGCTTCCGGCTGCCTGCGGCCCAGTCCGCGGGCCGGGAACCGCGAGCAGGTCACGTCCCAGTACTCGGGGTCGTCCCCGGGCCTTGGCCTTTGCCTGCCTTGCTGGCCGGGAGGTGTGGTCCCTGCCCGGCCCCCGCCCCAGGTCAGCCTTCCGGCCTACCCCCTTCGCCCTCGCTGCCCCGCCGCGAAAGACCTGGGATCCACCCCGTTCCGTCCTCCTCACAGCCCCTTCAGCCTTTGGCCCTATTCCGCAGTCAAGCGCCCTAACTTTTCTTCCCTGCCGCACCAAGTTTCTTTGACCATTCCTGATGCGTGTCATTCTAGGGCCCTGGATTTTGGATACCTCGAGTCCACGTTTATTTAGACCAAACCTGCAAATTCTTGCCTGTGGTTTTGATGACCACAATACTGTGCTCTTACTTTCTTGTTCCCATACTTTTTTTTTTTTTTTTTAATGAGGCGGGAGGGGGGGAAGGGAGAAAGGGCACCACACGTTAGTGGCAGTCTCCAAATCTTGTGACCGAAAAGCATAATTTTAAACGGTGAACGAATCTTCCGGTAGCAGACCTGCTAACTTCTCCAGTATCTTTTTGGTTCTTGTCTTGGATGTGTTGGACTGTGGACTGTTTGTTCAGGGCCTCTCTCCTTTGAATACCTTGTAGGGAAAGGAGAACTTAGCTTTGGGTCAGTTGGTTGTTCTGTTGTACGTAATTAGCTTTGTCGTTTGGGGAATTGATTTGAAAAATAATGGTGTTCTTGTGCTGAGACTGTGGATTCTGGAAATGAGCCTTAGAGGAAGGTCTGAGAGAAATGGCCCCGAATGGGAAGTTGCAGATACCTAGACATTTCTTTGTGTGTTAGACTTTCTTTTGTGTGTTGCGGCACAGAATAACATTTCCCCCCTCTTCATTTAATCTCGAGTTTGTGGTGTGTCTGTGTGATGGGGGGGGGGGGGGGAGGATTTTTTTTTTTATCATCCATTATCTGTCAGTTTTATTCTTTTTTTTTTTTTAAGTTTATAAGACTTTCTTGAGGTCAACTCAAAGTTGAAATGGTATTGCTTGCAGCAGTCTGTTTACACGTTGTTACATACATGGGTTTGTAGTCTTTAATCAAAGAAGAATGCTGAGTTTCTGTAATGTCCTGCCCTTCTTAATCCTCTTTTTAGTCTAGTTGAATAAGCTAAATTTAGTTGAGATGAATTAAAACTGCAAATTAGGTTAGTACTTGGAACATAAAACTAAGATTTAGGAAAAATACTTATAAATCGACTCGTATCACATAATTATTTTTAAAAATTAATGCATTATGCATGGGTTTTAAAGGTTTTTGTTTTTGTTTTTGGTAAAAGCATGTACTGCATATGATTTGTGGCTTTGTTTATATGTAAGAATACGTGTTAGAAACCAGCCAGGTTGGGGATGAAGGACAGGGAACAACCAGAGGCTAACATTGATTGAGTGCCTGCCATTTACCTGCCCCTTTATGTTTTGTACACATCATTTCCTCTAATTTTTTTATGACCCAGTTAAGTAGACACCATTATTTCCATTTTAGAGTTGAGAAAAGTGAGGCTTTAAGTAACTTTCTCAAGGTCACACAATTTATAATCATTAAAAAAAATTAAACATAATGTTGACATAGGCCACAAAGTTTTATTAAGTGTAATGAAGATATTGTTTGTATAGAGGTTTTATTATGGCATGGTGGAAAAGAAATCATTGCTAATTAATACTTGAAATGATGTGTATGTATTTGTCACCCGACTGATGAGCATCCAGGTTCTGCCCAGGAATGGGCTGTGGGGAGGAGGGGAGGGAAGATCGCCTCACTGACCAACCTCTGGGGCAAGAGGGACCTCCAGTAGTATTTTCTTTAATGCAAATAGAGTGGACCTGTTAACTGCGAGTCTGACTCTCCTTCTTGCCAGATCCATGTCCATCTCCCTCATCCATTCTACCTTTAAAGTATTCCTTGGCTGCCCTGAGGGCAGAAGAACAAGTGGGTAGGGTTCAGATCTGTACGAGGCATATTGAGTTCTCAGACTGCAGTTTCTCACAGAAACTCTTACGGTGTTTAAGACTACTTGAAATAATAGTTTGTACCATATTTTTGTATCATGATGGGTTAAATGCCTCTGAACGCTGACTTGGGAAACTAACCATCATTTTGTAATATATCTAAGACAATGAGTTTGGAATTCCAAATAAAAAACTTGTAAGTGAAGTTGATAATGACAGCTTTATAAATTGAACTAATTGCCCTTGGTATGAGAATAGGTTGTTGTTTTAATCCAATTAATGTATGCACACAGTTAAAAAATCAAATAGTGCTAAAAGGCTTAACATAAAACAACAGTGTTCTACCCTTAGCCTCTTTATCCTCCACGTCCTATTTTACACTGGAAGCCACCATCTCATACCAGTTATAGTTCTGTTCATTTATTTTCCTGGTTTTTACTTTCATATTTTGAAATTAATGTAGAATAGGGACTTGACTTTCTAGTATCATAATTGATCACTTGCCCTGTTCTCTCTCTGTCCCTCAATATAGCTACATAACAATTTTTAGTAAAACCAACCATCAGAAATTACATTATTGTGTAAAAATTTATTGCTCACTTCTGAGTTAAATAGTGATGCCAGATTATGTGGGGGTTTTTCTCTGTTTTTTTTGTTTTCCCTGGAGCAAATAATTGCCTTCAAGTTTTTGATTAGTTTTTTGTGTATCTATGGCTACATTCCTCAAACACTCCAAGAAATATGTTCAGTGCCTTTTGATATTTTTTCCAGGTAGCACAAATCATCCCTCAGTTCCACTTGGTTTCCTCTTAGAGACTCCCTTGCTCAGGAGCCTTCCATTCTCTTGCTCCAGTCTGGACAGTAGTATTGTTTTTTTCTGTGATTTCTGTTCCCTTCTCTTCTGCCTTGGAGCCTGTTTCCTGGATCACTTGTTTTCTTTTTCTTGGTTTGCCTCATTTGCTAAAGGGTACCCTCAGTGGCTTCCATGGTAGGTAAATTATTTGAGGCCTTGCATGTCTGAAGGTGTCTACGCTAGATACTTTCTAGATGATTTATAGATGCTTTATAGATGATTAGGCTAAATTTAGAATAGTAGGCTGAAAATATTTTTTTCCATAATTTTGATGACATTTTCACAGTTTCTGGCTTTATAAAGGTTTTTTTTTTTTTTTTTTTTAAGTTTATTATTTATTTTGAGGGAGCGAGAGCAAGAGCGAGCAGCAAAGGGGCAGAGAGAGAGGGAAAGAGAATCCCAAGCAGGCTGTCACTGTCAGTGTGGAGCCCGATGTGAGGCTTGAACTCACGACCTGAGCCGAAGTGGACCAGCTGAGCCACCCAGGTGCCCCTGGCTTTAACGGTTTCTGATGAAAAATCCAGAGCCATCTGATTCCTTTTATTTTTCTTTGTTTTCTTTTCTTTTCTTTCCTTTTTTTTTTTTTTTTTTTAAATTGAAGGTAAGCATCTTTTTCTCCAGCATTCTGAAATTTTGTAAGTTTTTGTGTGGGTCCTTCTTCTCACCTGTTGTCTATTTTATTTTATAGGCCCTTTGGCCTATAGACTCATATTTTTTCAGTTTTCGAGAATGTCTATTACTTTGATAATTTCCTACCCTTTATTTTTTGTTTTTTCTTTTTGAGACACGTGTTGGTTTGATTATTGAATATCCTGGAATTGATCTTCAGATACTCTTAACTTATGTTGTCTGTTACTTATATCTTTGTATTTGGATGTGGAAAGTAGCAAGGGGATCTTCTCAATTTTATAGGCTTTTATTTAAAAAATTTTAATGGTGGTGTTTTTAAATTTCAGAAGGTTTTTGTTCTCTGGTTTCATTTCCATTTAATTTCATTTTCTGTTTCCATTTTATTCTTATTTTATGGATATTTTATCTTTGAGGTATGTGTCTATTTGATTTTCATTTTTTCTATATGTTTAATATGTTTTTAATATTTCTTCTGCTTCCTCCAGTGTGCTTATTCATTTCTTTTTATGTTTGTTGACATCACGAACATCTGGTGGTCCTTGGCTGTCTACAATTAAGAGTGAGATGCTGGAAAGTTGATCAGGAGAGAGAGTGTGTGTGCTGGTGGTCTCACGACTTCCCTTGGAGTACAGGTAGACTTTTTATGGGGCATCTACCTCACATAACAGTACCTTCACATCCTCCTTGGGACTAGTGTCTGCAGAGAAGGTATCTCCAGTAGCCTGCCTCTGGTGTGTTTGGCAATACACTGATTGTCCGGGTTTGGGTTATCTGGTTAAGGAGGGATGGAGGGTGCCACCATTTTCGGTATAGATTTGGACTTCTCTTTATTGTTCTTCTGCCTCTGTGGTTCAGTTTCTTCAGAAAAAACTTAAGGTCTCCTGCTGGATCTGGGAGCCCACCCCTTATAGAAGCTCCTCTTTGTCAAGCCTGAGCCTCAGGCTGGCCTTTGGTGCCTGAGGGGTCCTGAGGAGCAGTGACCACTTCTTCACCTGGCTCCCCTCCTGAAAAAGTTTGTTGAAATTTATGATGTGTTGTTGTCTTTTTCCCCTTTGTGTTTGTCTTTGTGGTTTAATGTCTTTGTGATTTCATTAGTTTCCTTTCAGGGAGTTGGGGAAGAAATGGGGATAAAGGTGAGTGGTCATTTCACAATATGTAAATGGCAGGATTGGGCTTTTTTTTTTTAATGTTTTTTTCTAACGTTTATTCATTTTTGAGACAGGGGGAGACAGAGCATGAATGGGGGAGGGTCAGAGAGAGAGGGAGACACAGAATCTGAAACAGGCTCCAGGCTCTGAGCCGTCAGCACAGAGCTCAACGCGGGGCTTGAACTCACGGGCCGCGAGATCATGACCTGAGCCAAAGTCGGACGCTTAACCAACTGAGCCACTCAGGTGCCCCAGGATTGGGCTTTGACTATTGAAGAGCTGTTGATGTATAACAGGGTTGTTTTTTTTTTTCTTTCTTTCTTTTTCTTTTTTTTTTTTTGGAATAATATTTAGAAGACTAGTAGTTGACACTTTTTAGATTGCTGCTGACATGTAGCAATCTTTTCCCTCTGTCAGGCACAAAGGTAATTCCTGTTTTAAATATATATTGTTATTTCCATTTTATAGATGAGGAAACAGGCTTGGCAGAAGTATGTAACTAACCCACTTCCTTGATTGTAAGGCATATAGTCCTGATGGAGGTCTACGTGTACAGAGACTCCAAAAGCCTCAGGAGGTTTTACTCTCCATGTGGTGGCATCCCTGTTTCCTCAGGCCTAGTTTCATTGCTCTCATTTACTCTTAACAGGCTGCCATGTCCATTTCCCCATTTTTACTGTTGAGGACTTTGATTTGGGACCCTTTGGTAGAGGGTCAGGTCTTGACTTCGTCATGCCTGAATCCAGAATCCATCTTGCCTCCTTGTGAGCTCTGGAGGAGCAGTGATTAACCAAAAATACCCAAGAAGTAGAATCTGAAAGCCCGCTGCCACATGTTTGTGGTCTTGACTGTTATCTGCATCCTCCCATGTTCTCTAATTGATAATTCTAATAGTACTCAGTTCCCTGGAAATCCAGGACTTGTGAAACTGGCATGTGACTGGGGCAGTGCTAAGGGTTTGGGAATAAAATACTGAGGGGTAAGCAGTATGGTATAAACTGGTTATGGCAGCAGTCATGGTAGTGATAGGGATTTGTAAGGGTCAGGGGTCTTCTAAGAATAGATTCTGCCTTTCACCAATTAGAAATTCAGTTTGGGTAACTTGCTTTTCTTTTAAATAAATACCCTCTGAAAGAATTAAGCATTGTTCATATCTTATTTAAAATCAGTTTAATACAAGATGAGATCAGTGCTCTCCAAATCAGTCCAGTCAGAATTTTTGAAGCTCAACCAAGTACCATATATTGAGGGAGAAAATAGCGATTCAGAATTATTAAATTCCTTTTCTTGAAGAATTGGGAATTTTGTAGGGGAGACTATTATATTGATAACTATAACACTGAGGTAAGAGTTATACTGCTGATTGACATAAGTAAGAAGTGATTACTTTTATTGGAGGAGTGGGTACTTTTATTGTAGGAGTGATTACTTTTGACTTTAGAAGGGGAAGAGGAGAGAGGCTTAGAGATTTTAGGGAAAGTGTTCCAGGAACTGAGGCATTTGAAATTCATCTTCAGGATGGGTTTTATAGGCAGAAAAGAGGAGCAGTTCATGCCGGGTAGAGAAGATAGCTTGAAAAAGCTATAGATGTATAGAAGCAGATGGGTGTGAAATCGGGAAGTAGGAAAAATCTAATATGGCTAAAATGAGAAAAATTGGCAAAGCCAGGGAGAATATAAAGCTGGGAATTAGGTTAAAATTGGATTAGGAATTTTATCTTGTAGGTAATGAGGAGCTGCTGAATTTAGGAAAGGAGAGTGCACAAACAGGACTGGGTTACAGAAAAGATGACTGGCTCCGGTGAAAAGGGGCTTCGAGACAGATAAGCTGGATCTGGGAAATGGGACAGAGTCAGCCCTGTGGTGATAAGAGGGATCAACTAGGGCAGTTGAAGGAGTGGGATAGATTGGTGAGGAATTTGCAGGGAGTTTGGAAAACCACATAGTGGGGAGAGACCTGAGGGCTAAAGAGAAGAGAGGAGTCACAGAGGACGCTAAGGTTTCAGATTTGGGCTGCTGAACTGAGGGACTCTTCTCTTTTGGGAGGTGGTTGATGGAAAGAAAAATGAGATGAGCCATGTGTTCCACTCCTCCCAGCACCTCTCTTTCCTCTTAAACCTTAGGCCAAGTGCTTGGTCGGGGAGGGCAGTGAGGGTGTCCTCCCTACCGATGGGTCTGGCATGACCTGAGGAGGTGTGGGTGATTGTTATTGGAGTTGAGTTAGCACCCTGAAGCAAACTCTTAGACCTGGGTGTTTTGGGTGTGGTTGGTGGCATCGATGCAGCATTAATTTGAGTCCCTGTGCTCTTCATTGGGAGAGTTAGGCTGAGACATTGTGCAATTGTGGGTTTTGAGTTTTTCCCCCCCTTCTTCATGCTACACATGTGGGAGAACTCTATCCAATTATGGCTAAACCTGTCCCCTGTGAGTCACATCCTGAGTTGACTACTCAATTTTGGAGGTGCTGCCTAAAATACTGTTTGGATTTTAAGGGTCACATTAGAAACAAATGAAACATGGGTATTTCTTTGAGCACCCTGAATTGAGAAATTCCATAGCATTACTTTTGTGGTTTTAATGCACTTATGCCAGTGTTGTGACAAAACTTGCCAGTTATACATACTAAAACAAAACAAAACAAAAACTTGGACATGAAACAGAGCCTTTGGCTACTCTGAAATTGTATTACACTTAAAAACGTATGCTTTTTTTGTGTTACCCTTGTTGATGCAAATCAAGTACAATATTTTCTGATCAAAATGTTATTAAACAACTTTGATTTATTGTGGGACCCCTTAAAATGTGATGTGCCAAAACAAATGTGTGTGTATATATTGCTGAGTTACATAATATATACTTAGTGAATGATTCTTTGTATTGTGCCCAGCAAGTGATACTGCTGAGTGGTAGAATATTTCTTCTTCTTTTTTTTTATTTTATTTTTTATTTTTAAAAATTTATATCCAAAATAGTTAGCATATAGTGAAACAATGATTTCAGGAGTAGGTTCCTTAATGCCCCTTACCCATTTAGCCCATCCCCCCCTCCCACAACCCCTCCAGTAACCCAGAGTTTGTTCTCCATATTTATGAGTCTCTTCTGTTTTGTCCCCTTCCCTGTTTTTATATTATTTTTGTTTCCCTTCCCTTATGTTCATCCCTTTTGTCGCTTAAAGTCCTCATATGAGTGAAGTCCTATGATTTTTGTCTTTCTCTGACTAATTTCACTTAGCATAATACCCTCCAGTTCCATCCATGTAGTTGCAAATGGCAAGATTTCATTCTTTTTGATTGCCGAGTAATACTCCATTGTATATATATACCACATTTTCTTTATCCATTCATCCATCGATGGACATTTAGGCTCTTTCCATACTTTGGCTATTGTTGATAGTGCTGCTATAAACATGGGGGTGCATGTGTCCCTTTGAAACAGCACACCTGTATCCCGTGGATAAATGCCTAGTACTTCAATTGCTGGGTCGTAGGGTAGTTCTATTTTTAGTTTTTTGAGGAACCTCCATACTGTTTTCCAGAGTGGCTGCATCAGCTTGCATTCCCAAGAATATTTCTTAAAAGTAGTTTCTAGGTCCCATGTTTGTTCATAAAATAAATGTTATGTCTTGTTTATAAACAAATATATTCTTCTATAAATATGTGTGTTTTAGTATACCTCTTGCTATACCTCTTGTTCACATGTGAACCAAGTATACCTCTTAGTATACCTCTTGTTCACATGTGAACCAAGTACTTCACATGTGTTCTCCTTTAGTCAGTCATACAAAGTAGGTGGTGGCATTGACATTTTTTTTAAATAGATAAAGCTGAGGCTCTGGGAAATTACAGAATTTGCTGGAGGTCACAGAGATGTCTGGGGCTATGTGACTCCAGAGTGCATGCTTTCTTTCTGTGCTGCCTCTGAAGGCTAGCAGTTTACTTAGTGTTTATCTAACCAGAATCATCTGAGAAACTCAAACAAAATATGAATTCCTAGACCTATCCTGAGCAATTTGTTTAGGAGATCTGAGATGGGGCCCAACTCATGAACTTTTTGAATGCCATGTTTCATTCATTATATGATGTACAGTTTTCCCATGTTTGGACATCTCTGAAATTGGAACCATTTTATACTCAATGGTAAGTATTCAGTTAATTGACAGTTCTATTTCTTTCTTAGTGCCACAAAAAAATAATGGTACACTTTACATGAAATGAAATATGGTATTGTAAAACGGTGACCACCTTTCTTTCCTTTTTTGGGGGGAGGAGGGATACCTGTCCCAACTTTCTTTCAGAGTTGTAAAATTTACTGGTGGTATTTATTATTTGCTTATGGTAATGGCTGTGTAGTAATCTCCTTGCAAGGAAAGCAAACGACAGTGAGATATTACCATTAAGTTTACAAGCAATAGTAATTCAGTTTTCACGTAGAAGTTGCTGGCAAAAGAAATATCAGGGATTCTCAGCCTTATTTTGTGAAAGTCTTCAGCCCTTTCCCTAGACAAAGGGATGGATACTCACCCATATTAAATTTTGCATACTGTGCTGACTTAGACCTTGGGGCTTTGTACTTTATAGATGAAAGCTTATCGATGCATTTGGGTCCCACAAAAGCTGGTTCTGGAAAGGGTCGTATTTCACCCTGGTATTCCTTGACCTCCTACATGATTTTTTTTTTTTTTTTAATTTGCATGCGTTAAAGTTCACTTTATTGTAGTTATATGGGTTTTGACAAATGCATAGTATCATGTATCCACCAAAGTATTGTATAGAATAGTTTTATCACCCCCAAAATTCCAATTTATTTTAAATCAATTTGCTTTTAAAAATGTATTTATTATGGAAAAGTTTAGACATTCAGAAGTACACTAGTATAACAAACCTCTGTGTACCCATCATCCAGCTTCAACAGTTATCAACTCATGGCCAGTTTTTTTGGGTATATACCACTCCACTCCCCAGTCTACTCCTTTGCTCTTACTTCCCTGATTCCCCACTTGGATTATTTGAAGGAAACTCAAACATTATTTTTTTTTAAGTTTATTTTTTTATTTTGAGAGAGCGAGCAAGCAAGGGAGGAGTAGAGAGAGTGGGAGTGAGAGAGAATCCCAAGATATAAGGCTTGAACCCATGAACTGTGAGATCATGACCTGAGCTGAAACCAAGAGTCAGACACTTAACTGACCCAGGCACCCCTCAAACATAATTTTATTTTATAAAAAAAATTTTAATATGTATCTCTAAAAGATAGGGAATCTAAAAATTTATAATAACCATTATCACACCCAAGAAATTAACAATTCATAAATATCAAGCATCTAGGCTGTTCAGATCTTTCTGATTTATAGGTCAATGTTTATATTAAGACTCTTGCTTGCCACCTCTTTCCTCTCTTATCCCCTCTCCCCCCATGTGTTTAGTTCTTAGTTCCTCTGGTGCTAAGCTCTTTCTCACCTTAGGGTCTGCCTTTTATGGTTGCTTTGCCTCACATACTTTCCCCAGATCTTCACAAGGCTGGAGCCTTCCAGATCTCAACTTAAAATGTCACTGCCTATGGGGCACCTGGGTGGCTCATTCAGTTAAGCACCTGACTCTTGATTTAGGCTCAGGTCATGATCCCAGGGTCGTGGAATCATTGGGGCTCCACGCTAAGCTTCAGATTCTCTCTCTCCCTCTGTGCCTGTACCCTGCTTGTGAGCTGTGTCTCAAGAAAAAAAAAGTCACTGCCTCAGCCTTGGTTTCCTATGTTTGACCCCAAGTACCACTCTGTTCTTATCATCCTGTTCTATTTTAAGCATCTAATACTCGTTTTTGTCTCCCTCTATAGAAAAGTTAATTCTGTTTGGTTAAAGACCTTTTATATCATTCCACTCTATGTCCCCAGCACCTAAAACAATAGCTGGCATGTAGTAGATGTTCAGTAAAAGTTCAATGAATGAATAAACCAGATTTCTTTTTAGAGGACATTCACCATCTTATGCCTTATGGGAGTCATCATTCTCTTTATCATTTCCCATTGCCTGCTGAGTTATTATCCAAAAAGGGAGTTGGACTGGACTTATGTTTATGGATGGGAGTTTAAATAAATTGGTTACTAATACTTTATTTTCTTTGAGGTTGCCTAATTTTCTCAAGTTTCTGTTCCTTGTACCCTACTCTCTGGGTTAAGTATATCCCATCTTGGCTTCCATAGCTCTACATTCTGTACAAACAAATCAGTATCACTGTACCCATCACATTCTGTCTTTCCCATATACTGCACTAAGGCCACCCCATGGCTTGACATGTGGCAGTCTCTCCGCAGACTGTTGGTCTGCACTACAGTTGAAGGATGTGAAGTATTCGAAAGAGATTCTGGCAGAAGCCTTTTCCAGTTGTTAAAAACTGGGAAATACGATTTCTCATCTTTTCTTCTGAAATGCTTAAGCTTCTATTAATTCTGTCCAGTGTATTTTTTAATCACATGCATTGTAGTTTTTATTTCTAGAAATTTGATTTGGGTTTTTTTATGTCTTCCATATTTCTTAACTTTTGACCAATGAAGTACAGCTATAATAATTGTTTAAATGTTTTTTCTACTAATTCTAACATCTCTGCTGGTTCTGGGTTGGTTTCAGTTAGTTTATCTAACATCTATCTATTTAATTATTTATTTTGCTTTTGTTTTGTTTTTGCATGCCAAGTAGTTTTTGATTGGATGGGAGGCATTGGGAATTTTACTCTGGTGGGTGCTGAATATTTTTGTATTCCTATAAATATTCTTGGGTTTTGTTCTGGACTCAGTTAAGTACTTGGAAACAGTTTGATCCTCCAGATCTTGCTTTTAGGACTTGTTAGATAGGACAGGAGCAGTGCTCAGTATAGGCTAATTATTCCCCACTACTGAGTTAAAGACTCTTTTGTGTACTTTCTCCAATGACCTGTGTGAATCATGAGGCTTTCCAGTCTGGCTGGTGGGTGTAGGTGATATTCCAGTTACTATGTAAGTAAGATTGTACATTTTATCCTTTCTCTGTTCTCATGCAACTTCCTTATGCATCCTCTGATCAGTACTTAACTGAAGACTGGAGGGCAGCCCTCTGCAGATTTTGGAAGTTTTCCGTGTAACTTTCTCCTCTCTGTTATTTCATCCTGCATGCTCTAGCTGTCCTTGTCTTTCTGAACTCTCATATTTTGTATGGTTCTTGGCTATCTCAGACAAGAGAGTTAGTCTGGTCCTATTATTCTATCTTGTCTAGAAGTGGAAATAGCCAAGGATGATGATGATTATTTTTTAGTTTATTGGAGACAGAGCGGGGGAGAGGGAGAGAGAGAATCTCAAGCAGGCTCCACAGTCAGTGCAGAGTCTGACGCGGGGCTAGATCTCACGAACTGTGGAGATCGTGACCTGAGCCGAAATCAAGAATTGGTCGTTTAATCAACTGAGCCAACCAGGTGCCTCGCCAAGGATTATTATTTTTTGCATCTTTTCTAACTTAAACTATTTGTCAAAGGAGAGAATTTAGTCCAACTTAAAGGAAAATATTTTAAGGTTTGTATATGTGTGCATGCACATGTATGCAAATTTGGGAATAAACAATATGGAGGTTCCTCAAAAAGCTAAAAACAGAACTACCCTACAGACCTAGCAATTGCACTACTAGGTATTTACCCAAAGGATGCAAAAATACAGATTTGAAGGGGTACATGAACCCTGATGTTTATAGCAGTATTATCAACAATAGCTAAACATTGGGAAGAGCCAAAGTGTCCATTGACTGATGAATGAATAAAGAAGATGTGGTGTATATATACAATGGAATGTTACTCATCCATCGAAAAGAATGAAACCTTGCTGTTTGCAACAACATGAATGGAACTAGAGTGTATTATGCTAAACGAAATAAGTCAGTCAGAGAAAGACAAATACCATATGATTTCACTCATGTGGAAATTAATAAACAAAACAGGTGAACATATGGGAAGGAAAAAAAAGAGAGGGAAGTAAACCATGAGATTCTTAACAATAGAGAACAAACTGAGGGTTGATGGAGGGCTGGGGTGGGGGATGGGCTAAATGGGTGATGGGCATTAAGGAGGCCACTTGTTATGATGAGCACTGAGTGTTATATGTAAGTGATGAATCACTAAATTCTACTCTAGAAACCAATATTACACTATATGTTAACTAACTAGAATTTAAATAAAATGAAAACAAAAACCCAAGCACATGTGGGAATATAGTAGATAATGTGTGGGACAATTCTAAATTTGAAATCTTCATATTTAAGTTTAAATTCCATCTTAAGATACAGGTGTTTAATTCCTGTTTCTGAGTGTTGGTTTTCATATATAAGATGAGATACTTTTCAACTACAACAGGATGTCTGTTACCACAGTTACTATAATGTATATGAAAATGCTATGTAATCCTCAAAACTGTTTAGTTTAGTTGTTGGTGAGGGATTTGCATGTTTTGGAAGGAAAACCAAAATGATAGAATGTTTGGAAAAGAGGTCACTTAGATATCATCTGGTTGATTGATTGCCTTTAGTAGCAACACTTTCAACTCTCCAAACAGTTATTTATTCATTGTTTACTAGGCCTTATTTTAGGGGCTTAATATATTTTGGTGAGTAAAACATAAATATCCCTGCCTTCATGGGACTTTTAGCAGAGAGCTGAATGACTTGCCTAAGAAGAGAATTCACATAGTTTTGGAACTGGATTTCAAGTTAGCACTTTGCAATGCAAGTTGCTGGCAGGGAAAGGGATGTTTGTGAGTTCTCCATTGTGCTTTGAGCCACTGGACATAACAGCCAGCTCTAAGTTACTAACGGCCTCCATGGCTGACTGAGATCAGAGATCATACTCCTATTGGGAGTTGGCTATGGAAGAAGTTAAATGGTGACCAAATCAAACAGTAACTTACTCCATCTCTATTACAGAGATGTACCTGTAATCCATGTTTGAACTGGTCAGATTGTTTTCTTATTTAAATAGGGCAGGTACCAATGACAAGTTATTTTCCAGAGTATCTTTTGCCAGATACTGGAACATTCTAGCACAATGGCAGGGCATGCTTCATATGTTATGTTATAATGCTGGAGATTATGGGTTGTTTTTGTTACTTACTAATACTTGGATAGGATTTGTGAAGTACCTTTATTGTCTCTGCAGATGTGGCATAAGTCACATCTTTGGGAGAATTCTTTTATGGATTTTTTTTATTTTTTACTTTTTAGTTTTTAAAAGTTTACTTATTTTGAGAGAGAGAGAGAGCATGCGTGGGTGTGAGCAGAGAAGGAGCAGAGAAGGAGAGAGAGAATCCCAAGCAGACTTCTCTCTGCTTGACTTGGGGCTTGAATTCTCAAACCATGAGATCTTGACCTGAGCTAAGAGCAAGAGTCAGACACTTAACTGACTGAGCTACCAGGTGCCCCAAGTGGATTGTTTTTAAGTGAACTATTGATTTTGACCATATTATCCTGTTTTCTTCCTAAAGTGGCAAAGTGGGGAAAGGTGCTTTGTGATTACAGATGCCTGGCTTTTCCTCAGGGGGATCAGGAGATTCCCTTCCTTGAAGTTGACTCCCTAGCGACCTCTGAGGTGGGCCCGCTTGCCTTTCCTTGGAAGAGGCCAGTCTTGGGCAGGAGATGAGGCGGCCTGGCCAGGAAGGGGGTGGAGGGAGAGGGGCATATTTTATTGTCTTCTGTTGTCCATTAGGCATATCGTTTTTCTCTTAAAAGCTCACTTTTATTCTTTTTATACTCTCTGTGCGTACATGTATGTATATGCTCTCAGCTAAGTTCTGTGGAGACGCTTAAGGTTATAGGAGAAAGATTGGAGGAAAATGGTGAATTGGTAGAGGATTATATGAAAAATCTTACTTACTCTGTAAGATTATTGTTTGAACAGTTATAGGAATTGAAGATTTATGTGCTTTTTCTTTTTTAATCATGAGGAAAGAATGCCTCTTTCCTACAGTCTAATATTTGTAAATTCTTTGTCTTACAATGCAGTTAAACAGGTCTCAGCTAATTTTCTAGTTGTAATTTGACTACAGCTAGATTTATTAGATTCTGATGGACTTATTATTATTATTTTAATATTTTACTTTTAAACAATCTCTGTACCCATTGTGGGGCTCAAACTCACAACCCTGAAATTAAGAGTTGCACACACTACCAACTAAGCCAGCCAGGACCCCTGCTGGACAAATTATTTTATTGTATCTATTTCAGCTTATTAGTTTCCATAAACTTGGATATTTGAAATAAGATCTTCTTATTTATTTATTTATTTATTTATTTATTTATTTATTTATTTTCAGTGTGGATTAAAATACGGAGTATTTAGTGGTTTTATACATAATAAGTGATGTTGGCTTTTTTTTTCTCCTGGCTCATGTACTACACTGTACTAAGAAACTGGAAGATTATCTTGACTAAATAAATTTTTTACTTAAGTTTTGACTAGCATTTAGAAACTCTGGATGATATCATAGAATATAATAGAGGTTTGGCTGACATTTGGAAATCATAGATGATATCATAGAATAGTAGAAATTTGTGGCTGGGGAAGGACATTAACATCATCTGGTTTAACTCTCTTGTTTTATTAGTTGAGAAAATTGATGCCTTGAGAAAATGGTTAAAAAATTGATTGCCAAAGTTCACTCAGTTACTTATTAGCAAAAACTCTGCTTTGGTTCTGTTTCCACAACATCACTTTTGTTTTTCTGCCTTAACTGATTCCTGACACTTTCTTTAAAATACGATTTCCCTTTAGATTCATCTTTGATGTAGTTGATTTTTCCAACAGGCTGCCATTCATGTATCTAACATTTGAATAGCTACAAATATTCTAAGACCCTAGCCCTGCTGTGAGGTGCACATTGTAGTGGGGAAGACAGACATGTGAACAGCTTCCTGGAATGTGTTTTAAGTGCTATAAAGGTGGCTCTTTTTATAACGGGAGATGGTTTGCTCATTGGCACTGTTCAACCATTGTTGTGGCCTTGGGAAACCAATAGTTAACTTTTAAAGTCATCTGGAAAAATTTTTGAACTATTGAATTATTTGAACTTGAGCTAAACAGGCCAAAACATGTAGGACACGGACCTTGAATTAAAGTTTGAACTTAAGATTGTATAGCGAAAAATGAAATTTTCTTGATGGGAGTTGAGAGTTTTGGGGAACAACTTTGGTTTTTCAGCTTTGAATTTGGGTTGTTTAAAAATAAAATTATGAGCAAATGTCATATTTTCTAATAAGAACAACATTCCTACTTTGCTGGAATTGGCAGTGAAGAATTTAAGTCTGGTTTTTGTAGTCGAACAACTGAAATGTTTTTCATCCTTTGTTAGAATAGGAAAATTATACTCATTTGAATAACAAAATGCTGCCTTTTTTCACTTTGTGGCTGTCCACTCTTGGTCCTGTCCACCTTCCAGTAGAACCCCTCCACCCACTCTGCTTTGCCTGCTCTGTGCTCTTTTTTGCTGACCTTTTCACATTATCTTGCAGGATTCCAGTTCCAGTTCGGTCTTGAGGTCTCTTGACTGACTGTTTTCATAATCTCTTTATCTCTTTAGCTTAATTGAGACTTGATTTCTCTTGTAAGTGATAATTTCCTCATAATTCTTTCTAGTCACTGAAAGTCAATTTTATTACAGTCCCTTCCCATTTACAGGGCAGAGGCCAGCTTTTTCTTTCTTTTTTTTTTTAATGTTTAATGTTTATGTTATTTTTGAGAGCGGGGGAGGGGGAGCACAGAGAGAGGGAGACACAGAATCTGAAGCAGGCTCCAGGCTCTGAGCTGTCCACACAGAGCCTGATGCACCGTGAGATCATGACCTGAGCAAAGGTCTGCGCTTAACCAGCTGAGCCACCCAGGCACTCCTCTTTCTTAAAAATAATTTGTTGAGGTGAAATTCATGTAATATAAAACTATTTAAAGTGAGCAATTCAGCGACATTTAGTTGTGTATGATGTGCAGCCACCACTTCTTATTCCAAAAACATTTCTGTTACTCCAAAGTAAAACTCCTTACCCATTAAACACTCTTCTCCCCCTCCCCGCAGTCTCTGGCAGCCACTAATTTGCATTCCATCCCTATGGATTTATTTATTCTGGATATTTCATATAAATGGAATCATATAATATGAGACTTTTGTGTCTGGCTTCTTTTATTTAGCGTAATGTTTTGGAGGTTCATCCACATTATAGCATGTATCAGTACTTCATTCCTTTCTATGGCTGAATAATATTCTATTCTATGTATATATCAGTTTTTTTTAATCCATTTATCTGTTGATGGACATCTGGGCTGTTTTCACGTTTTTACTACTGTGAATAATGATGCTGTGAACACGGATAAATGTGCTTGACTGAGTGTCTTCAATTTTGGATGTATACCTAGAAATGGTATTGTGGGTAATTTTGTAGTTAACTTTTTTTTTTTTTTAAGTAAGCTCTGTGCCTAATGTGGGGCTTGAACCCACAACTCTGAGATCAAGAGTTGCATACTTTACTGACTGAACCAACCATGAGCTCCAATATTTAACTTTTTGAGGAACCACCAAACTGTTTTTCACAGTGGCCGAACCATTTTGCATTTTGCACCAGTAATGTATAAAAATTCCATTTCTCCACATCTTTGCTAACATTTCCTATTTCTGTTTTTTTTTTTTTTTTTTTTTTTTTTTTTTTTGCTTAGAGCTATCCTAGTGAGTGTGAAGTGATACCTCATAGTGGTTTTGATTTGTATCTCATGACTAATGATGTTGAGTATCTTTTTATGTTTCTTGGCCATTTGTGTATCTTCTTTGAAGAAATGTCTACTCAACACCCATTTTTTAACTGATTTGTCTTTTCATTGTTGAGTTGTAAGAGTCCTTAATATATTATGGATACAAGACCTTTATCAGACACGTAGTTTGCAATATTTTCCTCCATTCTGTAGGTTATCT
This sequence comes from Panthera leo, assembly GCF_018350215.1. NCBI lineage: Eukaryota > Metazoa > Chordata > Mammalia > Carnivora > Felidae > Panthera > Panthera leo. Next base: position 128,248,309 of record NC_056687.1, read on the forward strand.
TCAGCTTCATGATAATGTCTTTTGATGCACAGAAGTTTTAAATTTTTATGAAGTCTGGTTTATCTACTTCCATTGCTCATGCTTTTAGTTACATATCTAAGAATCCATTGATAAATCCAGGGTCATAATGATTTATTCTTGTTTTTTTTTTAAGAGTTTTATAGTTTTGGGTCTTATATTTAGGTTGCTGATCTATTTTGAGTTGTTTTTATATGGTATGAGCTAGGGGTCTAATTTCAATCTTTTGTTTGTGGTTATCTAGTTGTCCCAGCATAATTTGTTGAAGAGGCTGTTCTTTCCTCATTAAATGGTTTTGGCATCCTTGTCAGAAATCAGTTGGCTAGAAATATATAGGTTTGTTTCTGGATTCTCCGTTCTAGTCCATGGGTTTACATGTCTGTTGTTATATTGGTACCACACTGTTTTGGTTCCTGTGGTGAGTTTTGTGGTGAGTTTTGAAATTAGGAATTGTGAATTCTTCAACTGTGTTATTTTTCAAGGTTGTTTTGTCTATTGGGGACTCTTTGCAATTCCATACTAATTTGAGAATCTGCTTTTCCATTTATCTAAAAAAAAAAAAAAAAGTAGTTAGAATTTTGATAGAGTTTGTACTGGTAGATCCCTCTGGGTAGTAATGCCACCTTAACAATAGTAAGTCTTCCAATCCATGAAGATAGGATAACTTAACGCTTATATGTCTAATTTACTTTCTTTCAGCAATGTTTTATAGTTTTCACTGTTAAGTCTTCAATTTCCTTGTTTAAATTTATTGTAAGGTACTTTATTCTTTTGGATGCTATCATAAATGGAATTGTTTTCTTAATTTCCTTTTTGGATTGTTATTAAGGGACCAGTTTTTATCATGCATGACATCCTTCCTTTCCTATTTTGATTGTTTTTCCCCAAAACAGTGACTTAGCATCTTCTTCTCTTTTGACATCTGTGATATTTACTTACATTATCTTTGACTTATTGGGGCTGTTGTAATCACCTGACCTTTATAAGATGATCCTCCACAACTTCATACCCTGACTTGCTTTTATTATTTCCCTCCCTTTATCCCTCCTTTGACCATGCTGGTGTTCGAGTTCCCAGGTCTCTTTTCCAAATAAGGCACTTATTGAAATGGCCACTTAGACTTGGTCTTCTTCTTAGCCCTTGGAACTTCCTTTTTCTCACCAGGGCACCCCAATCTTCTTTCTCAGTCACTGTCCTCTACCAAAACCAGTCTCTGTTTCCTGGTCTCCTAAAGAGTTACCTATTTCCTGGCTTGCTGCACAGTGGCTCAGTAAAGCATTACTGAATAGATTGTCTCCCTTATTGCCTGTCTAACCATTCCTCATTGCCCACTTCACCTCTTTGGAGCCTACCTGATTTGGAGTGGTAACACTCCTTCCATCTACTACCCTTGCTTTGAGGCTGCATTTAATTGCTATTGTCATATTTGAAACACTAATAATTAGTAGCAATTAGAAAAGAATAAATTATTTAGATCCCATCTTCATTTGTCTTTTACTTTTTCTTTAAATCTTTGTTTTGTGAGCATATGTTGGGGAAGGGAAGAGAAAGATTATATTCAAAACTAAAGTATGATATTTCCACAGATTTCATCTTTTTCAAAATATCAGCTTGTTGAAAATTCTTTTTATTTTATTTTCTGATTATCAAGGTAAAAACATGCTTATTTTAGGCTATTTGGAAAGTGTATAAGACCATAAAGAAGAAAAAATACATTATTTAATCATGCATTTATAATTTTTGGCAAATATCTTTCCAATATTTTTTCCATGTTCTCACTTTTTTTTTTTTTAATGTAGTTGCACTCTTATGAATAGGTAACTTTTTGAGGTAGATCATACTTCAAAATCTGTAGTGTTAAGTTTTCCCTCCCTCCCCACCTCCTTCCCACTGCCCTGTGGTGAAATTGTGGCCTGTACATTTTCTACTTTAAGAAACTGATTATGCTTTTCTAATGGCTGATCACTTTTTGATAAATCTCTTATAGATGCTTTCAAAGAGTTAACTTTCTTATAGAATGCTATCTTGATGTGTGATTATCTACCATATTAATTATGGCTATGTATATATATAAATTATATCCTCTACATGCTAGCATTAATCATAGACTGATAGTTTTGTATCATGATTATATAACTTACATTGGGTTCTCTCCATATTTCTAATATTTGGGGAAAATTGTATTCCCATAGGGTTCTCTTTGTATTTCTAATATTTGGGGGTTTTTGGACTTTTTACATTTTGATTTAGAGCTGTCAAGATTGAAGATTATTATACTTCCATCATGAAGTATACTTTTTTTCAGTATAAAATGGTTTCTTCTGTTAAAAATAAAAGTGTTATTGATGTCGCAGAATGTTTTGAAGTAACTTTTTGGGGGAAGAATGCATAATTGGTATATTTTCTGAGACCTGAGAATCTATTATTTTTACATATGATGAGTTTGGGAATACAATTCCTGGCCTGCTTGCTATTCCCCTGAAAAATACCACTTTATTGCATTCCCTGTCATCTTCAGGGTTTCCTGTGTTATTGTCATTCAGATGGTGAGCATGGATAGTCCAAGAATTTTCTTCTCATTTAGCCCCAGTGTCAGTGTGGCATGTGGCATGTGGAAATTCTTTGATGTTGTCTTTTCAGTTCTTAGTGTTTTGCCAGATTTTACCTTTTTTGGTATACCTGGGTATTTTAAGGGAAGGTTAGAGGAAGGTGTTTTAGTCACTAATAAGTTATCATTACTGGTGTTAATATTGGTATATCAAAGATACTATCTTTACCAATGTGATTTTTATTGAATTTCATTACTTGAGGGCATTCTTTCTAGCTCTTACAGGCCTTCGTGGATTACTCTAGTCAGTAACTGGATTTTTATTTAGTGAATTGCTGAAGCTTTTATGCATATTTCTTTAAACATGTTTTTGAAAATGAATTTTTTCCAGTTAATTTTTGTAGGAAATTTAAGAGAAGAAAAAGAATAAAAGCATGCAATAAAAAATAATCCATAATCCACCATTTATAAACAGCCACTATTAATATTTAATATTTCCCTTCTTTTCTGAGAAATGGAGCACACATCATGCATATACATACATATTTAACTTTAGTCCACTGGACATTTATTGAACACCTGTTATATTCATGATGTATTCTAGGTGTCAGACATTGTTAAAATTTACTGTATATGGTTTGTATCTTGTCTGCTTTTATGTTATAGTCTAAGCAAAACCCAATTTATTAAATTTATTTGTAATAGTTCTTCCTGTTCATGATTTCATAGTCTTTTTAAGTTCATTTTGATCATTAAAACCTGTCCTCAAAGGTGAACCTCAATCTATCACATAGATGAACAGGGAGAGATTTGATTGAAGGGGTATAATGGCTTGGGATACCACCTCTGTCCTCTAAAGAAAGAGAAACTCTTGAAACGTATTGTTCTCTGTTATGGATGTACAGTATTATAGTTTATTGATTACTGCTTTGTTGCTGGTCATTTATCTTGTTTCTTGTCTTCAATTTTAAATAATTTTGATTAAAATCCTTATACACGTAAATTTGTATCTATATTTGGTTTCCTTAGGGTGGATTTTTAGAAGTGGAATGAAGGGAGTCAAAGAGTATAAATATTTGTAAAACTTTGATATATATTCACAAGTTGTTTGCTTGCTATACTCTAACATTCAGTATTATATTTAAAGAATATAAACGTTTCTGTTACAACATCAAATGCATTCCTAAAAAAAAACATTCCAAGATTGCCTGTTCCCTAAAAATAATAGGACTTATGGGAAAAATAAGGTTAAGGGCAAACCACTCAAGACCTCTGCAATTTTCAAACCAAGTACTAACAAAAGCATAATTGGTACCTTATGAGATAACTTGGACAGCCCAGTCAAACCACTTAGCACAGCTGAGGCTGCCTCAGAGGATAGTTAAAGATATTAAAATGTAATAAGATGGAAATCGCTGGCCTGCATGATCTTGAGATAGCACAGACGTAAGTAGATTTCTAACCCAGTGGAGCTGCCATAGAGGAGGGCATATGAGGAAGTACAGCTTGCTGTGTTCCAGGAACCGTGTGTAGGCTGGCGGTGCTCCTCTGAGCAGGAAGCCCTGGTTGCAGGTGCTCATTTTTAGTTTTCTTAAAATAGGGCAGAGAGGGGGGTGCCTGGGTGGCTCAGTCAGTTAAGATTGGACTCTTTATTTCAGCTTAGGTCACGATCTCATGGTTTGTGGGTTCCAGCCCCATGTTGGGCTCCATGCTGACTGACAGTGTGGAGCCTGCTTGGGATTTTCTCTCCCTCCCTGCCCCTCCCTCACTCATTCTTTCTGTCCTTCTCTCTTTCTCTTTCTCCCTCTCCCTCCCTCCTTCTCTCTCTCTCTCTCTCTCTCTCTCTCTTTCTGTATCTATCTCAAGAATAAATAAATTTATTAAAAAAAAATAGGGCAGAGAGGGTTCCTGCCTGACAGTAGCTGAGCCTGAGTGAGGGTCTTTTCCTTTCCCGCAGAAAGTTACAATTCTTTACCTCCTATTTCAGTTCCCCTTGGCTGGGAAAATTCAAATGTAAGTCATAATTTCTGTGTTATACTGGCATTGTTATTTTATTTACTAACCACTTATAAATTAATTGGTGTTATGGGAAACTGTCTTGTGACAAAACAGACTGTTATTGCTTATTTGATAGGTGAAAATTTGAATCTCATTTTTTAAAAAGTGTATTTATTTTGAGAGAGAGAAAGCATGAGTGGAGGAGGGGCAGAGAGGGAGAAAGAGAAAATCCCAGACAGGTTCCTCACTGTTAGTGTAGAACCCCATGCAGGACTCGAACTCACGAACCATGACATCATGACCTGAGCCAAAGTCAGATGCTTAACCAACTGAGCCACCTAGGTGCCCCAATTTGAATCTCATTTTAATGGTTTCTTCAGAAAATTTGAAACCCTTTCAAACTAGGTATAATTACCTTAGTTCATAAAGAATGTCTATTTCAAAACAAATATTTTCAAAATCTGTAGTCAGAAAACATCAACTCTGTTTAATAATTGTATTAGAATTTAAACACCTTGATCTAGAGTAGTAAATTTCAAATTTCCAATTTATTTTGGTGGCCGTTAAGTGTTTATAGATATGGATCACAGGGATCCAAACTATCAGCAGCTTATAAATATTAATTTATTTGTTGAGAATAGAAGTCATGGTTTTGTAGTGACTCTCATTTTGGGGAATGGCTTCATCCAAGAATATGCAGCATTAAGTTATAGCAGCAGAGAAGGCAGAGAGTAGGGGAATCAAGTCAGCTCAAGATTGGCTGTTTTGGGGTTGGGTAAGCATGTCCAAATTAGGCTGGTGGGAGAAAGTTGAGCGTACTAGTAAAGTGACTGAAGTAATTGGGGTCAAAGCCAGCAAGAAGAAAATGAGGAAATGATTGGTATAATAAAATGGAAGAAACAAGGATTTTGGACACTAGAGACCGAATGAGCCCCGAAAACAGCTATTGTAACAATAATGGGGACAGAGCTGGAGAGCTACTAGCTATTGAGATATTACAGTTCAAGATTTTGGAGGTAGAGCAATTTATATATTGCTGCTGCCTATAGAAATGGGTTGCTTTGGTATATGTGAAGGTTATTGTTGGAGTTGAGGAACAAAAGGAACATTGAAGGACAGATTGAGAGAACAGTGGTCTCAAGGACATTGGGAACCTGCCATAACAATTACAGAATAAGGATGTATAGAAATTATATAAATTGGTTTCAGAGTCCTCAATGAATGAGGTAATTATGATACTGGGAAAATTATGATGTGATGGTATATATCTAAAAGGAAACAGGACTTTTGATAAGGATACTTCAAGTAATCATCTGAAGTGGTTATAGAGATTCAGGGCAGTGCCCACTGAGGGTGGGAGAATGGTTCCTTCAAGGTCTACAGGGCCAGCTATGTATGCTTCAAGGGGAGTGGGTTGGTGGAAGTCACAGTGGTATTAGGGTATAGAGAAGAGTCCTTGAAGAGAGGGGGTCATGGATGGATGAACAGGGTAATAAGCATGCTAGCATAAATTGAGGTCCAAATGGGTTTTAGAACCTTGATAAAGTTAGCAGAGGCCAATCTTGGCTCAACCTTTGTTGGAATGTTGTGGAGAAATTGCTCTCGTGTTTTCAAAGAGGGTGTTTTCTAGTTAGGAACCTTGGTTTCTGTCTAGAGTTTGAATTGGTAGAACTGGAGAGACCTTGAGCAATTTGGAGAGAGGACAGATGCCGCTAGGATATTAGAAAGGGAATTGGCTATATCCCTCAGTCTCATCTTATGAGAGGTAAGAACTCAGAATTTTTAATAGGACTAAAACCACAAATTATTAAAGACTGCATGCATGGCTCGGATGTGTTTGCTTTTTTATTCTTTCTTTTCTTCTTTTATAGCCCTTTTTCATCTGGTTTTATAGGGAGTTGAATTTACGGAACCCCTAGATGTTTTTGACACTTTGAACTATACCTAGAAAACGTAAGCATTTATACATTATTGTTATTATTACCAGTAATAGCATTATAGCTGTTATTTATTAGGAACAGAGTTCTTTATGTCCCTATGAAGGATTTCTTTTTAAATTTTTAATGTTTATTTATCTTATTAAATTTAATTTATTTTTTTAATTTACATCCAAGTCAGTTAGCATATAGTGTAACAATGATTTCAGGAATAGATTCCTTAATGCTCATTTAGCCCATACCCCCACCCACAACCCCTCCAATAACCCTGTTTGTTCTTTATATTTAAGAGTCTCTTATGTTTTGTCCCCCTCCCTGTTTTTATATTATTTTTGCTTCCCTTCCTTTATGTTTATCTATTTTGTATCTTAAAGTCCTCGAATGAGTGAAGTCATATGATATTTGTCTTTCTCTGACTAATTTCACTTAGCATAATACCCTCTAGTTCCAACCACGTAGTTGCAAGTTGCAAGATTTCATTCTTTTTGATTGCTAATATTCCATCACACACACACACACACACATATATATATACATATATATATATATACATATATATATATACACACACACACACACACACATATATATACCACAGCTTTTTAAAATAATTTTTTTTAATGTTTTATTTATTTTTGAGACAGAGAGACAGAGCATGAGCAGGGGAGGGGCAGAGTGAGAGGGAGACACAGAATCTGAAGCAGGCTCCAGGCTCCGTGTTGTCAGCACAGAGCCAGACGCAGGGCTCGAACTCAAAACTGTGAGATCATGACCTGAGCTGAAGTCAGATGCTTAACTGACTGAGCCACCCAGGCGCTTCTACCACATCTTTATCCATTCATCCATCGATGGACATTTGGACTCCTTACTTTGGCTGTTGTTGATAGTGCTGCTATAAACATTGGGGTGCATGTGTCCCTTCGAAACAGCACACGTGTATCCCTTGGATAAATACCTAGTAGTGTAGTTGCTGGGTCGTAGGGTAGTTCTATTTTTAATTTTTTGAGGAACCTCCATACTGTTTTCCAGAGTGGCTGCACCAGTTTGCATTCCCGCCAGGAGTGCAAAAGAGATCCTCTTTCTCTGCATCCTCGCCAACATCTCTTGTTGCCTGAGTTAATGTTAGCCATTCTGACAGATGTGAGGGTTTTCTCATTGTGGTTTTGATTTGTATTTCCCTGATGATGAGTGTTGTTGGCCATCTGGATGGTCCTTGGAGAAGTGTCTATTTTGGAGAAGTGTCTATTCATGTCTTTTGCTCATTTCCTCACTGGATTTTTTGTTTTTTGGGTGTTGAGTTTGATAGGTAAGTTCTTTATAGATTTTGGATACTAACCCTTTATCTGATATGTTGTTTGCAGATATCTTCTCCCATTCTCCCATTGCCTTTTAGTTTTGCTGTTTCCTTCACTGTGCAGAAGCTTTTTATTTTGATGAGGTCCCAATAGTTCATTTTGGCTTTTGTTTTTTCCTTGCCTCCAGGGATGTGTTGAGTAAGATGCTGCTGTGGCCAAGGTTAAAGAGGTTTTTGCCTGCTTTCTCCACGAGGATTTTGATGGCTTCCTGTCTTACATTTGGGTCTTTCATGCATTTTGAGTTTATTTTTGTGTATGGTATAAGAAAGTGGTTCAGGTTTTTCTGCATGTCGCTGTCCAGTTTTCCCAGTGCCACTTGCTAAAGAGACTGTCTTTATGCCATCGGATATTCTTTCCTGCTCTGTCAAAGATTAGTTGGCCATATGTTTGTGGGTCCATTTCTGGATTCTCTGTTCTGTTCCACTGATCTGAGTGTCTGTTTTTGTGCCAAATGTTTATTTATCTTTGAGAGAGAGAGTGTGAGAACCTGCTCATGCACATGAGCAGGGGAGGGTCAGAGGATCCAAAGCCAGCTGTACGCAGCAGAGAGCCTGACACGGGGCTTGAACCCACAAACCACCAGACCATGACTTGAGCCGAAGTCGGTTGCTCGACCAACTGAGCCACCCAGATGCCCCTCCCTATGAAAGATGTTTTAAGTTTAAATTCAGAAGTTGTTGATCACTTAAGATTAATTATTTTTTTCTACAACTCGTATGTTAGTGCTAGTGACATTCTATGGTATGCAAGCTTTCTGAGATTAGAAAAGAGAGGTAAATAAAACCTATTGACTTTTTTCTTCCTCTTTTGAAAATTTTAGGGAAATGTTTCATATAATGAATGTGCAAATTTTAAATGTACAGTTGATTGAGTTTTGAAAAATGCATATAGCTGTATAAACACTACTCCAATTAGATATAGAATATTTTTATTACCCTAGGAAGTTCCCTGGTGCCCCATTGCAATCAGTTCACCAATTTCTCTCCCACCCCCTTTCCCAGGCAACCACACTGATCTGATTTCTGTCACCATAAATGAGTTCTGCCTGTTCTAGAATTTTCTATAAATGAAATTATATAGTATGTAGTCTGTGTAGCTTCTTCTGTGTAGTTTGTGAGATTCATCCCTTTTGTTACAAAGTCTCAACAGTTTATTTTCATTGCTGAGTAGTATTCTATCCTATGAATATACCACAGTTGGTTATTCATCATGTTGGTGTACATTTGTGTTATTTCCAGTTTGGGTTCTTCTGAAAAAAGTGCTATCCACATTCACATACAAATTTTTTTGTGGACATATGTTTTCATTTCTTTCGGGTAATTACCTAGGAGTAGAATTACTGGGTCATAGAGTATGTATATTAACTTTATACAAAACTGCCAGTTTTCTGAAGTAATTTAACATTTTTATACTCCCAGCGATGTAGGAGAGATGCAGTTGCTCCAACATGCTTGCCAACATTTCATAATTCTTATAGCTAGAAATGGCATCTCATTGTTTTAATTTGTAGTTCTCTGATGACTGATGATGTGTAGCACCTTTTCATGTACTTATTGTCCATTTTCATATATTTTCTTAAAAGATATATGTTCACATCTTTTATCCAATTTATTTAATGGGACTATATTTTGGTTTGTAGGAGATCTTCGTGTATCCTAGAAGCAAGTCTTTTACTTATTTACTTATTTATTTATTTAAAATGTTTTTATTTATTTTCTGAGAGAGAGAACATGAGCAGGGGAGGGTCAGAGAAAGAGAGGGACAGAGGATCTGACGTGGGCTCCACGCTAACAGGCTGACAACAGCAAGCCCAACATGGGGGCTCGAACTAATAAACCATGAGATCATGACCTGAGCTGAATTCCGACATTCAACCATCTGAGTCACTCAGGTGCCCCAAGTTTTTGTTTTTTTTTTAGAAAGATGTGTTGTGAATATTTTCTCCCAGTTTGTGACTTGAATGTCATTTTCTTAACAATGTTTTTCGAGGAGCAGAAGTTTTTAATTTTGATGATGACCAGTTCATATGTTTTTTTCTCTTTTGATTCATGTTTTGGGTGACCATTCCAAGAAATCTTTATTTACCCTAGGTTGTGAAGATACTCACCTATATTTTCTTTGAGAAGCTTTATAGTTTTAGCTTTTACATTTAGGTCTATAATTGATCCCAAATCAGTTTTTGTCTGATATGTAAGATAGGGGTCAAGACTTTTCCCCCTGTACTTTTATCCAGTTGCATTAGCATCACCTTAACTCAGTTGCCTTGGTGCCTTTGTTGAAATTCCATTGGCCCTGTATTTGAAAGTTTATTTTTGGATTCTGTTCTGTTCCATTAGTATGCCTGTCTTTATGTCAATACCACACTGTCTTGATTACTATAATTCTTAATCATGTTGTAAAATCAGATAAAGGGAGTCTTGCAGCATTATTTCTTTTTCAAGATTGTTTTGGCATTTAAATTTCATTTTAGAATTAATTTGTTTCTTAAAAAAATCTGTTGGGATTTTGACTAGGATTACTTTATATCTGTAGATCAGTTTGAGAAACTTGACATCTGGGGCACCTGGGTGTCTCATTTGGTTAAGCATCTTACTTTGGCTCAGGTCATGATCTCACAGTTGGTGAGTTGAGCCCCATGTCGGTTTCCGTGCTGACATTGAGGAGCCTGCTTCGGATTCTGTCTCACTCTTTCTCTACCACTACCCTGCTTGTGCACATGCGCGCTCTCTCTCTCTCTCTCTCTCTCTCTCTCAAAAATAAATAAATATTTAAAAAAAGAAACTTGGCATCTTAAAAATATTGAGGCTTATCTAAGAGAATGGTGTCTCTCCACTTATTTAGGTCATCTTTAATTTTTCTTAAAAACAATTTTTTTTTAATGTTTATTTTTGAGAGAGAGGGAGACACAGCGTGAGTGGGGGAGGGGCAGAGAGAGAGGGAGACACAGAATCTGAAGCAGGCTCCAGGCTCTGAGCTGTCAGCACAGAGCCTGATGCGGGGCTTGAACCCATGAACCGTGAGATCATGACCTGAGCCGAAGTTGGACGCTCAACCAACTGAGCCACCCAGGCACCCCAAGTCATCTTTAATTTTTCTTAGTTGTATTTTTCTTAGTTATTATTTTCAATAATTCACTATTGAGAATGATGTTAGTGTAGAGGTCTTGCATATCTTTACTTAGATTTATTTCTACTTATTGGTATTTTTTTAATGTTACAGTATTGATTTTTAAATTTTGTTTTATAGTTGTTGCAAATATATAGAAATACAAATGATTAAGATTTTTTTCCCTTTTTTTAATATTTATTTATTAAAAAAAATTTTTTTTTCTCTTAACGTTTATTTATTTTTGAGACAGAGAGAGACAGAACATGAACTGGGGAGGGTCAGAGAGAGAGGGAGACACAGAATCTGAAACAGGCTCCAGGCTCTGAGCTGTCAGCACAGAGCCCGACGCGGGGCTCGAACTCACAGACCGTGAGATCATGACCTGAGCTGAAGTCGGACGCTCAACCGACTGAGCCACCCAGGCGCCCCTTTAATGTTTATTTTTGAGAGAGAGCGTGCGCACGAGCGGGGAAGGGGCAGAGAGAAAGGGAGACACAGAATCCTGAGAGAGAGAGAGAGAGAGAGAGAGAGAGAGAGAGAGAGAAGGAGCAGAGGGAAGGGGAGACACAAGATCCCAAGCAGGTTCCAGGCTCTGAGCTGTCAGCACAGAGTCTGACATGGGGCTTGAATTCACAAACCGTGAGATCCTGACATGAGCCAAAGTTGGATGTTAAACTGATTGAACCTCCCAGGCGTCCCTACAATTGATTATTTTATATTGGAGTTTTATGTTCTGAGACTTTGCTAAATTCATGAATTGGTTTGAGTAGTATTTTAGTAGATCTCATAGTCCTTTTTAAACACATAATCCTATCATCTGGGAATTTTAGTTCATCCTCTCCAGCCTTTTTTTCTTGTCTTCACATATTGGTTAGGACCTCCAGTTCAAGGTTGAAAAGAAGTGGTGGAAGTAGACCATGTGTTGTGGTCTTGTCCTTGCCTTTTTTCTGATCTTAGAAATAAGAATTTAATAATTCACTATTGAGAATGATGTTAGCCCTAGGGTTTTTAATAGATGCTCTTTACCAGACTGAGAAAGTTTATGTCTATTCCTACTTTGTAGACAGTTTTTATCATTAAAAATAGGCTTTGAATTTTGCCAAGTGCTTTTTCTGCATCTATTGAGATGATCTGTGTTATTATCTTCTATTTCATTAAAGTAGTGAGTTAGTAATTTTTAAAAATGTTTGGTAATTTTGAGAGAGAGAGAGCACATGAGCAGGGGAGGGGCAGAGAGAGAAAGGAGAGAGAGAATCCCAAGCAGGCTCCATGCTGGTGACACAGGGCTCAGTCTCACAAACCATGAGATCATGACCTGAGCTGAAATCAAGAGTTAGACACTTAACTGACTGAGCCACCCAGGCACCTCATGAATTAGTAATTTTTAAAGGTTAGCCTCTCATATACACTTAATCATGCTGTAATTATTCTTTTTGTATATTGCTGAATTCCATTTGCTAATGTTTTAGGGAGAACTTTATGTCTCTATTCAAGAGGTACGTCAGTCTGTATTTTTCCTCTCATATTTTTGTCAGGTTTTAATATCAGTGTGATGCTGGCTTTATACAGTGAGTTAGGAACCTTTTTTTTTTTTTTTAACTATTTCCTGAAAGTTTATGCAAGATTGATATTATATCTTCCTTAAGTATTTGATAGAATTCATCTGGACCCAGAGCTTTGGGGGAAATTTTTATTATTTGGATTTTTAACTTATTCTTGTCAGTTTTGGTAAATTGTGTTTTTCAAGGGTTTTTCTATTTTATCTGTTATTGAATTTATTGTCATAAAGTTGTTCATACTGACATTCTTTTTAATATCTGTAGGATTTGTAGCAATGTTCCCTCTTCATTCTTTTTTTTTTTTTTTTTAATGTTTATTTATTTTGCGAGAGAGCTTGAACAAGTGGGGGAGCGGCAGAGAGAGAGAGAGAGGGAGAGAGAATCCCAAGCAGGCTCCCTGCTGTCAGCACAGAGCCTGTCACGGAGCTCGATCTCTAGAACCTTGAGATCATGTCCCGAGCTGAAACCGAGAGTCAGATACTCAACCAACTGAGCCACTCAGTCACCACCCCCCTTCATTCTTAATATTCATAATTAGTGTTTTCTCTTTTTTTTTCTTAATCTTGCAAAGCAAAGTTTAACTTTCATTAATCTGGTCAAATAATCATCTTTTGACTTTATCTTTATCTTATAGTTAATTTCTTTTTTTTTTAAATGTTTATTTATTTTTGAGACAGAGAGAGACACAGTATGAGCAGGGAAGGGGCAGAGAGAGAGGGAGACACAGAATGTGAAGCAGGCTCCAGGCTCTGAGCGGTCAGCACAGAGCCCGACACGGGGCTCGAACTCACGAACTGTGAGATCATGACCTGAGTCGAAGTCGGACGCTTAACCCACTGAGCCACCCAGGCGCCCCTCTTTTTTTTTTTTAATATTTGTTTATTTTTGAGAGAGAGAGAGGGAGAGGGAGAGAGAGAGACAGCATGAGTGGGGGAAGGGGCAAAGAGAGAGGGAGACACCAAATCCGAAGCAGTCTTTGGGCTCTGAGCTGTCGGCACAAAGCCTGACGCAGGACTCACACAGTGTGAGATCGTGACTGGAGCCGAAGTTGGATGCTCAACTGACTGAGCCACTCAGGCACCCCCGTTAATTTCTTTATTAAAACATTTGATCGAGAAGGTAGCCTGTATTGTTTCTAGTTAGAATCCATTTTTAAAAATGTGTATGGTCTAACTCATGATTAATACCCCTCTGGGGTACTCCAGTTGGATGGGGGAGCTACCAACTGTAGGGGGTCCCACTTGGATGGAGGCTGGCAGCACAGGCAGTGAAAGAATTCATTCAAGGCAGAACAGAAGAGATATGATTTATTGGATCTACTGTAAAGGAATGGTAGGCAGGACAGCAAAAGAGACACTGTCTGCAACAAGGCAGTCGGTGGTGAGGGGCCACAGTTATAGGGCAGAGTGAGGGATATGGGACATACGGAATTTTATCTTTTTTGGCAATCGTAGGAACTGTGCCTGTTTGTAATTGGTCAGTTAGAACCTATGGCTGTTTTGAAGTGGGTTGCTTAATGAGTCTGGTTGCATTCAGCCCTGTGGTCCCTATGGGCCCTTTTGCCTTACTCAAGTTTCCATTGCTCAAGCCTGTTGCCTAAAAGCAGCATCTACAACTCCCTTGTTTCTTGTCCCATAAATACATTGTTTAAATAATGAACTAACATGGAGTTCACACCTTGGTGAATTACCGGTAGAGACTACTCCAGGTGGAGTTGTCACACAAAGGAAACTATTTGCAGCAAATAAGGTCATGCAAGGGTGAATGGGTTGCTATTATTTAGGGTTAGGATAAATATTCAGAAAGGGGGCTTTGTCATTGTATGTAGAGGTAGGCATAACGTTATGCATGCACCTTGAGGAAACATGTCTGTACATACATTGTATGTTAATGAGGCTTATGCTCTTCCTGGGGCAAAGATTTTAGTGTTATAATCAAGTAAAAGTAACTGTCACTCCATGGGGCATCTATGCAGTTGTGAGTTGGGATTTGAGCTCAAATTGGGTGGTCTGGAGCCACCAGAGGTTTGTGTGGGCAGTCCTTTTTGTTTGAGGGGTAGTTTTGGTTTCCATTATGGGATGCTGTCTGTGCCCATGGGGTTCTTTGCCTGAGTTGAAAGGTAAGCTGGGAAGAAGAGCTTAAAAAGGGTGGAACAAAGGTTGGTGGGTACATGCAGGTGGGCAATAAAAGGTTCGTTGTTGAAGTCTAGCTGGTTAACAATATCCACATTAAATTTTTATGTTTTGATCTTTTGTTTTCTGAAATAATATTAGTCTCCAACTGTGATTGTAGATTTGTCTTTTTATTAATGTTTTTCTATCCATTTTTGCTTTACAGAAAGCTCTTTGAAGCTTTTATTAGTTACATTATCATAGCTCCTATGTCTTTTATTAGTATGAAATTTTTCTTACTAATATAAAATCTTTTTACCTTGTTCTAGTTTATCTCATGTCAATATTGCTCATCTACTTTGTTTTTCTTTCAATTTTTTAAAATATTTTTGAGAGAGAGAGAGAGTGCATGTGGGCAGAGCGGGGGAGGGGCAGAGAGAGAGAGAGGGAGATACAGAATCCAAAGCAGGCTCCAGGCTTTGGGCTGGCAGCACAGAGCCCAACGCAGGACTCGAACCCATGAACTGCAAGATCATGACCTGAGCCAAAGACACTTAACTGACTGAGCCACCCAGGCACCCCTAAATTTTTTTTAATGTTTATTTATTTTTGAGAGAGAGGGAGAGACAGAGTGTGAGTTGGGAAGGGGCAGAGAGAGAGGAAGACACAGATTCCAAAGCAGGCTCCATCCAGGCTCTGAGCTGTCAGCACAGAGTTGGACGTGGGTCTCAAACTCACAGACCCTGAGATCATGACCTGAGCTGAAGTTGGATGCTTAACTGACTGAGCCACCCAGGTGCCCTGTTTTTCTAATTTTTAAAAGTTTCGTTCCAGGTGTGCCTCTTGTAAACAGCATCAGTCTAGACTAGAATAAGACATAGACTTTAAAAAAAAATTTTTTTTTTAATCTTTATTTATTTTTGAGAGAGAGACAGAGTGTGAACAGGGGAGGAGCAGAGAGGGAACGAGACACAGAATCCGAAGCAGGCTCCAGGCCCTGAGCTGTTAGCACAGAACCCGACACGGGGCTCGATCCCCCCTTTTTAAAAACAAGCACATTTAAGCCGTTTACAATTATTGTGATTGCTGATGTTTTCTTTGTAACCAGCTTTCTTGTTGCATTTTCCCCTTAACCTTTCTCTCACCTTCTTACCTTCCTTTTCCCCCTTCTCTAATACCACCAGTTCCTCCTCCCAGTGTTTGCTGGCAGTTCCTGTCCTGCCAGCAGTGAGGGTCTTTTGCAGAAAACCTCTAATTTTGTCCCATTGCATTTGGTATCTCTACAGAATAACTGAATAAAGCAGTGTTACCCAGACAGTGCTCCTTTCCCCTATGTAAGCTTCAAATCTCATTTCTGGATTAATGATTGTTTTAGATTCAGTTCAGAAATGAGAAAACTAATTTTACAGGAGACATACCTGTAGCAGAGTTATTGGTTTCTGTATCTATATCATAGAAGGTGTGGAGATCTCCATATTGAACTCTGCATCAAGGTTTTAGGCCCACAGTATAGACTTAGTAAAAATGAGATTTACATTTTGATTGGTCTCTCCTGTACCCTTTCCTTCTAGCATATGGAATATATATGTCATGCGGTACTAGAGGGACACCTAGGTGAAATTTAAATAACCATAAATCAATTGAGTTACCCTGCTTTTATTCATTCAGTTCTTTTGGGTTATCATGAGAGAAAGCATCTGTTTGATTCTTTACTTTTGTCAAACACTTGCTGATAACCTCCCTCCTTACTTTTTTTGTAAATAGTGAACTGGACTTAAGCTCACTCACTGCCTCGTTAGGCACCAGTATTTAGCTAGAATTTAGTAATACCGTTTTGTTTTCCTTTTCAGTGATTTCTTTTTGTTACCTTGTATTTTTTCACAATAATTACTAATTTTCCATTCAAGATAGTGATTAAATTTTCCTTTAAAATTTTTGTTTTAAAAAATTGAATCAATTTCAAAGAAAAATGCTAATTGGAGAATGGGGTATATGTTGGGAGGTTAGATGTGGCCCTGATGGAAAAGGTAATATGGGAGTGAGTGAGATTTGGGAGTTGCTTCTCCAGCATTTCTCAGGCATCTTGGTTATTTCTGCTTTATCTGCAGAACTAACTTGTTTAACAAGTATTTACTGAGCATCTGCTTTGTTCAGAGAACTGTTCTGAGAATAGGAGGAGAAATACGGTGTTCACCTTGTAGTCTAGGTATGGGAGAGGACATGTGTTGATGTGGCAGCTAATGTGAGTGTATGATGGTAAATGCTGTCAGAGCGGCCAGGACGTTGTGCGGATGAGGAAGTGGAGGCCATCTCTGGCTGGTCTTGAGGCTTTGGCTCAAACTAATGTTTTCACCTACGTACCTTTCTCTTTTCCATTTTGAATCTCTCTTCCTAAATCCACATCAGTTTTGCGGAGAGAAGAAGCTCTTGTGTGTAGGCATTACTCTGAGAAGGATCGGGTCCAAAAGGAGTGTCACATTGGTCCTCAGGAGACAGAATGGCTTCCGGAGTTCTGGATCTAACACACTTGTGTTTAGCTGGATAGCTACCTAATTGTTTTTAGTCCCATCTTCATCTTTATTGATGATGATGAAACTCATTGTCCTACCTGCTTCATTAGACAGCATATGTGAGAGACATTCATGATATACACTTGTATATCCATATTATTTTCATTCTTATTAGTATTTGAAATCCTAATGGTTAATGATTTTGACTGTAATTTTAGGTGTTTAATTCTTTTTTCTCTATTTTTTTTTCTAGGTCTTGATGCAGAACTTTATTATGTGAGAAATGACCTTATTAGTCACTACGCCTTATCCTTTAACCTGTTAGTACCCAGTGAGACAAATTTCCTGCACTTCACTTGGCATGCAAAGTCCAAGGTAAGAGAGTAGTCAACCAAAGATGTCAAGACAGGACCACTCGGGCCCAGATGCCAATGCAAGGCCTATATCTGAGGGATGGACTGCCATCTATACAAAAGGGCTAGTAGGTGGTGGGCTGTAGCAGTACTGAGTCTTTTCAGATTTATATTTTAAGTCTTTAGCCTATTCCTTTAGACTTTCTCAAGCCCTATAAAATGAAGGTAGCCACCATTTATGTCAGGCTTATGACAGAACATTTATGTCCTTTCAGGCTTTTCAAGCAGGGATGCAGATCTAATGTGAAGAGGGAATAGTTGAACTTGCTGATGTTCTGTTATCTTTTTATTTTTTAATTTTTTTAAGTGTTTATTTGTTTTTGAGAGACAGAGACAGAGAACAAGCAGGGGAGGAACAGAGAGGGAGACACAGAATCTGAAGCAGGCTCAGGCTCTGAGCTGTCAGCACAGAGACTGATATGGGGCTCGAACCCATGAACTGTGAGATCATGACCTGAGCCAAAGTCAGTTGCTTAACCGACTGAGCCACCCAGGCTCCCCTTGACTGTGCTGTTATTGTGAAACAATAGGAATGGAGGATGGGGAAGTTGTTTTAGGCGTTTGATGTGATGGATATAGTTCTGCCATTTATGGAGAAATGGTAAAAGTAGGGTACAGCAGATGCAGGCACCCACGTGTGCTGTGGCCAAGCTCCTTTAACTGTAATGAACCTCTTGCCTGGCTTACTTGTAGCTGAATTCTTCACATTTTCTCTGACTGACTGAGCTCCACGAACATGAAAAGTTTTTTCATACATCAAAAGTGGGAAGCTGAGGGAAGAGCCCACCTCCTCCAACCAACTTTAATTTCCTTTATTAGCATTATATATGAACTGAGTAGGATTTTATTTGGGAAATAAAAATAGTTTTGCTACTAAAATCTCTAGCAGAGTTTTTTTTTTTTAAGTATTACAAAGTGATATTTGTCCTGATATTTGTTGCAAGTCATTTAAATTTGGTGACTTTAATATAGATCTTTTTATCTACTTAGAAAACAATAATGAGTACTAGGAAAACCAAGTATTAATAGAATTATTTAAAAAACTATCAAGACTTTGTAGATCTATACCCAGAAATTATTGTTGTTTATAGTTTTGTATACTTCAAGCTCATTTTTTAAAAATGTTTATTTATTTTTGAGAGAGAGAATGAGAAAGAGAGAGAGAAAGAGAACGTGAGCAGGGGAAGGGCAGAGAGAGAGGGAGACAAAGAATCCTAAGCAGGCTCATGCTGTCAGTGCAGAACCCAGTGTAGCGTTCGAATCCATGAACCGTGAGATCATGACCTGAGCCCAATCAAAAGTCAGATGCTTAACCCACTGAGCCACCCCCACACTGCCAAACTCACTTTTTTTTTTTACCTTTTTAAACAAAAAGGGGATTTATTAAAGACACCTATGTTGTACAGTATTTTCCCCCTTACCTAATACTGTCTTTTGGCATCTTTCCATTTCACTACTTACAGATTTAACTCATTCTGTATAATGGCTTATTATAATATGATATTGTATGGATGCATGATTATTTCTTTTTAGTTTATTTTTATTTTTGAGTGAGAATATTTTTAAATTTTTAAAATTTTTCATCTCCTTTTCCTTATTTATTTCTGGTGACAATGCTGTTCAACACTAAAATGGAAAACAACGTACAAAAAAGGAAAAGGTAAAAGACAACTTTGACAATTATCTATACACTGGATATAGTGGCAAAGAACATAATATGGTCAGATTCTAGTTACTTTTAACAGCTTTACTGAGGTGTGCTTTACGTACAATAAAATTCACTCATTTTGAGTACACAGTCCAATGATTTTTTTGAGTTTGTGCAGAGTTTTCCAGAGTTGTGCAGCCATCACCACAATCCAATTTTTGAACATTTCCATCACTCCAATAGGGTCCCTTGTGCCTGTTAGCAGTCACTCTTCAGTCCTACCCCCAACCACAGGCAACTACTCATCTACCTCTGTCCTTATGCATTTGCCTGTTCTGGACATTTCATATAACTGGAGTCATAGAAAGTGTGGTCTTTTGTGACTGTTTTCTTTCACTTAGCAAATGTTTCTAAAATTTGTCCACGTTATAGCATGATATCAATACTTCATTCCTTTTTATTACTGAGTAGTATTTCTTTAAAAAAAATTTTTTTAATGCTTATTTTTGACAGAGACAGAGCATGAGCGGGGGAGGGGCAGAGAGAGAGAGGGAGACACAGAATCCGAAGCAGGCTCCAGGCCCTGAGCTGTCAGCACAGAGCCTGACGTGGGGCTCGAACCCACAGATCACGAGATCATTTCCTGAGCCGAAGTCGGACGCTCAACCGACTGAGCCACCCAGGTGCCCCGAGTAGTATTTCTTTTTAATGGATAGACTATAATTTGTTCATCCATTCACCAGTTGAGGAACATCTGGGTTGTTCTACTGTTTTTTTTTTGGGGGGGGGGGGTCTACTTTTTGACTAGTTATGAATGATGCTGCTGTGATCATTTGTATACAAGTCTTTGTGTAGGCTTATGTTTTCATTTCTCTTGGGTATTTACCAAGGTTGGAAATTGCTGGGTTGTGTAGTAAAATTGTGTTTAATTTCTTAAGAAACTGCCATTTCTTCCAAAATGGCTGCACTATTTTACATTCCCGTCATCAAAGTACAAGGGTTCCAATTTCTCTACATCCTCACCAACACTTGTTATTTTCTGGGTTTTTGATTATATCCATCATAGTGGGCATGAAGTAGTATCTCATGGTGGTCCTGAGACAGTGAGAATCTTAAGCAGGCTCCACACTCAGCACAGAGCCTGGTGTGGGACTCGACTTCATGACTGAGATCATGACCTGAGCTGAAATCAAGAGTCAGATGTTTAACCAACTGAGCCACCCAGGCACCCGAATGTATGATTATTTCTTAAGTGCCTCATTGACACATGTATTTTTAATAGCATTTCACTGTTTCAAACAATGCTTCCTTTCTGTGTTAGAGATAGTTTCCTTCCCTTCATCTGTCAGGCAAAATCCATAGTACAGAGATAGTGAAAACAATTGGTAGTTCATCTTTTGTTACTGTTTCTACCTTTGTTATTGTTGAATATAGAAACATAGAAAAAATATGTGTGTGAATGTGTACTTGGGTGTATATATATGTATGTGTGTGTGTGCATGCATACATTGAGAACATCTTTGTTCAAAAAATTTTGTGCACTTGTGGCATAATTTTTGAATAGTAAATTATCACCAAGTAGTGAAATGGCAGGGTCAGAGTGTTTAAAGTTTTGATTAACATTGCCAAATTATTTCTCCTTCCCTCTCCCAAGATGGTACCAATGAACCAATGTTCCTTACCAAATGAATAGGGGTGTTTATTTATTTCTTCAGTTCACTCCTTAACACTAAATATTTTAAGTATAGTTGTTTGCTAATCAGTGAGTAAAAATGATTATATAACTATCCATATATTCCTATTATTATTACAGTTGACCCTTGAATAACGTGGGGGTTACAGGGTACTGATGTGCTCCCCCTGCAGTTGAAAATCCACATAGAACTTTTGATTGCTTCAAAACTTAACTACTAATGGTCACATATTTTGAATGTTATAGATATTTTAAAAAATTTTTTTAAATGTTTATTTTTGAGAGAGACAGAGCATGAGTGGGGGAGGGGCAGAGAGAGAGAGAGAGAGAGAGAGAGAGAGAGAGAGAGAATATGAAACAGGCTCCAGGGTCTGAGCTGCCAGCATAGAGCCTGGTGTGGGGCTTGAACCCACAGACCACAAGATCATGACCTGAGCTGAAATTGGTTGCTTAACTGACTGAGCCATCCAGGTGCCCCATATGTTATAGATATTATATACTGTAATTCTTACAAAAAGTAAGCTAGAGAAAGAAAATGTTAAAAATAATCATAAGGAAGAGAAAATCCATTTATAGTACTATACTATAAAAAAAAAAAAATCTGTGTGGGACGCCTGGGTGGCTCATTCATTTGAATATCCCACTCTTGATTTTGTCTCAGGTCATGATCCCCGAGTCATGGGATTAAGTCCTACATTGGGCTCCATGCTGAGTGTGGAGCCTGCTTGGGGATTCTGTCTCTCTCTCTGCCCCTCTCCCCTACTTGTGCTCTCCTAAAAAAAAAAAAAATCCACGTAAGTGGGCTTGTGCAGTTCAAACACATATTGTTCAAGGATCAGCTGTATATATACTCAAGCATGTGACAGAAACATTATATACACATATACATACAGGCATTAAAATATAAACTGCAGTAATGTGATTAAAGTTGACTTAGCTTGGATTCTGGGTAAAACATATGTGCCTTGTTGGAGCACCTCAACTGTCCAACACTGTTGCCTTGGGGTATCCAAACATGGGCTGCTTTTTTAGCAGTAGATAGGTCTCTTTAGGGTGAAAACTGCAAAAACAGGTCAAGAGAGAGAAGTCATGCGAAACAATTAAGAACATGTAGTAAATGGTAACCTGGATATGCTGAACTGCCAAAATAAATGGTACAGATAATTCAGAAAAGGTTCACCCGAGACATTAAAATTTTTTTAGTGTTTATTTATTTTTGAAAGAGAGAGAGAGAGAGACAGAGCACAAGTGGGGAAGGGGCAGAGAAAGAGGGAGACACGGAATCCAAAGCAGGGAGACACAGAATCCAAAGCAGACTTCTGTCAGCACAGAACCCGACACAGGACTCAAACTCATGAACTGTGGGATCATGACCTGAGCTGAAGTTGGACACCTAACCAGCTGAGCCACCCACGTGCCCCACCCTGAGATATTTTAATATGAGCTGTGTCATTTTCAATGAGTAAGCATCTGGACTCTTCAAGGAAACTGGACTAACACATTTTCCAGTATTCTTACATAACATTATGTGACCTTATTATTTAGAGGTGGGGGTAACTTTTAATTATGATATGATTTCAAACATAAAGGAAAATTATAAGAACAGTACAAATAATTCTCATATATCCTTTACCCACATTCACTGATTATTACTGGTTTGCTTACTTTATCATTCATTGTTTTTTTCCCTCCACTCTCATGCACACACCCTTTCTTCTTGAACTATATGAAAGTGAATTGCAAGCATCCTGCCCATTTAGCCTTGAATACATCAATGTATATTTTCTAAGAATAAGGGCATTCTTCTTTTTTTTTTTTTTTTTAAAGAGTGGGTAAGGTGCAGAGAGAGAGAGGGGGACAGAGGAACTGAAGCAGGTTCTGCACTGACGGCAGAGAGCCTGATGCAGGGCTTGAACTCATAATCCGTGAGAGCACGACCTGAGCTGAAGTTGGACACTCAACCAACTGAGCCACCCAAGAGCCTGAGAATAAAGGCATTCTTTACAAAGCCTAAATACAATGATCAAAATCAGGAAACTAAATGTGGATATAATACTGTTATCTAGTATCTAATCTGTAGTAGTCACATTTCACCAATTATCATGATGATGTTCTTTATAGCTCTTTTTTTCACCTGATTCAGGATCATCCATGCAGTTGATTAAGGTACCTTTAATCCTCTATTAACCTGGAACAATTCTTTGGCCTTTCTTTGTGTGCTTTGACCTTGATGATTTTGAAATAAATAGGCCAAGTATTTTGTAGAATGTCCTTCAATTTGAGTTGTCTGAGGTTTCCTCATGATTAGATTCAGGAACGTGTCTTTGCTAGTAACACCACAAAAATGCTGTCCTTCACAGGACACATGATGTCATCTTGTCCTATTACTGGTGATCTCTGATCACTCAGTTCACTAGGTTTCTCTACCAAAGTGTTCTCCTTTGGGATGAGTAAGTAATTGTGGGGAGATTTTGTGAAATTATATTTAAAAAATTCCATTCCTCATCACCCTTTAAACTACTAATATTTGCATCTGTGTTTAGAACTAGGTTTCACTTTTTAGCCAGTGCTATTGATGAGTAGTAAGTTTCCTCTCGCTGGAAGAGGTCAGATCTATACTGGGTAACTATTTCATGGGAGTGTTGTAGAGGGAATTCAAGGATTTGTGGAGCAGTGGGTCTTGAATTTTAAGTTCCCTTGCAACTCTGAGATCCAGTGTTTCTGTGAACATCTTTTAGGCAGAGAATCTTTTTATATTCTCCAAAAAATTGATAATAAATCCTTTGTTACTTTTCCTACCTTTAATGTTGGTAAATATAAAAGCAAATAATACATATATTTTAAAGTAGCGAAAAATCGAATGAAATAGTAGAGAATCTATTCTAGTACTCCACTGCCGTTGAATAGGGTGTGATTATTCCTGGGCCTACTTAGGAAAAAATAATGATCTAACCTGGGCAAGTATATGGTTAGTGACTTGTAAATAAAAGTTGGCAGTGTGCCATGTGGCAGTTAGAAGTGAAGAGAATTAAACTCTCTTAATCATTCTTTTTAAAAAATACACATACATTAGATGTTTTTTATCTGGAGTGAGTTTCAGGGATCTGACATTGCTAATAGTGGATGTCTGAGGACTTTTAAAGCCTGTCACAGAAGGAAGTTGGAGTGGAAGAGAGTAGATAGAGGTATGGGTTCAGATGAATATATATATTTGAAACAGTACTGGCCTGGGCACATGTTGGGTCAGGAGGAGCCTTGGCATAGCTCTTATGGTACTTCCATATTCTTCACTCATAAATTCTAAACTACTTCTGTGGCAGGTTTTAAATACCATCATTAGTGCACATTTGGGCTACTGTTGCTGATATGATATTCCTGGGAGGGCAGAAGTTCCCTGACTTGTTGGAGGGCATTGCCACCTGTTTACACATCTAGGACAGAAGCCTAGAAGGGGTCCAGTACTTCTTCTCCTGCACCTGCCAGGTCCAGTTGATTGTCTTTCATAATTATACCTTAAATTCATCTCCTACCTCTCTCTGGACTTAATGCCTCATCTGTAGTTTGGGCCTTTTTTGTTTCTTAACTAGATGGGAAATAGTTTTCTAACTAGTTTCCTTGCCTCTGGACTGACTTGTTGCTGCACTCCTGCCCCACCCTCACCCCCTACTCCCACCCTCAGAAGCAACTCTAGGGCTCCCAGTTGCCACCAGAATAAAGTTCTGATTTTTTAGGAAGCCTTTATGATCTTGTCCCTGCCTTTCTTTTCTCCTTCCTCTCCAGCTAGTTATTTAGTGCCATTTTGTTTGGCAATTTTTTGAATGGCCTGGACTCTGTAACGTTGCTGCTGTTTATATTGCAAGAAATTCCCTTTCTCCATTCTTTATTTACCTCACTAACTCCTGTTCGTCTCATAAATCTCAGAACTGGTGTCACCTTTCCTTCAACTGTGTCAGGTGCTTTCTGTACCCACGGCACCTTTCTCTTTCCTCCCTCATAACCCTTAGCATAATCTAACAGTATTGTGGTGGTTGATTTTCTTTTCTGTCTCCCTCCTAGATGCAAAACACTTCAAAGTGAGGAACTCCTTTTCGTCTTTCTCTGTGTTCCCTGTATAGCACTTGGTACTTACGCTTGGTTACAGGTGCTCTTTTACTGACTACAGAAGAGATGCATAGATAGAAGCCACAGGGCACAGCTCAACAAATGGAGATCTTCTGAGCACTTAGAGAATGTACTGCTTTCGGAGTGGTGAATTTCCTGTTTCTAGAAGTGTGAAACATAGCTGGGTATACTTGACACTAGTTGTCCATCTGGGACTTTTCACATATTTCACTGTGAATAAAGTTGTAAATTTGGAGGAATAGATGAAATTCAAAGATTGAATATATAGCAAAACTAATTTCACAAGTTCATGTGTAACACGGTTTAGAATTTAGGGGAAAGTAATCATCTTCTATCTTATAACGTTTTATAATAAAAAACTAAGGAATATATTTGTATTCAGTTTCAGGCTTTGGCCACCAATGCAACTCCTAATTCCAGTTTTAGGTTATAATCTCTTTGGTAATTAATTTAACTTTGCTTATTTTAAAATATGGTCTTTTGAGTATTCAATTTATGTATATGGTACAGAATTCAAAAGGCATAAGGGAAGGGGTAAACAGTGAAAATTAAGTCCTCTACACCTTCCTAGTACCATCCCCAAACAATCCAGCCACCGAGTTTCCCTTCCATTGGCAACCACTGTTACCTGATTCCTGTCTTCTATTCTAAGGATAGTCTGTGCATGGATAAGCACAAGTGTATATGTATGTGTGTGTGTGAATATGTATATATATATATATATTTTTTTTTAACAAGTTATACACTGCGTACTTTCTGCAGTTTGCAGAGCACTGAACAACATATTCTGATAAAGGTTCTCTGTCCCTGCATATAGACTTGAACTTTTTTCCTTCAAATCACTAAAAAAATACATTAAATGGTTGCACTTTGGTTTATTGATCACTTACTATGAAAAAAAAAATAAGACCTAGATTTGGAAGGAGACTTGCTTAAGGTAGTATTGGAAGCAGAAGACACAGGAAGTAGAGATGACTTCAAGTGGGAAAGTCATACAAGGGAGCAAGAGAGACATGACTTCTTCACCTGGGGAGATACAGAGGGTTCTTCACCTAATCTTGTTGGCTCTGAGATGCGATCGTGA
Organism: Panthera leo; assembly: GCF_018350215.1. Lineage (NCBI taxonomy): Eukaryota > Metazoa > Chordata > Mammalia > Carnivora > Felidae > Panthera > Panthera leo. The sequence continues at coordinate 128,274,413 of NC_056687.1, forward strand.
ACTTTCTGGAGGAAGGCTGTGGATCCTACACTCTAACCCTTTATCAGAATTTCTCAGTTCTTGCTTTTTAAGATGAGCCAGGAGGTAAAATATTCACTTCCAAAAATCTCAAGGTTCTCCTTGATATGTCCGTTCACACCATAGATACTTTAACGTTAGTTTTCACACATCAGAGCTTTTGCTAATAGTGTTGTTCTTCAGTGTTTACTTGGCTTTTGTCTTGCAAAACAGACTATGGTCTTCTCAGAGGCTAAAGCTGTATCTTATTCTTGACATCTGTGTCAGATTGCTTTAGTGAGTGGTTGTTAAATACCATTGGTTAATTGCATTTCCAGGTGGGATAAAAACACTGGTAATTTCTTCTCTTTCACAAGGCCACGTGGTCATCAAAAAAAAATGCAAAGATTACCAGGTGGTTTTAACAAATAATTAGGTTCTTCTGTATTCTGGAACATTCTCTGATATCTAGGGGAAAAAAGCATTCCATTGCATCTATTAAGTGTCTGTAGGTATTTTAGAGAGTTGGAAGGCAAAAATATACCAAAATGTAGCAGAATATTCCTCCAACTCACATCCACTCTGTATCTCTTCTCAGGTTTCAGGAATTCTTCATCATTGTCAGGAGGTTTTGTAGGGAACTTGTCCAGAGTTCCTGCAGCAGCCCAAGGGAGAGCCAGCAGTATCCCCTGCAGAGTGGGATTTCTATGAAAAAGGAGCACTTCTGGTCAATTCAGAGAAATTAAAAGGCTATCCAGCTGTAGGCAAATGTAGTCACTTTAAATCTGTACTGTGTTCCAGAAGGAAATGGCTTTACTCATCAGCTGCCTATTGGCAATTGCCGTTTGTTTCCAAGTAAGGGAAGATTACCAAAAATGTTTATTTTTTGGCTTATTCAAATATTTATATTTTCTCTAGCTTCTTTTCTGAAATATTTTGGCTCCCTCTTTTTTCTGATAAACAACTGCTGTTCACATTTTCTTTGTTCCACTAGTTTATGAGTGTTAGCTTTAGAATGGATCTGTTTCTTCAAGGATCACTGGAAAGTGAGATTCCATGTAGATCGATACATGGCAAAGTGAGAAAATTTACAGTTCTCTGACCCCAGAAACTGCAGTTTAAAAATTAATATCCTAAGGATTTCAGAGGGAGAAGAGAACCGCCCTGTGAATGCCTCACATATGTAGATAGTCCCTCAGAAAGGGGGCCAGCAAACGGCAGGCTTCTGTGCTCTCATACTCCTTGTTCCTCCACGCTGCTGTTCTGGCCAGAGGTCAGCCTTCTCAAACTTGCTACCCCGTCCCTTTGCCACCTCTCCCTAGCTCCACTCACAAGCTCATTTCCCTTCCCCCTTACTTCCTTGAGATACTTAGGTGTTAGTCTTGCCCCCTACCCTCCACATTGCCGTTAGGGCCTGTGACCCCATTTGCTGCTCTCTGCTTTCTTAGAAGTTCTGGTCTCTGGTTAGCTGTGTCTCTGCTTACAATAACTGAGACCTAGAATAAAAGAGATAGCAAATGTGGGGAAACATACATTTGGCTTTGAATCTGTTAGATTTGAGAGCTATAAGATTATTAGACATATATGTCTAGTAGGTAATTGCACCTATGGGAGAGGTTGAAGTTATAGGAGAGTGAGAGACCAGTGGATGATACAAGATCCCATCAGTGATGAAACGGGTTAGAACCTAATATACTAGGAGAGGAGTGTTTATTATTTGGAGAGGAGAATATGTCTTTCCTTGGGGCTGGAGGGCAGAGGTTGAGTACTCTAACAGATCTCTCTGGTGCTGAAAAGAAATAAAGAGGGGGGGGGGGGTCCTTGTGTGCTAGCTAAAGGAGATAAGAACATTGAGAGTGAGGAAGTGGGGAGGGCAGCAGGTAGTGAAGTGGTGAGGTCCTGTGACATTTGGAGTGAGTAGACTAGGGAGAGAGAAGAGGCTGTGATGAAGGGCTTGCTGATAGGATTATGGGTCTGTCTTGAGCTTAGGGGTCATTCTTGTGTAGCAGCACCCTTTTCTCCAGGAATGGATTTCCTCCATCCGTGCTGGGCAACATGAGAGTGAGAGGTGGTTAGGGTGCTGGTGTGGCCCTCTAAGAGTATGGAGGGGAATGAACCAGTTATCATGTCAGTAACCTTGTAGTCTTCTGGGCATAGTCTGTAGGAAAGTGAAACCAGGCCACTGGCTGGATCAGAGAGAAGGGAAATAGCTGAATTGTCCACTGTAGCCCAGTTCTGTACACTGCCATTGGCTTACACATGTGTTTCATAAGTGTTGGCTGAATCAGTGATGGAGACAAAGAAACTGGTTTTATAGGAATCAGAGGTAGTGATGGGGTCTTTGATAGGGTGGGATTTTTGTGTTTGTTTTGGTTCTGGAGTAATTCTTTGTCATGTAGGTTTACTGAATACTGTAATATTGAAGCCCACCCTGGAAGGTGACAGGAGACAAAGTGAGCCAAGGGCCAAGGCCTCTGCAAAGTTTTTGTCTGTTGTTGATGTTTATGGCATGAGAAATAGCCATCTTGAGTAGAATTTGTGAGCTTCAGGGTATAGGGGATTTCTCATGAGAGAAGCATGTCTAGAAAGGACCTAATGACCCTAAAAGAATGCAGACCCTATTGTCTAGACCCTAAGGGTTAGGTGTTGTAAGAACTGAATGATAGGCAGGGAGAAGAGATCTGAGGAAAGCCAGGTTGTAGGAGAAGGTGGAGAAGACATTTATGAAAAGGCTGAGAGTGTAGGGGGCTGTTTAGAATAGTGGGGGTCCCAAGATGGAGGACAAAACAGAAGGACTGCAGCAAGTTCTTGGCAGAGCACTGGAAGGCTTACTTGTGTCAATCTCTGGGGTTAGTAGTAGGCTGGTGCTTATAGGGGAAGCACAATGGGGCAGTGGGGTAGCTACTCTGGAATGACAGCTGATGCCACTGCGGTATGCATTTGTCAGGGGACCTGTGCCAAGCTGACAGGTGTGTTGTCTTAATTATCCTCTTTGATCCTCATAATGTGTTAGCCTCATTTTACAAAAACTGAAACTCAGGAAAGTTAATATACGTAAAGGTCACACAATCTCATGGTTCCTATCCAATTCTTACTGATTATGCTTAATTTCTTTTGTGCACTTGCACTTCATGTATTGTCCTATTCAAAGACAGCATAGATACAGGAATATAGTCAATGCATTCTGTAGTGTTATAGTTAGTGAGTGTTGCTGGAAAGTCTGCTCCTTCTTGGCCCAAACACAACGGTGTAGCTAGCTCTCTAGCACCCCCTGGTGGCAGTGACAGAAATGTGGTGTGCTAGGGTAAGAGTGAATACTGACTAGCCTGAGGTACCACAAAGTCAGTGACAGGCAGCAGCAAGACCATTTTCTTTGTTGTGAACATGGCACTTCCCAAATACAGGCTTTAACAGTTGTTTATCTGTGTATCTTAACTGTAAGGTAATAATATGATTTATACCCCTACAGTGTTTAGGGACATTCAAGTATGAAAGTGTGAAAAGACACCCACAGTGAGAGTTAAATCCATTGGCTTGAACCCTTCTTATCCTTTGATAAACACCCTTTGCCCCAGCCAATGTCCAGGTCCATCCCTTTCCTTATAAGCTAGGATGGTACTCTCTTCCTATTTCCTTTCATCTTTATTATGTCCCATTTCGTTGGCTTTTTTCATTAGCATATGAACACATTTTAATACTGCCCATTGAAAAAAGAAAGAAAAGCTTTAGAATCTGTCACCTCTTTCTCACACCACTCCCAACCTTGTTCCATTTTTCCTAGTTAAATTTCTTAAAGAATGGTTTCATAAACCTCTTTCCTATCACTCTTTTCCCAATCCACTGTCCCTTGCCTTCTGCCAATTCTATCTCTCCACCAAAACTACCCATGTGACCAGTGAATGGGAGAGGAGTACCTGTTCTTATCAAGACCCCAGTGGGCTGTTCAAAGAGTAATGTGAAATATAAGGCCTCATTGAAGGTCTTGAAGGTGGCAGCTATTCTGAATTTCAGCTATTGTTTTGCAGTTTGAGTTGTTTCTTTCATGACTATCAATCTAGCAGTAGGGCTGTATTATTGGGGCTGGCTGGTTATGTTAAGCCCCCAAGTAGGCCAGGTATCGATAGTTAATATTGGTGTTCCAGTGATGCCTTCATAGTCACCTCTTTTCCTTTCTGGATACCGACTCACTTGAAAAATAGATTCAGAGATTAGATGGGTGTCCAAACATAAACTTTCTTCATGGTGAAAGCTGGACTAGAGATATTCTGTGAGAAATCTGTGCTTTGTAATCTTGTGTAGTGAGTGGGTCTATAGCGTAGACCTTCATCCACCAGCTACATGGAAAGCCTTAGAGCCTGGCACTTATTAATTAGAGAAGACATTGGTGACTAGTCAGTGGTCTGTAAATTACACATCTCAACAACTTGGCTTTTCGTATCTGTCTCTCCAGGGCTCTTCGGTCAGTGGTAGTGTAGTCTTCAGCAAGATTTCTGAATCCTAGTTGGCAGATTTTATAGGAGAGTGGTGGTACTGTTCTGGACATGAAATAGAGGGGTGGCTTTACTGGGTTGAGTTTTTATCCAGTCGAAAACTCCTAGGACTGTTTCTGACAATTTGGATTTTGTTAGAGCTAGATTTGTACATAATAATAAATGCTCATGCATTTATTAATGAGTTAATCAGTAAAGCCAAATTGTTAGTGTCCTTTCTGTTACCACAGATTCAGTTTCTTTATTTCTACATTTTACAGGTTGAATATAAGCTGGGATTCCAAGTAGACAATTTTGTGGCTATGGACATGCCCCAGGTCAACATTTCTGCTCAGGGGGAAGTTCCACGCACTTTATCAGGTGAGTCTGAAAGAGTGAACATACTGTTTTCAGTTGTGTCCCCCATATCCCAAAAAGAACAGCTTAACAATTGACATATAGTGTATTCTACTTGGTAGGCATAGGTGTATAAGTACTTTGAAAAGTAATTTTTGAAAATACTGATTATTTGCACTGTGTTTTAAACCATTCCCTCTTTTCCATCCTTTCCAGAACTGTCTATACTCAGCACTTCCTTATCTCCTTTTTCTGCATTGCTGGCACTGGCCTCCACATGGATCTCTGTGTCTGGTCTTGTTCGTTTTTGACAAATTCCCACACCATGGCCTGGATGATCACTGAACACTCCTATCTGACCAAATGACATCAAGCCCATCAGGGCCCCTTACTCCCATCAGCTGAGTCCACTGCAGACTCTCCAGCCAGTGTGTTGTATGTTTATCCTGTCCCCTTACCTGCCTGTCTAGCTGTGTTGCTGCATTTGCCCCAGCATTCCAGTGGTGCCATACTACATGCGGTTTTGACATCCTTGCCTTTGCACGTGCTCGTCAGTATATTTGGAACTGCCTTTTCCTCTTTTCTGCTTATATACTCCTACTCATACTACCCTGCAGGATCTTGTTCTTCCTACCCTGCAGGATCTTGTAATTTAAATGTTTTTGAACTGATTACATTATCTTGTAATTCTTTGTGCTTGTCTCTCCCTGCTGGCCTGTGGTTAACCTGAGGACAGGAGCTCTCTTTTTCAGCCATCTAGCATTGGTGCCTGGCACAGCATCTGCACAGGATAGTCACATAATACATCTGACTAAATGATTTAAGTGTCATATATATACCAGTTTAACTACTATTGAGCCAGCCTTTTGAGAAAAGCTCCTAAAGATATGAGATTTTAAGAACAGTGAACTTCTTAAAATTTGAAAGGGTAAACCATGTACTTTCCACAATATTGTGGAACTTTTTCTGGCAGTCACTCATTGTTATTGGTGACATGCATTAAGCTTTAGGAAAGCATGGGGAGGCTTACTCATTTTTATGGGTCAGTAAAGAAGTTCAGAAATGCCCATATTTTTCATATGCTTATACAGATAGAATGATATTGTAGGGGCACCTAGGTGGCTCAATCAGTTGAGCATTCAACTCTTGATTTCAGCTCATGTCATGATCCCAGGGTCATGGGATTGAGCCCCGCATTGGGCTCCATGCTGAATGTGGAGCCTGCTTGAGATTCTCCCTTTCTCTCTCTCCCTCTTCTTCTACCCTGCTTAGTGTGTGCTTTCTCCCTCTCTCTCTCTGAAAAGAAGAAAAGAATGATACTCTAAATTTATAGGAAAAGAATCTTAAACTGAAAGATTGGAAAAAAATGGTGTGCACCGAAGTCTGTTACCTCATTGCTACAATAATTGATTAAAGTCAGTTTCTGTTTAGAAAGGTTTTTTGGGGGGTGCTTGGGTGGCTCAGACGGTTAAGCATCAGACTTCGGCTTGGGTCATGATCTCGTGGTCTGTGAGTTCGAGCCCCGTGTGGGACTCTGTGCTGACAGCTCAGAGGCTGGAGCCTATTTCAGATTCTGTGTCTCCCTCTCTCTCTCTGCCCCTTCCCTGCTCGTGCTCTGTCTCTCTTACTCTCAGAAATAAATTTAAAAAAAAAAAACACAACACATTAAAAAAAGAAAGGTTTTGTTTTGAAAGCTTTGTATTTTTTAAATTCACAGTTGACTGATTTATCAGGTTATCAGTTTATGGGTTTATATTTAATCTTCGTTAAGAGCAATACATAATTGCATTTTGGTGATAAATTGTCTTTCCTTTTTATCAAGTAATTTTTGTTATCGTTGCTGATGTGACTGGTAAGGTAGCATGGTTTGCCTTATTCAGTAGCTTTACTATATTATAATGAGAGGACTTATGAGACAAAGTAATCTATTAAAAATCATGAGAAAAAGTTGAAGATAATAATCTCTTCTTTTATGTCTTGGCTTGTTCTTTAATGCTTAACTTTTATATCTATAATAAATGATGTCTAAAGGTATGTAGTCTGAAGATAAGTTCTCTGAAAATTTTAGTATTATGTAAATATTCTTTTAGTTTTATGCAACAAAAATAAAGAACTGTAAAATACTAGGTATTAATGTTGATTTTTTAGAAAATTAAAATATTTTTTCTTTTTTGTTTTTTAAACAGTGTTTCGGGTCGAGCTTTCCTGTACTGGCAAAGTAGATTCTGAGGTTATGATACTAATGCAGCTCAACTTGACAGTAAATTCTTCAAAAAACTTTACAGTCTTAAATTTTAAACGAAGGAAAATGTGCTACAAAAGTAAGGAATTTGTTCACCAAAGTATGTGTTTTATATAGATGTGATAAGGTCAAAAATACATTTTGTCATCTTTTTCTAGATTTGTGACCAAATCTTGATTATAGTAGCAAATGAGAAAAGAAAAAGCACTAACAAATGAAATTCTGAGAAAATCGCCTGATAGCTACCTTGTTGCCAGGAATCTCACTCAGGCCCTGCTTTCTCAAAATCTTTTATCAGAATTGCTAATTCCATTAAGAATGTGAAATAGTATTAAAGAGGTAAAGAAGTCAAGTAATTCTGATAGGGGCCCCTGAGTAACTCAGTGTTAACTGTGTTTGTCTTATAACAATACTATGGCTCAGTTGTCCTGGGGCTGGATAGACTTGGCAGGATATTTGGACAAGTTGTTTAACCTAGGTCTCAGTTTTTTCAGTTGTAAAATGGGCGTGATAACCTGTTTCAGAAGTTGTTCTTATTTATTTTCTTTTTGGTTAATTGAATCAAACCTAAATCTTAGAATACTGTGTATGGGTACTTAATAAATGTTAATAGCTTTGGGTTTGAATAATCTGTTACTCAAGAAATGACAGTGGCTATGAGAATTCCCATGGGCAATAGATGAAAGAATTTGAGAGTTTTCCTGAAAGATTGTCCAATCCATTCAATTTAAGTTGCACAGAGGTAAAGTGACCTGAATTTGCACTTTCTTTCACTTAATGTACAGATGGTTACTATCTAAGATGTAGGGTAGGGGGGAGGGAACTAAAATAAAGCCCTCTAAAATTGAGTGCCTCGTACTGTGCATTTGTACTATGTTACAAGTGCTTTTACATGCATTGAACCTATTTAGTCCTTGCGACAATTCTAAGCAGCAGTTTCTGCTGCTCCATTATCTCCATTTTCTGAAGAGGAAACTGAGGCTCAGAGAATCTGACCAACTTGCCAAGGTCAGACAGCTAAGAGGTGCAGCTGCATGCAAACTCGTGCTCTTAGCTCTGTTGTTAAATTCTGTCTTAACACATTTCCTAATTGAAGTTAGTGCTAAGGGTTAGGAAAATACTTGGGGCCAGCAAGTGAGTTATCATGGCTAATGTCCAGATAGATGCCAATAAAAGAGCTGTACTGCCTTAGAGTGGACATTTTTTAAATGGAAAGTTAGCAGGCACCTTTTATTTTCACTGTTTTGATATATTTTATAGTTCTAGTATATTCAGTTATGTATGTACTTTCACACAATTTTAAAGCCAAAGAGGACTTTAGAGACTAGTTCAACCTAGTCATTATATAATTGATGTGAGGAGACTTGTCCCTGGAGAGGCCACCTAAGTTTGCACAGCCAGTCAGGAGTGTAGAAGCCTGGTTCCTGATGCTTAGGGGGAGGGTGTTCTGACTGTACCATGGTGCTTTGTCTCTTAATATCTAAAGGCAAAATGATGGCCAAACATGATGTGATCAGTGGAGCCCACCACTGTTAGTATCCACTGAGGTTAATGGTTAGATGACATTCAGAATGATCTCGTACTTTCTCCATTTTCTTTAATGTGTACATGAAAATTAACATTAACAGCATAATTTTCTATTCTGTTTTAAGTTTAAGATAGTGCCACCCTTTTCATTTTGTTGTCATACTTCTGGCTACCCCAGTTATCCAATTTATGACTCTTACTTTAATATGTGATCCTAATGTGTTTGTGTGGTTTTCCACCTACTACATTTAAAAAACTGCAACAGAAAACATATCTGTACTATATCAAATGCTAATGGGTGTTACTGGCAAGAAAATGTTCCTTTTTTATGTGAGAGTGGGGACTGCTGGCTCAGATAAGTTTCATTACTTAAGCATTCCTTAGAGCCTTTATACTCTGCTAATGTGAATTGTGAATCTCCACAGATGATATAATACTTGGCTTTCCCCAAACTTCTTGACCACAGAAATCCTTTTTCATTGAGCATCTATAAACAACACCCATAGACTAATGATTGGTGATTAGAGTGATGATGATCAGAATAGTAATGTAGGATTTATTATCTTGCAACAAATACCTTGTTAATTAGTTCAGGCAATGTTCTAATAGAACTAAAACTATGTTAGAGAAAAATTCAGAAAGTGTATTTAAAGTATTTAAGGATTTTCATGGAAAAGAAGGAATTTCTAAAAGCATCTTTTATCTTTTTTAAATTCAGAACTTGAAGAAGTAAAAACTTCAGCCCTGGACAAAAACACTAGCAGAACTATTTGTAAGTGTTAATGTATTACCTTTCTCCATCATGAGGAATAAAAACTGCCTGATTATAAATGTACATGATTGTATGAGGCTTGGAGGCCTAGTAGTGTCCAGTTTGCCAAAAGATACATGAGGCCTTGCTATTTATTTCACTGATTGGTATATAGTCAGATGAAACTGTTAGAATATTGAAATATTTGTAAAGTAAAATTCATACATATTTTATAACAAATGATCTAAAAACTTTTTATAGGCAAGAATTTATATCACATCATTTCAAATGGTAATAATTAAAGTATGAACATGAAAACGTATGTAAGATCCTCATCTCAATAGCAGAAGGTTAGAAAATCTGATTTGTGGCCTGGACCGGTTAACCCTCAGCTAATTTCATCCAGGTGAAAATGCAGCTTAAGGATACTTAAAGATACTTACTTAAACCTGCAGAGCAGAAACTCAAAGTAGATTTTTATTTTGGTAATGGTTGTGTTTAAATGGTATAACTTAGACTTCTTTTTTAGTTTTCTGATGTGGACACATTGAGTCCTATTCTTCCTGAGAGAGTTTTAATAGCACTATCTTAAAAGGATACTAGATTCTCTTCATAAAAGTAAACTTTAAAAAAAAATTGTGGAAGGGAAGAGTTTCAAATACGCAAAAGCTGAGAGAATGCACTGATGAACCTTTGTTCATTTGTGTGACCATTACCCTCCTTCAGTAATGATCAATGTTTTGCCAGTATTGTTCCATTGATTTCCTCCTCCTTTCCTGGATGAGTAAGTGGGTGGGGAGGGTTGGGGTATTTTAAAGCACAATCCAGGCATCATTTCATGTATAAATATTCCAGTATGGATTTCTTTTTAAAAAGGCAATTTAAAAAACAATCCACAAACACCCAGCACCTATTCACTTATATTTGATCTATCACAAAATTAACAATAGTTCCTTAATAAATTATGTGGCTAGTTTATGTTCTCATTAACCTGATTGTCTCAAAAATATCTTATACTTTGTCTTCCACATTGGGATCAAATGAAGCCCACACACTGTTTTGTTGACAAATATTTTATATTAATCAGAGATCACCCCTCTCCCCCGTATCACTTTTTTGTTGACAAAATGGAATCATTTATCACATAGAATTTCTCACTTCTGCATCCTTGTGGCATTATTTAACATATTTTTCTTTCTCCTATAAACTGGTATTAGATTTTGTACTTGATTAGATTTAGGGCCAACTCTTGGCAAGAATAGTTCATAGATAGTAGTATGTGCTTCCTGTTTTATCTTTTTCTCACCTCAGGAGGCAAAGAATATCTGGATATCCCAACATACGCCTTTTTTGAAGATAAAATAATATGAGATGTTGTCTACTTTTTTAGAATATTTCATTGGATTTATCTCTGAGAAGAAACAAAACCATTTTAAAAATATCACTGCTTCTCAAATTTACTTTGAAAATTCTGGTGACTTTACCCATTTCTTTTATGTTAATAGGATGTTATTTCTAACAAAGAGAATAGAATATTGCATATTCTTGGTCTCTGGCTCTTTTTCTTGATACCTCTCTCCTTCCCTCCCTTTCTATCCATCTATCCAGCATTTTTTGAGGATGTGTGGTACGCCAGGTGGTATGATTGGAGGCAGAGGATCAAACTGAGCAAAACAGTCCATGCCCTCAAGGGCTTATGATGTAGAGGATGAGATGGACAAGGCAATAAGGCAGTGATAATAACAAGAGTGTGGCAAGCTATGGTGCTTTGGGAACCCTGAGGAGGGGCATGTAATCTCTGACGGAGTGAGGGACAGCTTCCTGAGAAAGTGGCATCTCATCTGAGACTTGAAGGGTGACCAGGTGGTGGCAAGTGAAATGTCAAAGTGAAGGAATAGGAGCAGTGCATACACAAGCCTGGAATTTGGGGGGTGAACAAGTGGGATACATTCAGGGGACCTGCCCAGCAGAGCAGTGTCTTTCCTCTTCTCTGCCCTGGTGTGTGCTTGGATGGGTACTGCCAACACCAGCCTTGGCGACCTTCCTTTTCTGCCCCTCCCAGGATTGACTAGCCTGTGGCATTCTTCAGGAAAGTCAGGCCTTCGTTCAGGCTGTAGTAAAGTGTAGCTGCTCTAGAAGCCATTTGGTTTCTTTGCTTTAATCTGTTCTGATTTATTGTTTGTTGATTCAAAGCAAAGTTTAAATTTTAGAAAGCAGCCTGATTCCCAAGTTTTTCAAAGCTATAGCTTTTATCTTTTGTCCTTACCTATCCCCAGAACTCCACTTGTATTTCTTGTCAGCTTGACATGTCCATGTAGATGTGTACTGGGTACTCTTAGTCACAACAAAACTATTGATTTTTTCTCTTTTCCCTCAATTTGCCTTTTTTTTTTTAATCTTTGTAAAGTTACCATTATCCACCTAATTCTTTAAGCCAAAGTTTTGATTCTTCTCTTTCTTTTTACCCCAGTATCATTCATAAGCAAGGTCTGTTAACTATACGCCGGTCCATTAATTTATCTTCCATAACACTCTTGCCCACACCACTGCTGTCTCTTTTTTAGACTACTGCAGTAACCTTCTAACTTCTTCCCTTTCCCTGTTGTTGCTCAACACTCATAGCATTCTTTGCACAGCATGAAGTTGGCTTTGTTTTTTTTCAGCTGTCATAGTGTATATCATTCCTTTGCTTAGTAATGATTTCGTGTCTTATTTAGGATAGAACCCAAATTTCTCAGGTTTTATTCAGTAGAATTATAATGTGAGTGCTCATTATCAAAACTTACTTGATGCTTCAGTTACACCAGTTCTGCTTCTATTTCTCTGTCTTCACCTGTCCTCGCTTAGAACGTATGTATCTCTGTCTCCGTGCATCTCTTCCTCAGTTTGCCTGTGTGTAAGGGTGTGTGTGTGTGTGTGTGTGTGTGTGTGTGTGTGTGTGTGTCGGTCTGTCTGCCTGTCTTTGAGTTACTTCCTCCAGCGCCAAGGCTTGCTTTCTCTTTCCCTCTGTTTTGAATAATGGAAAATTGAATACTGTTTACTGAGTGGGGTCTTGTTATCCTGCTCTTATTTTTAAAAATAAAGAAGCATGGCACAAGAACAGACACTCAGATCAATGGAACAGAATACAGAACCCAGAAATGGACCCACAAACGTATGGCCAACTAATCTTTGACAAAGCAGGAAAGAATATCCAATGAAATAAAGATAGTCTCTTCAGCAAGTGGTGCTGGGAAAACTGGACAGCGACATGCAGAAGAATGAACCTGGACCACTTTGTTACACCATACACAAAAATAAACTCAAAATGGATGAAAGAACTAAATGTTAAGACAGGAAGCCATCAAAATCCTCGAGGAGAAAGCAGGCAGAAACCTCTTTGATCTTGGCCACAGCAACTTCTTACTCAACACGTCTCCAGAGGCAAGGGAAACAAAATAAAAAATGAACTATTGGGACCTCATCAAAATAAAAAGCTTATGCACAGCGAAGGAAACAATCAGGAAAACTAAAAAGCAACCGACAGAATGGGAGAAGATATTTGTGAACGACATATCAGATAAAGGGTTAGTATCCAAAATCTATAAAGGATTTATCAAACTCAACAGCCAAAAACCAAATAATCCAGTGGAGAAATGGGCAAAAAACATGAATAGACACTTCTCCAGAGAAGACATCCAGATGGCCAACCGACACATGAAAAAATGCTCCACATCACTCATCATCAGGGAAATACATCAAAACCACAATGAGATACCACCTCACACCTGTCAGAATGGTTAACATTAACAACTCAGGCAACAACAGATGTTGGCGAGGATGTGGAGAAAGAGAATCTCTTTTGCATTGTTGGTGGGAATGCAAGCTGGTGCAGCCACTCTGGAAAACAGTATGGAGATTCCTCAAAAAACTAAAAATAGAACTATCCTATGACCCAGCAGTTGCACTACTAGGCATCTATCCATGGGATACAAGTGTGCTGTTTTGAAGGGACACGTGCACCCCCATGTTTATAGCAGCACTGTCAACAATAGCCAAAGTATGGAAAGAGCCCAAATGTCCACCCATGGATGAATGGATAAAGAAGATGTGGTATGTATATACAATGGAGTAGTACTCGGCAATCAAAAAGAATGAAATCTTGCCATTTGCAACTACGTGGATGGACCTGGAGGGTATTATGCTAAGTGAAATTAGTCAGAGAAAGACAAAAGTCTTATGACTTCACTCATATGAAGACTTTAAGAGACAAAACAGATGAACATAAGGGAAGGGAAACAAAAATAATATAAAAACAGGTGGGGGGGGCAAAACAGAAGAGACTCATAAATATGGAGAACAAACTGAGGGTTACAGGAAGGGTTGTGGGAGGGGGATGGGCTAAATGGGTAAGGTGCATTGAGGAATCTACTTCTGAAATCATTGTTTCACTATATGCTTACTAATTTGGATGTAAATTTAAAAAAATAAAAAAATAAAAAATAAGCAAAATAATCTGTTACTCTCATAAGAGAAGACTAAAAGTTTGTTTTTTTAAAATGTGTGGGGTCACTGTGTTGTATATTCCTTCTGTGAATCAGTGGTTGGTAACAAAGATGTCTGATCTTTTCCACTCTAGATATCATTGTTGAACAAATATGAATGATCTGTACATGTGTGTTGTCCACTATGGTAACCACTAGCTACATGTGGCTATTTAACTTGAAATTAATTGGAAAAAAAAATGTTTTAGTATTTATTTTTGAGAGATAGAGTGTCAATGGGAGATGGGCAGAGAGAGAGGGAGACACAGAATCCGAAGCAGGCTTGAACTCATGATGCATGAGATCATGACCTGAGCCAAAGTAGGACGCTTAACCGACTGAGCCACCCAGGCACCCCAAACTTGAAATTAATTTAAATGAAATAAAATGAAAACTTCAGTTCCTCAGTAGTACTAGCTACATTTCAATGGCTTAATAGCCACAGGCAGCCAGTGGCTACTGTATTGGATAACACACTAGAGAACATTTCCATCACTACAGAAAGTTCTGTTGGACAGCACTGCTACAGATGGTTTATCATATGTCTAGCACTTGTGACTTTTATATTCATTCATGAAAAGTTTTGTTTAAAACCATTTTTGAAAATTCCTTGAATAACATTAAAAAAATTTGAGAACTTCTATCAACACACCATTGGTGACTGATCTTATCAAAGAATGGACACATGAAATGAAAATCTTTCTCACAAAGAACAGGATACTCATTGTGTCACAAAGCAATTGATAATATTTGTTTAGGAAGCTTAATGTGCTTTTTCATTTTTATTTCAGATGATCCTGTACATGCAGCTCCAACCACTTCTACACGTGTGTTTTATATCAGCGTGGGGGTTTGCTGTGCAGTAATATTTCTTGTAGCAATAATATTAGCTGTTTTGCACCTTCATAGTATGAAAAGAATTGAACTGGATGACAGGTATTATACCTATTTTGGGAAAGGAAAAAAATTAAAGCGGTTATCCGCATTTTCATGGGAGCCCACACAGCATGCACAGTGGTGCACAGGGAAAGGAGGGAGGGTGATCAGGTCTTGCCAAAAGAACAACTGTTGTCTTTGTGATTATTGTATTTATGTTTCTCTGGTTTTATTTAAAAGATATTTTGAAGACAAATTATAGTTTATTAGTTTATGGGTAAGAAGTGGGGATCACACTTTTATTCCCTTCCCCTTTGACATGACTCTATTCCACTCCTAGTACCTTTTTAAAATAGCCCTGTTTCTTCTACCTAGTTCATCCCTCCATCATTGTCATTATCTCCATCCATCTATCCATCCTTCCATCCATCCATCCAGTAAATTTATTGAAAACCTGCTGTGTGTGCTTTAAACCGTTGGTTCTCAACCTGGTTGTACATTATAGTCATGGGTAAGCTTATAAAACATGGGTCCTACCTTCCAGAAATTCTGATGTAATTGGTTTGGGGTGGTGTTAGGGGATCAGTATTTTTCTTAAAGCTTCCTGGATGATTCTAAAGTGTAGCCTTGGAGATACACAGGGTTAGATATGCTAAGTGCTGGGAATATTAAAAAAAATAATGATATACCTTGGAGCTTCAAGTATTTATTTACTTTGACAACCTATAATTATAGAAGTTTATAAATCTGGTGATTATGATATGTGTAGTATAGTGTGAGAATAGAAAAGGTACTTGTCCCAGCCTAGGTGGGTCAGAGATGACAGGGAGGACTTTATAGGTAGGATAGGGTAAGAGGTAAAGATGGAATGTTAGGTTTATTTTCCCAGTACACAATTCTTGTTTTTCTCCTCAGTGATTCCCACTTGCTGACTGAAAGACTTCCAACTTCATGACTTGCCTTTCAAAGCCTTTCTTTCGGTGGAGAGGTATTTTCCAAACTTGTTGAACCTTTCTCTTTTTCCCTTACTGTACCCTTACTTATGCTGTAGTCAGATGATTACTTGTTCCACAGTTTTGCCCTATATTTGCCCTTTAGGACTTTAATTCATGCTTTCCTTTTGCCCACAGGGTTCCTAAACCTTGTTCTTTCTTCAGATTCCAACTCCATTGCCATCTCTTACATGAAGTCTTTTCTAAGCTTCCCAACTGCCCATTTCTCCCTCCTCTGTCTCTCCTGCTTTCTGCTTCTCCCTCTCTGTCTCTCTGTCTTTGGTGGCATTTATTCTACTTTTTTCTCCAGTAATCATTTTTGTGTACTTGTCTCTGCTGCTAGACTATAAGCTTTTTCCAACTAGGGAGCAATATGTCTTATTGATTACTGAATCCTCAGGCCTACACAGTGTTATACACACAGTGGGTAAGCATATGTGTGGCATAAACAACCAACACAACTTGGTTGGATTCAGTATCTGCCTCTAAGCACTCTCTGTCCCCTCTGTTTTACTTGGTTTATCTGAGTAGAGAAGGAAGAGGAAGAAGGTAAGAATAGGAAGGGAAATACATGGGAGATGTGTTTCAGAATAGGTTTTGTGTATATGGTGGTGTTAAAGTTAGAATTGGGGTTTATAGAGGAAGAAATGACATTTGGAAGCCTCTGAGTGGGAAGTAAGGTAACAGGGACATTTAGATAGGACTTTGAGAGGACACACGCACAGTTAAAGGAGTCACTGAGGAACCTGGCATTTAAAAGTCTTGATACACACATTTTCCTTGAATGCTTATGTGCGTGCTAGGGCTGTGAACACACATAAGCCAAAATTGTGCAAAAACTTACAGATTCAATGGAGCATATACCTCAGCTTGCTAAAATAATCAGTTACACTCATGTGTTAGGTGTTCTGGTTCTTTCCATTTTTGGGCAAAGGTTTCCAGACATTGCCTGAATAAAAGCAACTTATATTATCACTTATTTTCAGAGCATAATCTAGTGGTTAAGAGCCAAACAAAGCATCTCTGAATTCTCGCTGTTCTACTTACTAGCTTGATGGCTAGTAATGTACTCTTTGTAGGCTTTTCAAGAATTCTGAAGTGGTACAAGAGTGCCACCTACTGTTCAGTTACTGGAGAGAAACAAATGACCAGTAAATAATTTGGAGTTTGGCCACTTATTTAACTATGTTGGTTGCAGGTAATAGTTAGGTAATAGTTTCACATATATTATACAACTGGGGCCTCAAAAAACTCCTGGGAGGTAGGTTTTCTCAATCCTATTTTATGGGTAAGTAAATTGAAGTCCTTTATTTTCCACTCTTTGGGGATGGTAACATTTCTATTCCCTCCCCTGGACTTTCAACAACACTGATTTTTAGTCTGATCTTTGAGTAGTACCCAGAACTCCAAAAACAGGTGTCCTGTGGTTCCTTATCATTCTAATATTACTAATAATATTAGTAATAATAATAATTTCTAATAATTTGTAAGTGTATGTTTGAGGACAAGGCACTCTCCTAAAAGCTTTCTTTCTTTATTTTTCATATAATCCTTTTAGCAACCTTGTCAGGAGGTAGAATCAGACTCATTCTAAACATGAGGAATTCGAGGCTACAGAACCATTTGTTTGCCTGAGATCATACAGCTCGTAAATGGTGCTGGCAGTTTTGATTTTAAGGTTTATGTTCACTGTACTGCCCCCATACCCAAGGTTTATGGTCTTCATCTCTTCACTGTACTGCCCCATATCCACTACATGTGTAGACTCATAGAGATCAGTTCTTGAGTAGCAACTTTTTAAAAAAATTTTTTTAATATTTGTATTTATTTTTGAGACAGAGAGCAGAAGCAGGGTAGGGGCAGAGAGAGAGAGGGAGACACAGAATCCAAAGCAGGCTCCAGGCTCTGAGCTGTCAGCACAGAGCCCGACGCAGGGCTTGAACTCACAGACCGTGAGATCATGACCTGAGCTGAAGTCGAATGCTTAACCGAGTGAGCCGCCCAGGCACCCTGATTGAGTAGCAACTTTTTGTCATTATTTTTTTCAATCACCAGGTTTTGAAAATACAGAGCTATTGTGTGGGGCCTGGTCAGTTCAAAGATATTGCATATTTAGGAAAATTGGGAGCCTCTGGACCCTGCTGATCCTATAGCTAAGGAAGGCATGAAAAGCCTATCCTGACAGTTTGGTATGACTTCCTGCCATCTGAGTTCACTTTTCATGTTAAATTTCTATCCCTCACCCGTCTACTACAGAATTCAAGGGCTGAGGTAGTGAAACTGAAATGTGCCCAAGGGTAACCTGGGGTAAGGTTTTTACCCACAGAAAAGACAAAAGCACATACTTAATGAGGTATTAATTTGTAAAATCGTGAGTATAGGGTTAACAGTTACTTGAGCCTGTCCTTTTCTGGGTCTCTTATATTATTTAAAGGATATGGTATAATGGAATGCTTCAAATACTAGAAAATTGTAATAAGTTCCAGAAATTCTAAAAAGGGGGGATTGATTTGAACCAGAGATGATACCCCTTAAAAAGCCTTGGGCATATTGGCATATTTGATTTGCTTTTATATTCTTTATTAGGCCATTTGATTTTGGACCACTAGTAAAAGAGGCCTGTCATTCTACTCCTCTTTTTCTTTTTTTTTTTTTTTTAAAGCAATCTAATTGGATGACATGGGTTCTTTTTCTAAGAGATGACCCATAGATCCCTAACATATCATATCTCTGTGTGAGGTTAAGGACTGCTGTCTATGGTGTCTAAGGACTAATACCTGCATTTCTGAATGATTGATAAGATGAACGTGCTTAATGATTGTGAGGATAGAAAGGAAAGAAGAAGTGGCTCTATATTATGAGATTAAAATTTCAATATGGCATGTTTGTGATGGAGATCCATGCATTATTGTGATTGCCATCAGGATTTTAAGCTGGTTATATGGGTTGGATGTGTTTTTGCATACATAGAAAAAGGAGGGTTTTCACTGAAGCTGACTTACCAAATATTTCTCTTTTAAAACTTGTTTGCAGCATCAGTGCCAGCAGTAGTTCCCAAGGGCTGTCTCAGCCATCTACCCAGACGACTCAATATCTGAGAGCTGACACACCCAACAATGCAACTCCTATCACCAGTAAGAGTTAATTTAATTCTAAAGATGATTTACTATTGCTGTCTGTGGTCTGTCTGCCAGTGGTTCCTGTGTGCTTGGTTATTTGTGGGGCATGTGTACCATCCTGTGTATATAGTATCTAACATGCGCAGAATTGGGCTTGATCATCTGCTTTCTAGAGCATTGAGTGAAACATTCTAAAATTGGAATACTAAAAATATAATTTCAGTTGCTAGAATTAATTTTGTGGAGATTTCCATAGGTTAATTACATTAAAAGGGATACTGAATCACTTCTGTAGAAATTCAGAAGAAATATTTTCAGGTAGTTAGATAGAATAAGCCATTGAGCTGTATGAAGATGAGTCTTAGATTTTAATGAATTGTGTGATAATCTGAAGGGCAGTGGTAGGGACTTTACATTGTTTTTTAATCATGATTGAATAACTTCCTATCCTATAGAATAGCTGCCATTAGAATTGAGAACATGAAATCTGATTCCCCCCCCCCCCTTTTTTTAACAGGATTTTGATAAAAGTTTTTACACTGTAACATGTTGATGTTGGGGGAAAATAATCATTCTTAGAATATAATTTAGACACAATGAGGAATGAGTCTCCACACAAATAGAAAACAACATAGTCCTCAGGATAAACAGTGGACCATAAATCAGGGCTCAACTCAGTAGTGCTATCGATTAATTAGGTCTTACAGGCAGTTAGCTGGTATCTTCCTTGGACTGGCATTTACTATCTGTTCTTCATCCAGTGCCCTGTTGTGGTCTTCCAGTACTGTTTCCCATTAAAAAGAACCAGGATTCTTTGGGGAAATGGAGGATTTCAGGACTAGGTCAGGAATGGGCAAGATAAACCTGGGGCAGGTTGAAATGGGACATTTGAGCATCAAAAAGAATGACTGCAGTGGATGGAAACAGAATGTGTAAAAATCCTTGAGTTTGTGATGATAGTTATTGAAGAAGTTAATCATTATGAGAAGTAAGGCACCAAAAATCCCTCTTTCTGATGACTGGCTATATGAACTGTATTTCAGAGTAAGCACATAGTGCTGGTTGATGAGGGAAAATGCTTCTTTACAGAAGAATCCTAGCTAATAAATGTGGAAGGAATGATAGAATTAGAAAATCATAATTACAACCTCTGTTAAAATAATTGATTCAGAAAAAGACCATCAGTGTTAAAACCCTGTGAACAAAGGGAAATGGGATCATTTGAGGGAGCAGACTGTCATGGTGTGACTCCTCTAATGAAACTTTGCATCACTGAAAGTAGGACAACTAGATATTTTGTACTCCCACATGTGATATACCACCCATGGAGTATTTTTTGTCTCCCCTCCCCACTCCTAAGAGGTAACCTGCACCTAATTATGGCTGTGGAACTGATTGGCAGTTTACAAGAAATACAGGGATCGAAGAACAAGTTAAATGATACTTGAAGAAGCAGATGCTGAACATTCTTCAGGATAACAGAACTGGTTTCTTTAATAAGAGTGGCAAGAAAAAGAAAAGGGGGAAAGAGGGAATGCTCAAGATTAAATGAAATTTTAAAGAAATCATCAGTAGTTACCATCACCACCAATGAAAGAATTATATGCTCTTCAGAAAACACAATGATAGATAGGAAAGTAGTCCAGACTATTCAGAAGAAACACATTGATTTTAATGTTTAAATGTCAAGATTTGCTCAGTAGAGTCAATTCTTGATTGTGGCTATAACCTTAAAGAGATAGAGATTCAATTATTATATGCTAAAAGCAAAATGCTTTTTAAAAGTCACTTGAGGGGCGCCTGGGTGGCTCAGTTGGTTAAGTGTCCGACTTCAGCTCAGGTCATGATCTCACGGTCTGTGAGTTCGAGCCCCACATCAGGCTCTGTGCTGACAGCTCAGAGCCTGGAGCTTGCTTCAGATTCTGTGTCTCCCTCTCTCTCTGACCCTTCCCTGCTCATGCTCTGTCTCTCTCTGTCTCAAAAATAAATAAAAACATTAAAAAAAAAGTCACTTGAAATTACTTATTAAAAATATTTTTAGTTACTGTTGATAAGAAATGTACTTATTTTTGTGGACATTATCTTGAGATAGATGATTCATTTATTATGTAGGGCAAAAACAAACATTTTTTTAAAAATTCAGTGGAAATCCACTTGTATATAAATAAAAGAAAGACGAAGAGAGGAGTAAAAAAAATATTTGAAGACACAACGGCCAAGAATTTTCCAAAATAACAAAACAACAGACCATAGATCTAAGAAACTCTGAGAACTCCAGGTACGATTAAACGTATACAAATACAGATACTCACACACCTGTGTGTATCCTGTTCAAATTGCTGATCAGTAGAATCAGGTGTTGTCAGCCTAATCCTTTGGTTACAGAACTCCCAAGCCTTTCGTCTAGATCTTGTAGCAACCATTGATGACCATTGTCTAGGTCTTTTATCTCTCCCGGGAGTTTTCTTACCATGTGTTTACCAAAGCACATAAATCTTAGAGAAGCCATTCCAGTTTCTACTTGCTAACACTGAATCTCCTTCTATTCTAACATTTTTTCTTGGAATGAAAATTTTAAGTTATAGCTAGAAATTTTATTTTTGCTGTCAGTAAGAATGAGTGGGAAAATAGTGGAGCTGAACAACAGATGTATCTCACAATGATACAACTAGGCTGTATAAGCATGAGATTGATTAAATCAACCAGATGTTTTGTTCTAAAAGATAGTCTTTTCATTTGAAAAGTTGTTTTGTTAGGAGATTATATTAGAAAATCTTTTGGGGAAAAAAACAGTCCATAAAGGGGAATAAGTTAAATTCTGTGAGTCAAGGGTGCCTGGGTGGATCAGTCAGTTGAGCATCCAACTCTTATTTTGGCTCAGGTCATGATCCTAGGGTTGTGAGATCAAGCCCCACGTCAAGCCCCACATTCGTGCCGAGCATAGATTCTGCTTAAGATTTTCTCTCTCCTTCTGCCCCTCTCTACCACTTGTGCTCGCTCTCCCTCTCTCTCTCTTTCTCTCTCAAATGAAATAAATAAAAATAAACAAATAAAAAAAGGTGTGCCTAGGGTGCCTCTGTTAAATGTCCAACTCTAAATCTTGGTTCAGGTCATGATCTCAGGGTTTGTGAGATCAAGCCCCACAATGGGCTGTGCACTGACAGCACAAGCCCGCTTGGGATTCTCTCTCCTTTCTGTGCCTCTCCCCCTCCCCTGCACACTATAAACAAACAAATAAACATTCTGTTAGTCAAAGCTTATTTCATTTGGGTGAAAGGCAGTTGAAGTGGTGATAATGGTAATACTCATTTTAGTGTTTCTTGTCTTAATTATGCATTTTAAGGATTTGGGATAGGTAGAAAGTGTTTCTTTAAAATTTTGTGTGGCCTTGCGGCACCTGGGTGGCTCAGTTGGTTGAGTGTCTCACTGTGATTTCACAGTTCATGGGTTCAAGCCCCACGTCGGGCCCTGTGCTGGCAACTCAGAGCCTGGAGCCTGCTTCAGATTCTGTGTCTCCTTGTCTCTCTGCCTCTCCCCCTTTTGTGTGCGCGCACGCACACTTTCTTTCTCAAAAATATATAAACATTGAAGAATAATTTTGTGTGACCTTCATAAGTAATTCTCCCTGTTCATGTGTGTGCCTTTCTCCTTTTTTTTTTAACGCTTATTTATTTTTTGAGACAGAGCATGAATGGGGGAGGGTCAGAGAGAGAAAGGGAGACACAGAATCTCAAACAGGCTGCAGGCTCTGAGCTGTCAGCACAGAGCCTGATGCAGGGCTCGAACTCACGGACCGTGAGATCATGATCTGAGCCAAAGTCGGACGCTTAACTGACTTAGCCACCCAGGCGACCCCCATTTTGTGATTCTTACATTTATTCATTCCTGTGACTTGAGTCCTGAGGTTTGAACTGTATTAGTTGACCTTGATGGCACAATAAGGGTATTTATATTTCTTGGTCTGGCTTTGTTGGCTCCTCAGGTTATCCTACCTTGCGGATAGAGAAGAACGACCTGAGAAGTGTCACTCTTTTGGAGGCCAAAGCTAAGGTGAAGGATATAGCAATATCCAGGGAGAGGATAACTTTAAAAGATGTACTCCAAGAAGGTATTTATTTTCTTAAAATCGTTTCTCAAGCAAGATTTAATGTTAACACTATAAAATTTTTTTAATTTCAGATTGTAAGAATTTCATGTCTTTGTGTCTAAGGATAGAAGTATACAATTTATTTCCTTTCTAAAACTGATTTTTATTTTCTCTTTCTTTAGATCTTTAATTTGCCGTAATACAGCTTTGGTGTAATTCTTGATTTTTCGGTATATTAAAGCATTAATGTACTTACTAATGTACTTATGTATTAAATGTATTATGTATTAAGACATAATGTACTTATGTATTAAATATGTATAGAAATATATGTATTTGTATATATTAGCATTTAAATACTACCTTTAAATATATTTTCTGTTCTTGTTTAAAGATCATCACTACCTAGCAAGCCTGTTTCAAATATTCTAAGTAATTTTCTCTGTGACAGATAGTATGGGGATGGAGCAGATGGAACAAGCATGGGCTTTGGAGTCCCATGATTTGTCACCTGTGTGACCTTGGAGAACTCATTTAATGTCTTCCACGTCCAGTTTCCTTTTCTATAAATTTGCACTGCATTGTCTGCACTTGGACTAGTAGTGAAGATTAGATGAAATGATGTACATTAAATGAACTTACGCATAATAGATGTTTGGTAGATTTTAGTACCCTTCCCTTTCCCACCTGTTGGTCCTTGTTTTCTTTCTTGAATTTTAGGGTATTGATTGAGGAGATGCTGAATGAGGACCAAAATTAATAATAAAGTACTTCATTGAGTTGAGTGCCTCAAGTTGTTAAAGAGAGAATTACCTTTTTCCCCCTTCCACAATCCAGTTTGTAATGTTTTGAATGCATATGAATCATTCTGAATTCATCTCTTGGTTGAGATGCTTATAGGTCAATCACAGCTAAGAGAGAGGTTTGAACTGTCCCCAGTGACAAGTAGTAATTAAAAGAAGCAAAAATTTTTGGTCTGTTTTTGAATGTATGAGGGGCGTCCATTGTTCTCTTTTGTTATTGTTCTGAAGCTAAGCTTAGAAACTCATAAATGCCTCTAATGGATACCCCATTACTGAGTTCCAGTGTTCCTGGCTATATCATTAGTTTATTTAGGATGATTCAGAAAGGATTCTCATATACTTGGTTTAAATATGGTATTTCTAAAAGCAAGTTAAAGGGTGCCTGGGTGACTCGGTTAAGTGTCTGACTTTTGGTTTCTGCTCAGGTCATAATCTCATGGTTTGTGAAATAGAGCCCTGTGCTCTCAGTGCGGAGTCTGCTTGGGATTTTCTCTCTCCCTGTCTCTCTGTCCCTCCCTGCTTGTGTGTGTGTGTGTGTGTGTGTGTGTGTGTGTGTGTGTGTGTGTGCGCGCGCGCACGTTCTTTCTCAAAAAATAAATAAACTTAAAAAAAAACAAAAGCAAGTTAAAATATTTCATAGTTACAAAGAATTTCTAATAGTCATTAAAAAACCAAAGATTTAGGTGAGAATAATGTTGCTGATCACATATGTCCTTGTTATGTTTAAGTTATATTGTGCCAGGAAGTTTTGTACTTATAGTTTTATGAAGGTTATCATATGATCTCATTAATTATTATTTTTCCTTCTAGGTACTTTTGGGCGTATTTTCCATGGGATTTTAGTAGATGAAAAAGATCCAAATAAAGAAAAACAAGCATTTGTAAAAACAGTTAAAGGTAGGGTTTTTTTCCATACTGTTACCAAAATGTTTTCCTAAGGTAGATCATGCCAGTGAGATTCTGTCTCCGATTCTGAGTCTGCACCAGACCTTTAAGTCAGTTCATGTGAGTTTAGCTCATATGAGGCTAACTTTTGAGGATATTTGGCTTGTTTTCATAAGATACAGAAAAAAAGGTCTAATAATTTAAGATGTTAAACACTTACTAGGTATTACTTGAGCTTGTAGTTAAATTACATCAATTTGACTTCATTGTTGCTATATGTAATACTGTGTTTTTCTTAGGTAAAAGTTGTTTCTTTCCTCTTAAAAACACTGTTACTTATTTTTCCTCCTCCCCACTCCCAATACTGCTGTCTACAAAGAATAAAAAACACACACCCTGTCCCCCCTCCTCCACCCCAGACTCATAGTACCTTACATGAATAGGCTTGTTTATCTTCCTCCCACTTCCCTGCCTTTTTTTTTTTTTTGCTGTTATATGTAATGCTGCAAAAAATATCCATGTGTTTATGTATCCTTCTTGGCTTAGTTTTATAGGTATAGCCATAGTTGACATTGTTGCCCCAACAGGTATTTGCATTTAAAATTTAGATAGATGTTGTCAGATTGTTTTCTAAAGGGTATATCACACTAGTTAATGTTATCATGAACAGAATATCTATTTTCACATATTCTTTTGGAGCAATATGATGCCTAATTTTTCACTTTATAATTGATATTTGTAAAAGCTTAAATCTTAGTTAAATTTGATCATTTTAAGAAAAAGAAAAATGTAATTTATAGGGTGTTTAATGTCTGACAGTGTCTGATATGGACTGAGATGACAAGATGTTAATTTTGAAAAAACAAATAATAGCATTTTGATGCAGAAATTGAGGAAAAAATTAAATTCCATTTTATATGTAAGAGGTGACATTTTATGAAGTTTTCAAAGTTAATTTATAAGAACTTATGTTTCTAAATCTACTTAAATGAATTGATGGAAAAGTATGAAGGATTTATGTTGTTTCTAAAAAGTTGTACTAACCTTAAAAATAAGGGTAATTTGATTTCTTTTAATTTAGCAAAATTGCTTGCTTAACACACACTTGCCATTCACGCATTGTTTTCTAAACGGTTTAACTTATTATACTGTTCAGTATATATTTTATCTACCTACCTCTCCTAGCCCCAAAGCATTTTTAAAGGTTAATATTTAAGTTTGGTCCGTTAGGTTTTCTGACTAGGTTTGAAAGATATTTTACATATTACCGTTTATAAATATAGAATTTGAACCCTTAGTTTAATACTGTTGACTTTTGTTACATTTTCCCCCATTTTTAAGGAAACATTTCTCTGTGATTTTAATATTTCTTCTGGAGTTTATAAATCTGCGGTTAGTTTACAACTAGGCTGTCACTAATTTCTTCTGAATGAATCTTGAATTAGCAAAAGAACTTTCTATGTATAATTGGGTTGACTTAGGGTTGGAAAGGAGAAAAAAAGGAAATAATAGTGATAAGAAAACACAATGCAGATTCTGGGACTGTTTCACAAGATAAGATTTCTCCTTCCGGATACGCTTGAAATTGTAGTCAATTGGTTGTTTCTACGCCTTAACCACTGTGATTGTAATGTTCCTTCTGAGCTAGATGGAAACAAGAGAAAGCACAGTGAGTCCTTAGCCAAGATATAGTTATGGTTTACATGAGAAACAAAGAGGAAGTGCATTGACCACAGTCGTTGGCGCAGAATTGTTAGATAACTCCATATGATTGGGTATCTCGAGATTTATTTTTTTGGAATTTTTTTTTAATTGAAGCTATGAAAATCTGGCATATTTCTTTCACAAATCTGTATGCTTTGTTACTTGCCACACAATTAGAAATGTAGCTTAAAATGTAAAAAATAATTTTTTAAAAGATTATTGACCTTTACCTTTAGACATAAGCAAGAAATTGGAATTTGGCTTCATAAAAAATTTGTAAATTTGCACAGAGACTTAATAGACATTCCAGTCTATTATTTATGTTGTTTCTAAAAAGTTGTACTAACCTTAAAAATAACAATAATGTTATTATATATGTATATTACATATAAAACATAAGTTGTGTGTGTGTGTGTGTGTATAATGTATAAGAGATAAATTTCCAGAGATTGAAATTAAGAATCTGAATCTTGGGGCGCCTGGGTGGCGCAGTCGGTTAAGCGTCCGACTTCAGCCAGGTCACGATCTCGCGGTCCGTGAGTTCGAGCCCCGCGTCAGGCTCTGGGCTGATGGCTCGGAGCCTGGAGCCTGTTTCCGATTCTGTGTCTCCCTCTCTCTCTCTGCCCCTCCCCCATTCATGCTCTGTCTCTCTCTGTCCCAAAAATAAATAAAAAACGAAAAAAAAAAAAGAATCTGAATCTCATACAGTGAATATTGTGAAATTGAATTCCATGAAGTAAATTAATTAATTTGAGGTTATTGGTGTTGGGTTCTTATTTTGTTTTATAGTTGCTACTACTTTGCAATTTGGAAATAAGTGGTTTTTTTTAAGCGTTTGTTCTTCTTGTAACTTGTAAATATTTTATAGTATTCTTTTCAAATGTGCACATCTTAAAATAGATCTTTCAGTATTTAAAATTAAAAGACTTAGACTAGACTGGGAAGGGAATCCAGGAAAATGGTTTTTTCTTACTAAATGGATAAAATTATTTTTTCTCCAACTCCAACTGTTCTTAGATCATCATCTAGTTCAAGTGTCCCTTGCTTAATAGAGTATGCTTATTAAAGTTAATAATTTGAAGAAAATTAGGCATAAAATAACATGTCCTGAAATTGACTTTTATTTGGATCTTCATGCCAGTTGACAGGAAGGTCACCACTTATTAACTGGGTGCCGATTTCCAGATATTACTAGATTTCAATCTGAAAAAGACCCTGACAGTCCCCAAATCGTCCTGGTTGTAATTTGATTAAAATTTATTTAGATTACAGAAAAAGAAATAAAGGCACATTCTGCCATTCCTAGATGATCCTAAATTTTGAGCAGTTTTTAGACAACTAGAGTTTATTCTGGCAGACATCAGTGTGATGCACGTTTTCCAAAGAAGTACCAAGTGTTTCAAGCCCTTGGCTTTTCGTCCGCCCATTTTACATTCCTACAAAGGTTTAAACTAAGTGAAGCTGTCTGGAAAAGTGGACACTACTAGCAAGTTGTTGAAGAGGGAGTGATTCCACTAGTTAGTCTTGGAAGAAAATGAAGTTTGTGATTGCTTAGCTTTGACAGTTGCACTTTTAAGGAGTAAATGTGACACATACTCATAGTACTTGACTTCAGTGATCTGGATTTTACTCTTGGTTTGGCATTTTACTATGTAGGGCTGGGATGTGAATCTTGGCTTTGCCAGTCTTTGTATCTTTTTCTCCCTCTTGTTGCATTGATCAGAAGCTTTGCAAGTTACTACTATTTTTACTGTTGACATACAAATTAGTTATTGGTTTCTTTGAAATCAGTGTTGTTGTTGTTATTATTTTTAGAGAGTGCTAGCAGGGGAGAGGGGCAGATGCAGAAAGAGAGAGGGAATCCTAAGCAGGCTCCATGGTCAGCACGGAGCCTGACGCAGGGCTCGATCCTACGACCCTGGGATCATGACCTGAGCTGAAATCAAGAGTTGGACACTCAACCGATTAAGCCACCCAGGTGCCCTTGAGAGTGTTTTTAAAGATACACTATACTCAGGGTGCCTGGGTGGCTCAGTAGGTTGAGTGTCCGACTTTGGCTCAGGTCATGATCTCATGGCTCTTGAGTTCAAGTCCCGTGTTGGGCTCTGACAGCTCAGAGCCTGGACCCTGCTTCGGATTCTGTGTCTCCTTCTCTGTCTCTGCCCCTCTTCCACTCGCTCTGTCTCTCTCTCAAAAATAAAAACATTAAAAATAAATAAATAAATAAGTAAATAAAAGGTACACTATACTCATAATTTTTTTTTTATATCTACAGGCCAGTTTTTTTTTAATTTTATTTTTTATTTTTTAAAATTTACATCCAAATTAGTTAGCATATAGTGCAACAATGATTTCAGGAGTAGATTCCTTAGTGCCCCTTACCCATTTAACCCATCCCCTCTCCCACAACCCCTCCTGTAACCCTCAGTTTGTTCTCCATATTTATGAGTCTCTTCTGTTTTGTCCCCCTCCCTGTTTTTATATTATTTTTATTTCCCTTCCCTTATGTTCATCTGTTTTGTCTCTTAAAGTCCTCATATGGGTGAAGTCATACGATTTTTGTCTTTCTCTGACTAATTTCACTTAACATAATACCCTCCAGTTCCATCCATGTAGTTGCAAATGGCAAGATTTCACTTTTGATTGCTGAGTAATATTCCGTTGTATATATACAACACATCTTTATCCATTCATCCATGGGTGGACATTTCGGCTCTTTCCATACTTTGGCTATTGTCGCTAGTGCTGCTATAAACGTGGGGGTGCATGTGTCCCTTTGAAGTGGCATACCTGTATCCCTTGGATAAATACCTAGTAGTGCAATTGCTGGGTTGTAGGGTAGTTCTGTTTTTAGTTTTTTGAGGAACCTCCATACTGTTTTCCAGAGTGGCTGCACCAGCTTGCATTCCCATCTTCAGGCTGGTTTTTAAAAAACTGAAACTCATTTCCAATTTTATAATGAAAATATGCCATTCACTTAATGGAAATGTTCTTTTTAAATAGTGGAGAAAATCCTCATTATTAAAGTAGTGGCCCCTGTAAGATGAAGAATGCTTATAGATTTGTGCAGATATTTGCTGACTTAAAATTCCTTTGGAGGCGCAAACTAAAGATACTAGTAAATTGCATTATTGTGTTTTGTGTTTCAAAAACATTGAACTAAAAGCCAATTATAGTTCTGTTACTTTGGACCAAAAACCATAAGTTCAGATGCTAAAAATAAAATGGAATAATCATACTAGTTTTGGGTATTATATGATAATTACATTTTTTTCTATTAATTTAATATCAGTTCTTTTTGTTTGCTAGCTTTTAACTCAGACAGGTAAGAAGAAAATAAAAGGGCCACAATCTCCCTTCAGAACCCCTGTGGTCATTTTTTTTTTATAGTTTTATGTTTCTAAGGTTTGAACATGTAAATTGAAGAGAAAGGTGCAAAATTTAAATTCTCCCATCTCTAAACCTAACCATCATTAACAATTTATTATTATTCTCTTCATGAGTAAGAAAAAAAATGTGTCCAGATGTATCTAATTTTTCAAATAATTTGTTTTTAAAACATAACTGGTCACTCAAACAATTTGTCACCTTGGTTTTAAAATTTAATATATCTTGGAGATCTTCTGTCATACATAGAGACTTAAATCTTATTTTTTAAAAGTAATTGCATAGTATCCCAGTGTGCTAATTTAACTGATTCTCTTTTGATGGGCACTTTGGGTTGTTTTGAATTTTTTGCTATTACAAGTGAACAATATTCTTGTTACATTATATGTAGATGAACTTTTGTGACTATATCTGTAGATTATGCTCTTAATAGTGGGCTGATGATGTAGAGTATATGTATTTTTGCACTTTGCTGGGTATTGCTTCCCTCACTTTCCCAAGATGCTATTGATGAACCTGTTTCATCACACTCCTGCCCAAATTGGCAGGTAGCTGATTGTTTTTGTCCCACTCTGACCAAGAAAATGATACCTCTTAATTTAGTTTGTTTGTCTTTACAGAAGGGTGAGGCTAAAAGTCATTTTGTAATTTTTTTGGTCATTTGTGTTGCTTTTTTTCAGTAAAGTGTATGCTTTTATCTTTTGACTCTTTAAATTTTTTTCTTATTGGTTTGTAGGAGTTCTTTAAAGAAGGGGAAAAAATGAAATTAGTCCTTTATGTATATTTTTCCAGCCTGCTACTACTTTCATTACTTTTTTTATGGAACCTTACTTAATTTCTAATTTTTACATACTCAAATTTATTCTTCATGGCTTCTGTTAATGTTCATCTATTAAATGAAACACTGCCTGTTGCAATAGAATTTTGTAATATTTTGTAATTTGATAATAGAAATAGGCTAGACCTATGTAGATTTACCTGTATCTTATAATGAAAATTCATCCTATAGTTTGAGATAAATTTTTGCTAATAGCAGAATAGGTCTTGTCACATATATAGTGTTAACATCCACGACAATGTCCTTTTCTTTATATAGATCAAGCTTCTGAAATTCAGGTGACAATGATGCTCACTGAAAGTTGTAAGCTACGAGGTCTTCATCACAGGTGAGGAAAACTACCCAGCATTTAAGTGTTAAGCATGGTAACATTGTATGCTACATTTATATTTAAGAAAGTTGTGATATGTTCTGAATTGAAAGCTTTTTGGAATGCCCTTATTTTCTAAATAGAATATCAGTGAAAAAAATTAAAAAATGCAATAGATTCTAAGGAAGAAAAGAAAACATAGCTGGATAAAACATAGCTAAACTTTTGAGAAAGGGAGTTTTTACATATTTGTGTGCATATTATTCTTTAAAAAATAGGATAGTGATATATATCTGCTATACTCTCTGTCAAAAATAAATAAACATTTAAAAAAATTAAAAAAAAAAAGGCGCCAGGGTGGCTCAGTCGGTTAAGCATACAACTTTGGCTCAGGTCATGATCTCGTGGTCTGTGAGTTCGAGCCCTGTTTCTAGCTCTGTGATGACAGCTCGAAGCCTGGAGCCTCCTTCAGATTCTGTGTCTCCCTCTCTCTCTTCCCCTCCTCCATTCATGCTCTGTCTCTTTCTCTGTCAAAAATAAATAAACATTAAAAAAAAAATTTTTTTAAATATCTGCTATGAGGGGTGCCTAGGTGGCTCAGTCGGTCAAGCATCCAACTATTGGTTTTGCCTCATGGGTTCTCACAGTTTGTGAGTTCAAGCCCCTACATTGGGCTTCAAGCTGACAGTACGGAGCCTGCTTGGGATTCTCTCCCTCTCTTGCTCATTCTCTGTCTCTCAAAATAAATAAATAAAAACTTGAAAAAAAATATTAAAAAAATATTTAAAAAATACCTGCTATGAAATTCTTTAACATAGAATACCAGAGATAAGAATAATAAACACCAGTAATCCCATCTCCTAAGTTTAGTGAAAGTTAACATTTTACCACTTTTGTTTGGTGTATATAAATGTCTATTATCTACCTAGGTGATACATAGATATTTAGGAGTGTAGAAATATTTTAAAGTAAACTAGACATCTCAGCACTTAAATTCATTTCCAGCCTGCAATTCCCCTCCCCCCATGAAGATTTTTTTTAAAAATATTTATTTATTGAGAGAGAGGGAACAAGTCGGGGAGGGGCAGAGAGAGAGGGAGGGAGAATCCAAGCAGGCTCTGCGCTGTCAGCGCAGAACCCAATGTGGGGCTGAACCTCACGAACCGTGAGATGACCTAAGCTGAAAATCAAGAGTCAAATGCTTAATGACTGAACCACCCAGGTGCTCCGAAGATGTTTTCATATAATCATAATACCATTATTATCTTTAACAAGGTTAACAGGCTTCTTAATATAACAGAGCAATGTATCTAACTTTTTATATAAGTAACTATGAATTCATATCTACATTTAAAAAAGATTTGGAGCAGTTCATTGAATGGTTGACCAGGATCTTGTCATTAGGTCATAGTATGGTTTTTAAGAAATACTTGTAGTTCTGTATGAAGAACTTAAAAAAAAAAAAAAAAAACTCATATCAGTCCTCTTACAGAGCTATAACAAAAGCTCTATCTTCTGAAACAAAAAGGACTTAAATATCGTATCTCAACATGCTGCAGTATCAGTATTGGGGCAAGGTTTTTAAAAAGAAAAAAAACTACATAGAGTCAGCTTAATTTGTATGCCTATTGCAGATTTGGTTGCATATGTTTAAAAAAATGGGTCAGTGACCATCCCTGTTGGAAGATATTTATGGACTTCTGGGGAAACACACACACACACACACACACACACACACACACACACAAGTGATGCATGCAAAAGGCATCATGCATTTTAATTTCTTTGTACTTTGAGCAGTTACTTTAGTTCTGCCAAAAAATAAGATGACTATGCAGAGTTTTATTTTTGAGTTTCATTTATACTTTGGTTCCTATTTGAAAGAATTTGAGAAGCTAAAAAGAAGGCAGCAGTAGTGAGAGCAATAAAATGGTAATGAAAGTCGAGTTTTATGGCTTTGTGATGGTGGAGGAGAAAACAAATAACCCAACAATAAGGATACAAATATTTTTGCTGTGATTGAACATAAAACATCTTTTAGTTTCTGGGGAAACATTAAAAGTTGATGAATCTCAGTATTAGAAGGGAAAGAAACAAATGTTCTTTGGGGGAGGAAAAAAGTTTTCCTAGTTTCAAATTCTCAAGTAGATGTCACATTAGGCTTGTCATACTTGGGGCATTGATTAATATAATGAACAGATACACTTTTTAGTTTCATTGAGCATAAAAAAGCCCAGGGTGTCTGAAAAAATTGAACATACAGTAATGGTCGGACTGAGGATGTCCCATTGAAGGGTTAAAGTCAAGTGATTGAAGAATGTTACCTTCCATTGGTCTGATTCAGTCCAAGTATAGAACATATTTACAGAGGAATGCATGGATAACATTCCTGAGATTATATTTTATAAAAAATACATTTTGTTTCCTTTGAGTAACAAAACAAGAACTGGATAATGGTCATTTAGAAATGTCCTTCTTGACCAGACTGGAAGTGCTTGATGTTCTATTCTGCTGACTCTGAGAGGAAGAGCCAAAAGTGTTTAATACTAGTATGTAATGTAACCTAGTATTTAGGTACCTACCTAGTATTCTTACCCTGATAAAAGGTCTGTACACTTCACAGAAGTGGGAAACAGGGATAAATGTAGACAAAGCCAAGATTTTCCCAAGAAGCAGTTTTATATCCACTGTAGCCTAGGTGCTTTGGCTGAATAACGTTCAGAGCAAGTATTTGCAGCATTTCTCATGTGGTTTTAGCCTGTACGGTTTTCCAGCATCCTATCAGGATGAATTAGCAGCCCAGGACACCTTAGGTGATGGAATGCCACATGCTGAATAGGGCTCATACTGGACATTCAGCGGTTGGGGAAAGTCTTCTAAAGGCAGATTGTCTAGTTTGGTCATGGCTAATTGTTCTTCCTGGCTGTAGAGTAATACCAGGACTCCTAGTTTTTAATGAGTATCATGGGTGCGTCTGTGCATTTATTTGTTCATTCTCTTATTCTAATTCATTTAGCACCAGTTTTGTACTTGGAACTCTGCTAGGCCTGAGGGACAAAAATGAACTAATGATCTTCAGTGTTCATATTGTACAACTTATCAAGCCAACAAAATACACTTAGTAAGAAATGACACCTCATTTCAGAATTTAACTTTTTAAAACTGGTTGTGGCACGCAATTCCACATGCAAAGCATGTTTACTTCATGTTTTAACATTCCAAGAGTAAGAATTGTAAAGTGTTGATATATTTTAAGTATTTTGAAATTCTTTTTATTCCTTTTTCTACTGGAATTTATGAGAATAATATTTACTGTAAATTGAAATACCTGTATAAATAAAAAGATACCAATTTATTTTAATTACATCCGAAGTGCTTCATATTAAAGTACTGTTGAGTTATTTCTGTGTGCAGTTTGGCTCTCCATTGGCCTGAAGTTGCCTGGTGGTGACCTCACACTGAGTGCCTCCCGGCCCTCACTCTGCAGGCACGCTTGGCAAGACTGAGAACTGCGTGCAGTTGTCTCATGTCCCCACAGAACCTTCCCTGTTTCTACCTTGTTCTTGCCTACAGCACCAGTATCTACTCTCATCCGCTCTTCATCTAGGTCCCGGATCTTCCTTTTTATTCTCCTTTTCTTTATAAAATGGATAGAATGAAGGCCAGCCATTTGTACTTTAAAACATGTTCATGCAGGGGTGCCCAGGTGGTTCAGTTGGTTAAGTGTCTGACTTTGGCTCAGATTGTGGCCTCACGGTTCGTGGGTTCACGCTCCACGTGGGGCTCTGTGCTGACAGCTCAGAGCCTGGAGCCTGCTTCAGATTCTGTGTCTCCCTCTGTCTCTGCCCCTCCCCTGCTTGCGCTCTGTCTCTGTCTTTCAAAAATAAATAAAATATTTAAAAAATTAAAAAAAAACATGTTCATGCAACTTGTTACCTCTCCTAGAGGGCTTTTAATCCCCTGGTGATAGAGCAAATGATTTGATCTCAAACAGCAAACTTACTGTGCCTGGATAAAATACCTTTAACTCTGCTCAGTGAATTTCAGACCTGAGGAGAGGAGCAGAGAAATAATTTTGGGGATGTTAGATCAGGTAACTCTTCACATTACACCTAAAATCATTGTGTGCTCAGTTAAACCTGAATGCAAACCTGTTGTACTCATTTTAGTGTGCATGGGACTTGGTAAGAAAAGAGGCAGTGTTACTTCCCATGCATTCCTTCTTGCTCTCCCGGGAGGGAATATCCAGTGAGCCAGGGAAAAGCAAAGGGTTTTGGAACTGGATGAAGTTTTGAATTTTCTTCTCCATGCACTTGTTGTTTGTGCTTGGCAGATAACCTAACCTCTTTTTGCATGGGTTTCTTCACTCAACTGAGTGGGACTAATCATCACTGCCACTCTTAGGCTGTAATGGCAAGCAGAAGCTGTACTAGGAGGTTTTTTTGTGCAGGTCTACTAATCTCTTGAGTCCTCATTTTCTGCTGCTTAGGGGTCAGTGCTTTCCCTATTAGTAAGTCCTACATAGCAGTAGAGGAGTCCGCAGCT
This sequence comes from Panthera leo, assembly GCF_018350215.1. NCBI lineage: Eukaryota > Metazoa > Chordata > Mammalia > Carnivora > Felidae > Panthera > Panthera leo. The sequence continues at coordinate 128,309,825 of NC_056687.1, forward strand.
TTCACTTGTGCGCTGTTGGGTCAGAGTTGTGTGACTGTGGTTTTAAGAGAGACACATGCTCAGTTGAAACAATTTAGAAAAAAACAAAACAGAAAAAGCAAGATAGAAATGATCTAAAGCCCCACAACTCAAAGACAACAACTTTTAATTCTTGTCATATTTCTGTGCAGAGTTTTATTATTCTCCCATCTTTGAAATTATCCTGCACACATATGTAAATTTTGTATCTTGCTTTCATATAAGATAAACTTTTACTCTTCTTAACATCTCTTTGTGACCATTTAATTGTTATGTACTATCCTGCTATTTGGGTGTGCTGTTAGTTGTTTGTAACTTTTTGCTATTAATATTTCATTAACTATCCTTGTTCATGTAGCTTTTTAATGTTTGATATTATTTCTTTATTAAATATCCTTAGAGGCAGAATTTACTAAGTTAAGGAGTAGGATCGTTTTTAAGGCTGTGATACTTGTGTTATTTATCAAATATTTATTAAATGCTTATTTTCTATAGCACAGAATACAAAGCATTGGGCATAAAAATAAGAATTCATGTTTTTTCCCTTTTTGGCATAGTTGGGAAAATGAGATAATTATGTAAAAAGTTACAAACCTTGAAGAAAATTAAATTATTTCCAGGTATCAATGGAAAGAGGTGTCGTCAGGAAATAGGATGAAAGTATTTATGTGTGCCATGGAAATTTAGAGAAACAATACTGTTTACTACATGGTTGGCTTTATCTTGTACATCATAACAACATTTTATGGTTGGTATGATGCCATGTTAGAGGTATGGAAACTAAGGCCAGGAGAGATGGTTGCACAAACAGTACATGGTAAATTTAGGATTTGGAAATCAGATTCTAAGTCCCATGGGACCAGCTAAGGGCATCTTGGCTTTTGTGGCAGTTGCAGCCTCTCTGAGGCCTTCTTGATAGCATATGCTGGTCCATAGTTTGCATGGGGTCTGCTTTTCTTTAATGTGTTGATGGACTAAAGAGGATGTTATAGAAACACATCAAGTCATTTTTTAGATGTCTCTGATTACCCCATAAGAGTAAAGTTTTAGTGTGACTAGAGAGTGTCTTCAGAGAATCCAGTCCACAGGAAACAACTTTGAGTTTACAGCTTTTCCCTATCTATCCACCAAGTGTATATGTGGGAAACACTGATGTCTAGTTTTAAGGGGCATTTATAACATTATTACATTTTTAATGGTTATCATGTTTTTAAGTATGCTTGAGATTTTCTGGTTTTGTTTTAGGTTACCTTTATTGCTTTTTATTAAAAATAAGCCCTTGAGGTTTTAGATTTCACTTGTCTTTCTCCTGATTTCATTATTTTGTAGAAATCTTCTTCCTATTACGCATGTGTGTATAGAAGAAGGAGAAAAGCCCATGGTGATACTGCCTTACATGAATTGGGGGAATCTTAAGTTGTTTTTACGGCAGTGCAAATTAGTAGAGGCCAATAATCCTCAGGTGAGAAAAATTTGCCCCAATACTAATTATTTGCCGGGAACTTCTGATATTATCTTTGAAAATAGATGTTAACCTTCCTATATATAAACTGTTTAAAAACCTATAAAAAGAAACTCAAAATGAACTAGAAGATATTTATACCCTGTTGATTTAGAGTAAGATGGTTTATGATTCCTGTCTTAAAGGTTGCACTCTACTGATGGCTGAACTTTTGCCTTTTATCCATTGTGTGTTTATTTATAATCACCTCAGACCCTCTCTAACACCATCTCAGCCATTTTCCTGATAACTCTTTGAAGGCACTGGTACTAGATCTCCCTTGTAGGAATGGAAACACACTTGACAGAGTCATTTGGTCCATATTATACCAAAAGCTGGTCGTGACTGGAGGTCTAGATTATGGGGATAATGGATCTGTTTTTAATATGCTTGGCTATAAGATATCGATCACTTAGGAGTTTCCTTCTCTTTGCTGCTTGTGCACATGGCTGTGAAGCATTTGGTTATATTCCAGACACATTATGATGGTAGTGGTAGTAAAGCCTAGCTGGTGTTTTGTTGCCTACTGTAACTTGTAGCTGTATTGTTTGTTTTAGAGTTTATAATGATGTACTTACTACAGTTGCCCAGAGAAAGTGGATTCAAATGCTGCATCGAGTGACCTATAAGTCAATATGCTTTGTAAATTGACAGGATTAAAGCCAGGGTTCCCCAAAAATTGTTGGAGGCTGCGGCCCATCAACATTACCTGAGGAAGAATTTCACTCCTTAGCCCACAGTACTAGCATACTGGCTCTAGAGGAGCATATCAGTAGTGAGAGCTATAGACTTATATTAGTTTGAAAATGGTCTCCAGAGATAATCTCCTAATAAAAACTTTTGATTTTAAAGAACAGGTTATCAAATAATAAACATTTGAAATATTATCTTGAGAATTCGGCATTCATGGAACAGATATTTATTGGGCACCTATTGTAAGTCCTAGTTGTTGGGGAGATCTACCTAACAGATGAGAGAGACAGTGTGAAATAAATGGTAAGTTACATTACAGAATGATAAGTACTAGTAGATACAAATATTAGGGAGCAATGGGAACATATTCTTGGTCAAGAAGTAGCTTTTTAAAAGTCAAGTGTAGGTGTAAAGAAGTATTTTGGGATGGAGTAGGATTGTGGAATAAAATAAGTAGCTGCCATCATAATTTTTGTGCTAACTACAAGCAGTGTCATTTTTTTTTTTTTTTTTTTTTTTTTTTAACCACAGGCAATTTCTCAACAAGACCTCGTACACATGGCCATTCAGATTGCCTGTGGAATGAGCTATCTGGCCAGAAGGGAAGTCATCCACAAAGACCTGGCTGCTAGGAACTGTGTGTAGGTGCCATGAGCTTGTCACTGTCCTTTGATGTTTAGTTTTCCCTGGATTTGGGCTCTCTCCAGGAGTTACTGTGGGAATTGTAAGAGTAACCCTGATTCATATGTTTTAAGCAGTCTGATTGCATTTGATGCTCATGTCTTTACTTTTCAGGATTGATGACACACTTCAAGTTAAGATCACAGACAATGCCCTCTCCAGAGACTTGTTCCCCATGGACTATCACTGTCTGGGGGACAATGAAAACAGGCCAGTTCGGTGGATGGCTCTGGAAAGTCTCGTCAATAATGAGTTCTCCAGTGCTAGTGATGTGGTAAGTGCTGGGAATCTTGTATATCAATAGAATGGTGAAGAGGCTTTATGTTTTAATTTTTTTTCTATATATTTTTTTAAATTTAGTAACTGTTCCCTGAAATGTTTCATTGAGAAAGCAAGTGTAGTTAGCTCCAGTCAGCCAGTTCATGGAAAGATGCTGTGACTCAGACCATGGGCCATCAATGTGTGTAATCACGTTTCATCCTCAGAGTAACCCTGTGAGGGGGCTGTTAACACTATGAAGTAGCTAGACACGAATATCCCAGTTTTAAAGGTAGATACTAAGGCTTAGAGAGATTTCAGTATTTGGGTTTTTTTTTTCTTATGTAAGTCTCAGAAGAACCAAGTGATTGCCAGATCATAAAGATTTATTGTTCCTTTCAAACATCCTCTTCTAACATTATGAACTGTGTTATTTGTAATTCCCCAGATGCCACTCTCTTCCCTTTTGTCTGTTTCTGAGTAGTTCTGCCCACCAGAGAAGATCATATAGTGGGATCCTTTATACTTAGTGATGAATAGTTTCAGTAGCCACGTTTACTTGTGGGTATTTTGTAGACATTTTAAATTGCTTTTAATTTCTCACTTTAGTCTGATTTGAAAGATGGATTTATTTTTCTATCTCAGTACAGTTTGTTACTGTAGCTGAATAGAGATTAGGTAAAACTTTTGCTTATAGGTTCGCCCTCTGTGACCACTCAATGATACGTTAGTATTAAATATAAAACCATAAGAGACTTGAATGCAGAGAGCAAACTGAGGGTTGATGGGGGTTGGGGAAGGGGAGAAATGGGTGATGGGCATTGAGGAGGGCACTTGTTGGGATGAGCACTGGGTATTGTATGTAAACGATGAGTCACAGGAATCTACCCCCAAAGCCAAGAGCACACTGTATACACTATATATTGGCTAACTTGACATAAATTTTTAAAAATAAATAAATATAAAATCTTATAGAATTGTTTGCTTTGAAGTTTCAACTGTAAAAATTGGGCTTACTATATCCTTGTATCTTGTGTTTACATCAATAGATTTTATTTATAATATAGGGTTACCCTTTTACTTCTAAGTTTGTGTGCTTTAAGGATTACTCTTCTAATGCCCTCATTTCCTTAGTTGTATTAGTGTCCTCTGGATGCTGTAACAAACTATGCAACCTTGGTGGTAAAACAAGAGAGGTTTATTCTCACAATTGAATTCTGGAGGTCAGATGTCTGATATGAAGGTGTAGGCAGGGCCATGCTCCCTCCAGAGTCCCTAAGGGGGAAACTTTCCTTGTTTTTTCCAGCTGCTGATGGCTGTTGGGATTTCTTGGCTCATGGCTGCATCTCTCTGCTGCATGTTCCTATCACCTTCTCTTCTGTGTGTGTCTGTCTCTTAAAACTCCTTCTGCCTGTCTCTTATAAAGATATTTATGATTGCATTTAGGACCCACCTATATAATCCAGGATAAGCTTTTTTTTTGTGGGGGGGGGAGGGAAAGGTTGTATTTTCAGTTTTGATACCGATTTTTCTCAAATAATATAAAATGGGAAAGCAGAGTTTGATTTTAGTCTAGCACACAGCTCCTGTATGAATATCAGTAAGGACAAATTATGCTCTTATTGATATGTTTTGGAGGTTGCCAGATCTTTATTTAGAAGTTCTGAATTGTAGCTGGAATTCTTTGCCAGCTTCTACATTAAGCAAAGCTGTTTTCATGGGAGTGCAAATGAGTTTAACGTTTTTAGCACATAGCTTAAAACATAATATCAGTTAAACTAGAACTATATGGTTTTCAGATCTACCCCTTTAATAGAAAAGCCTACATCTGAACATTTTTGAGTGAAGAAAAGTAACTTTGTTCAATATAGCTTTTTAAAATTCTTACTCTATTGTTGATTTAAAAGATTAAGTCACTCATCTCTTTGGGATATTACTATTTTTTTCCATGGTTGATTTTTAAAATTTGTGATTTTGTTACTCATTGAAATATAGCATAATTGCCTTAGCAGAAATGAAGGGGCAGTTGGGGTGAACCCAAAACTAGTCTAATGGGCAGGAAATGGAAGATGTTTCTTAAATAACAAGTATGCCATGTAACTTCAAGAGATTGGGGATTGTTTGATTAATCTCTCAGTAAAAGGAGTAGTGATAGTTTCTATTTCAAGGGAATATACAAGATGGCCAATAGTGCTGTTTGCTCTTACAGTGGAAGCCCCTAGAAAATGCACTGCTTAATTTAATGTATTTAGCTGCGTAGGTATTCCACTCTAAGTTTGAGAAGTAATGGAATTATTTTTTATAACATTTATGATTAAATATTTCACAGGAACTCCTGAGTGAAAGTTAAATTAGATAATACACTTTCAACCAATGAAACTATAGTTAATAATACATCCCTAGGTGGGGTGCCTGGGTGGCTCAGTCGGTTAAGCATCCGACTTCGGCTCAGGTCATGATCTCATGGTTCATGGGTTCAAGCCCCGTGTCGGGCTCTGTGTGGACCACTCATAGTCTGCAGCCCGCTTGGATTCTGTGTCTCCCTCTTTCTTTGTCCCTCCTCTGCTCCCGCTTTGTATCTCTTACCTTCAAAAATAAACATTAAAAAAATAATAATACATCCCTGAGCAATGTGATCTACATCTCTTCAGCCGAGTACACTGTCCTGTATTAGCTGGTCAAGTCCCAAGTTGAGGATACATGGTTTACTTGAGCAAACATTTCAAAATTATATTTAGAATTAGTTACTTTTATGGTTATGGTATTTTATAAATTTTGCAAGAGTTCATATATTTTATGTAAGAATCTGTCTTCTATCAGAATGTAGTTGTACTAGATACCTTGTTGCTTGCTGCTTGATCACTTGACAGCTTTATTTTTAAAAAATCTCCACGAACTTAATGGTGAGCAACTTAACAGCAGACTTACTTTAAAATCATAATTACTTTTAGTGTATCTTGGCATAAACTTACTTGAAATCTCTGTGTGCCCCAAATTCTTCTGGCTGTACTTAGAATGTGATAGTGAGAAAACCCATGGATTTACATTTAATATGGTTAGCTCCTAAAATGTTCAGATTTTTCTTCTTTAGATTCTTAGAAATTCATTTCTTTTAAAATATATGTGTGTGTATATATTTTCCCTTTAAATATCTTTTGTCTTGGATAGTTAAGATTAAAAGGAATAGGAACACTTTTCTGTGTCCTAGGACTGTGATGTCACACTCACTATTAGTGTATTCAGTTTTGTGGGATTAAATACTTTTTGAATTCTTACATTAAAACACAAATGTTAAAGATTGCTTGTTAACACTTGTATTGAAAATCTTTATGCATAATCATTGTTCTCTGTTCCCACTTTTCCATTATGGATGGAGTTGGGGGTTCAAAAGCTCCATTTGAAATGCTGGTTTGGGGCTGAAAAGCTTTGTGTGTAGTCATATGCAAGATAAGTAACGTAACTCCACTCCCAACAGAGTCCTACACATGTAAAATACACATTTCAGGTGTAAATGTAGCACCTAACAAATGATATAACTGCCTTGGAGGGGGCATTTTCTTTGTCCTTTAAAAGAGCCTTAACATTTTTGCTTTTTTTTTTATAGTTGAAAATTCTGTGTGATTTGTTTGGAAATACATTAATGTTTTCTATCTTAAAAATAATACATTGCATCTCTTGATTGTGTTTCCATAATTTTTACTGAAAAGATTCAATATTTCAGTATGTCAATATTCTTATAATGTTAATATCAGCTTTTAACTGTTGAACTTAGGAAATATGCACAACTAGATTTGACTGGTTATAAATCTGTTTTATTATTCCAAGATATGACATCATCTTAGGCATTCTTAAGAATTTCTGGATATTGTTTTTATTCTGTTTTCATCAGATATAGATACCACCATGGATTTTTGTGTGACTTTCTTTTCCTTTATTTGAAAATAGATTTCTTGATTTATATCTTCTTTCAATTATTTAGGTAATTATAGTAGCTAACATAATTCTGCTATTAAGAGACTACCTTCTATTAAGAGACTAAATGCAATCAGGAATGCACAATTAAGAGTTTCTTTCTCAGTACTTTTTTGTCTTTATAGTATTACATTGTTTTTAAAAAACATTTTCTTGGCAAAAACAAGTCAAGGAAATGATTTCCATGCTAATCTTATCAGTATGACTTACTGTAATGAGGAGACTCTAAGGTATTTGAACAGTTTTAGGGTACAGAGTAAATTAAAATGTGTTTCTTGTGCCTTTACAGTATTTATTTTGTGAACATTAAAGATGACCTAGAAGAAGGAGGGAAATTTAGTTATCTAGATCTAGGTATCTAGATAACTATATCTATAGCAGAGTGCTTCTTACTGCTCATTTGCCCAGTGTCATGGAAAGTCATTGCCCATGCCTTAAGCAGAAGAAATTCACATTGGTAATACACTCATGAAGAGTGGTCTTCTGAACTACTGTGGTATCAAAGAGAAAGGTACGGTTTTCAGAGAATATGTAGTATTTGGGGGAGGAGGGGTTTGAGAACTATAGCTTCTACGTTTTTTGTTTTTGTTTTATTTATTTGAAAGTTTTATAATTTATTTTTAAATTTATATCCAGGTTAGCATATAGTGCAACAATGATTTCAGGAGTAGATTTCCTTAATGCCCCTTTCCCGTTTAGCCCATCCCCCCTCCCACAACCCCTCCAGCAACCCTCTGATGGTTCTCTATATTTAAGAGTCTCTTATGTTTTGTCCCCCTCCCTGTTTTTTTTTTGCTTCTCTTCCCTTATGTTCATCTGTTTGTCTCTTAAATTCCTCATATGAATGGAGTCATATGATATTTGTCTTTTTCTGATTAATTTCGCTTAGCATTATATCCTCTAGTTCCATGCACGTAGTTGCAAATGGCAAGATTTCATTCTTTTTTATTGCTGAGTAATACTCCATTGTATATATATACCACATCTTCTTTATCCATTCATTCATCAATGGACATTTGGGCTCTTTCCATACTTTGGCTAATGTTGATAGTGCTGCTATAAACATGGGGGTGCATGTGTCCCTTCGAAACAGCACACCTGTATCCCTTGGATAAATACCTAGTAATGCAATTGCTGGGTCATAGGGCAGTTCTATTTTTAATTTTTTGAGGAACCTCCATACTGCTTTCCAGAGTGGCTGCACCAGTTTGCATTCCCACCAGCAGTGAAAAAGAGATCCTCTTTCTCTGCATCCTTGCCAACATCTGTTGTTTCCTGAGTGGTTAAGGTTAGCCATTCTGACAGGTGTGAGGTGGTATCTCATTGTGGTTTTGATTTGTATTTCCCTGATGATGAGTGATGTTGAGCATTTTTTCATGTGTTGGTTGGCCATCTGGATGTCTTCTTTGGAGAAGTGTCTATTCATGTCTTTTGCCTATTTCTTCACTGGGATAATACCTAATGTTTTTAAAAGTATGGAAAACTTTCTATTTTATATTGTTTCTTACTAATTTTAGAATAATGTGTAGATTCCCAGTATTTATTCATTTCCATTATAGTTGCAGATTTTACACATCAACAATCTTAGACTCATGATTTAAACATAAAATTCACATTTTAAGAGGAATAGAGTTGCATTGAATGGTGACAGATTGTAGCTAACACTTGTGAGCGTAGCATAACGTATAGACTTGTCAAATCACTATGTTGTACACCTGAAACTAATTTGATATTTTGTGTCAACTATACTTCAATAAATATAACTAAATAAAAATTAGCATTAAGAGGAATTGATATAAAGATATTAAGAAAAAACTGGAGAGGTGAAAGGATCATTCAGACATTAGGAAATAAAGATTTAAAGCTTAATATTATTAATATTAAAATATTGCTTAGTTGTATTTAATAGTATTATTTTAATAGTCCTAGTAGTATTTCCTGGGAAAGAGGAATAAATGGATTTACTTTAGGAACAGTTATTATTTTCAGAGGTGACTGGTTGCTGTCTTGTGATCAAGTATTGCCCTTGATACATTTTCTGTATTAGGCTTTCCCTAAGAATAGCTATTTTTTTCAGGAGGTCTCGTGAACATCCCTTACCCTTTCCTTTCCCTTCCTTGTCCTTATCATTGTATTTAACATTCCCTTCAAATAACCTGTGTTTTGATGGGGCAATGTCTAAGCAGCTGGTACTGTAAAGTGTCATAAATAGCAGATATGTGTAATGGCATGATAGGCATCCAATATTGGCTCTGCTGTCTTTCTTAATCACAGATCCTAGGGCAGTTTCATAGTAGAAGTCATGTCTTTTCAATCATGTATGACACTCTGTGCCTAAAGATTGCCAGTTTTTGAAGTTGAGTTAGCAGCATGTACTAAATTTGATATCTGATGCAGTCAGTGCATTTTGTATACAGTCATTGTGTATCTGGGTTTGTTTAGCTGGGATAAAAAAAATACTTGCCACAATGATAAATCTGGAAGAGTGTCAAGATTTTTAGGTAGACCATTAACCTTGAAGAATTGTTGAAAGGTCCATTTTAAGGGTGACTTGTATAAATTTGTTATATCTTAAATTTTAAATATTTAAGCTTTTTAAAAGTAATTTACTCCTGTACATATATATCAGTTATTGAAAAAGACCTAGAAACTATGTGTCTGAAAACTAAAATTCATAGAATAATAAAAGCTTTAGAAATTGGATATTTAGGAAGGAGTATATAATAATAACACCTGTACCTTGTGCACAGTGGATATCAGTTTTGAAAACTTGTGAAAATCAATTAATGTTAGTAAGTTAAGTGAACACTAGCTTTCTTTCACTGCTAGGAATATTCCTCCATGATATTTTGATCTTCAAAGTGAACTCTTGATCACAGGGAGTTGGTAAAGAAAAATCCATGATCCTTCCCCTAGTTTTCAGAGCCTTCTGTTTCTTACCTCATCTTCCATTTTTAGCTTTATATTTTCCGTTGTACATTTCCTTATAGTCCGCATTTCATCCAATCTTGAATTCCTGCTGAGTCCAAATACACAAGGTACTTTTATGCTCTTTAATTTGGTCTTCTTTGGATATCCAGAAAGTCTTGTACCTGTCTAACGGCACCTACCACATGCTGCATTATATTTTTATGCATAAGTCATTCTTTCCAGAATGGGTAGTAGAAACTCTGCTTTACTTACTTTCCTTTAGCAGATGTTCCATAGTTACAGAATTGAAGTTGACATATATAGATATGCCTTTTTGGGTCATTTATTTTAAGAACATTCACAGCCAACTGTGTTAATCTTATCCTTAAGAGAGCTGTGTACTTGAATGTGTAAAAGAATCCTGAATGGCTCACACTGACCTCTTATCCTCTCTATTTCCATGCTGAATCTCACATTTCTTCTTGTCTTACTCCCACAGACCTTACTTCAGAGATTCCATCTGTTTTGACTACAGTTGTTATTTATGAGTAAATTTATTAATTGACTTTTGTCACTGAGGCTTCCTTCTTAACCATTAGATCTATTGCATAGATGTTTATTCTGCCTTTCTACTTGGGGCCCATATTTCCAAAAACTTCAGTGAAATCTTTGCTCTGTACTATTTAGTTCTGCTGTTGAGGTAAATCTTAAGTCAGTGTGAAGATATAACACAATTGAAGACAACAGGTAGAATATCTGGTTTGGGGGAAAACATGATTGATTTGATATATGGGGCATGTTGAGTTCAAGATACTAATGGATCAAATGTGGGTCTGGAGTTCTGGAACAACACAGAAGCAAGATATTAGAAATTGGACATAAGCTTCATTAAAGTGAGGATTGAATGAACAGGAGCATTTGATCCCAGAGGTAGTGAATAGAGAGAAAAGAAAACCAAGGGAAGAATATAGGGAATATGTAGTATCAGTTAGTGAAAAAAGAAAGATGAATAAAGAATTAAATTGAATGTTGCATCACAGAAGCCAAGGAAGGAAATAGTTTCAAGGAGACTTTAGTCTATAAACATACCTGCAATGGTCAGAGAGGATTAGGAAATCATTGAGGACATTTGAACGAGTGGGTTTAGTAAATCATTAAAGATATATGTGATTGTTGTGGGGTCTGTGGGAGATGGGGGGTGGTGGCAATAAGTAGATTACACTTGGAAGAAGTACAGCTGTTAAGAGGAATGAAGTGATCTTAGCTTGATGGGATGGCAGAATTAAGAGAGGTTTTGTTACTTTTTTGTTTTGTTTTTTATTGGGTTTGTTTGGTTTGGTTTTTAGGCCAGGGAAACATGAAAATAAAGAGATTGACATGTGGTTTTTGGAGGGGCAGCCCAAGAGATGATAGGTGAAATGGGCCCAGGAGGCCAGGTGAAGGTGTAGTCTTGGCATGGGAGGAGGAATACCTTTCTTCTGAGATGGGAATAAAGTGAGAAGTAGAAGGAGAGAGAAGATACAGGAAGTTCTTGAAGAAAGATCTCTCATTGAGCTGTGGGACAGCTTCAGGTTGCTGAATATATGTGTAATTGGTGTCCACAGATTGAAGGAGAGGGACAGAAAGAATGAGAAATAAAGACAAATGTTTCCAAATTTGGTGAAAACTGTAGACCCACAGATCTAAGAACTGAGCAAACCCCAAACCCAAGAAGCAAGAAGAAATGAAACCACAGTACATTATAATCAAAGTTCTCAGAACTAGTAGCAAAGAGAAAGTCTTAAAAGCAGCCAGAAGAAAAACATTAATATACAAAGGAAATAGGAAAAGGATGGCAACAAATTTCTTACTAGAAGCAATGCAAGGGAGAAGACAGTTAAACAATGTTTTTAAAGTACTGTAAGAAAAAAATCCTATGAATATAGAATTCTATACCCAGTGAACATATCTTTCAAAAATGAAGGGGAAAGAAAGACTTTTTAGAAATACCAAAGCTGAAATAATTGTCATGAGCAAACCCACATTACAAAAAATATTAAAAGAAGCCCTTTAGGAACCAATGATACCAGATGGAAATATGGATTTATACAAAGGAATCAGAGACAGAGGGGCGCCTGGGTGGCTCAGTCAGTTAAGCATCTGACTTTGGCTCAGGTCATGATCTTGTGGTTTGTGAGTTCGAGCTCTGTGTCTGGCTCTGTGCTGACAGCTCAGATCCTGGAGCCTGCTTCAGATTCTGTGTCTCCCTCTCTCTCTGCCCCTCCCCTGCTCACGCTCTCTCTCTCTGTCTCTCAAGAACAAATAAACATTAAAAAAAAATTTACAAAGGAACCAGAGAGCACCAGAAATGGTAACTATATGCATAAATATGTAAATTTTTTCTTACTATTTGACTCTCTTTAAAACATAATTGAACACATTTCAGTGTTCCTCTCTCATTGATAAAATAGAAAATTGGTAAGGATATAGATTTGAATGACAGTGTCCACCAACCTGGATCTCATTGACAACTACAAAACACTCTACCCAACAACAGCAGAATCCATATTCTTTTCAAGTGTACATGGAATATTTGCTGAGATAGACCATATTCCAGTCCATAAAAGAAATCAATAAATATAAAAAGATTGAATTCATGCAAAGTAGAGTTTTGTGAACACAGTGGAATTGAATTAGAAATCAAAAATAGGACTCTAGAAAATTCCCAAACATATAGAAACTAAATAATACATTCCAAATAACCCATGTGTCAGAGAAGAAATCAAAAGAGAAATTTTGGGGCACTTAGGTGACTCAGTCAGTTAAGCGTCCGACTCTTGATTTTGGCTCAGTTTCTGAGATTAAGCCCCATGTTGGGCTCTGCACTGACAGCCCAGAGCCTGATTGGGAGTTTCTCTCTCCCTCTCTACCCCTTCCTGACTCGCATATGTGTGTGTGTTCTCTCTCAAATAAACTATTAAAAGAAGGAAATTATGAAATATTTAGAATTGAATGAAAAAATATATTTCAAAGCTTGAGGGATGCTACTCAAGGAGGAATATATACACTACTAAACATCAATATTAGATAAGAAAAGTCTCAAATTAGTGATCTTAGTTTTCATCTTAACAAACTAGAAAAAGAGCAACTTAAACCCCAAGTAGGTAGATGAAAAAAGATAATATTATAGACAGAAGTCAGTGAAATATGAAATAGAAAAATAATAGAGAAAATTAGTGAAATTGATTTTCACTGTGAAATTGTGAGAATATCGTTTATGATAAATCTCTCACCAGACTAATCAAGAAAAAAGAAATAAGTTGCCCATTAACAATATAATGATAGAGGAAGGTGACAGCATTACAGGTTCTTTGCAAGTATTAAGTAGTAAGAATATTATGAACAACTTTTTCCCAGTAAATTCACACACTTAGGTGAAGTGGACAAATACTTTGGAAAATAACTTTCAGAGCTCACTCAAAAAGTAGATGATCTGAGTAGCCCTATAAAGAAATTGTTTAGTTAAAAACCTTCCTGAAAGAGAAGACTCTGGGTCCAGAGTGAACTCTAGGGCACTGGTATTCTAGACATTTAAGAAAGAAATAATACAAATTCTATACATTCTCTTCAAGAAAATTGAGGAGAGAATACTTTCTAATTCATTCTACAGGGTCAGCACTACTTTGAAACATCACCAAAGATCAGAAGAAAAGATACTAGATTATTATTTCTCATGATCATAGATGTTAAAATTCTAAACAAAAGTTTATTTAGCAACTAGAATCCAAAATATATTTAAAAAATCACTTTATGACCACATTGGCTTTAGCCTGAGTATACAAGTTTGTTTACCGTTTGAAAATCAAGCAGTGCAATTTACTGTATTAATATACTAAAAAAGAAAAACTATATGATCATCTCAATAGATGCAGAAGAAGTATTACGGAAAAAAATCCTCAATTCATTCCTAATAAAAATTCTCAACAGTCTAGGAATAGAAGAGAACTTCCTCAATCTGATAAAGGACATCTACCAAAACAAAAACACCTATAACTAACATAATGCTGAAAGACTGAATTGTTTTTACCTAATAACAGGAACAAGACAAGGATGCCTACTCTCCATCACTTCTCTTCAGTGTTGTACTTGAGGTTCTAGCCAGTGCACTAAGGCAAGAAAAGGAAATAAAACACAAGGAAAGATTGGATAGGAAAAAGTGATTATTTGTGGACAACATGATCATCTATGAAGAAAATCCAGTGTGATATACGAAATAGTTACTAGAACTAATAATCAAGTTTAAAAAATGTTAGGATACAAGATCAATGTGTAAAAATCAGTTGTATTTCTATATACAAATAATGAAAAATCAGAATTAAAAGTTGTTTTGGTCATTCTTATTTTATTGCATATATTTGACATAACATTGTAAATGTAAGGTTATAACATGTTACTTTGATACATTTATATATTGTAATATTGCTGTTACAGTGATATTTATCATATAATTACAGTATTATAGTCTATACTTGTTATACTATGCATTAGATCACTATGGCTTATTTACCACTCATTGCAAGTTTGTATCCTTAAACAACATCAGTTTTATCCTTCACCCGTCATCCTCTGGTAACCACCATTTTACTCTCTATTTTTTATGAGTTTGACTTTTTTGGATTCCACATATAAGTGATAGTGTATATTACTTACCTTTCTCTGACTTATCTCACTTAGCATAATATATTCAAAGTCCATCCATACTGTTATAAATGGCGGGGTATCCTTTCTTATGGCTAATATTCCATTGTATATATACCACCTCTTTGTTATGCATTCATCTGTTGATGGGCATTTAGGTTGTTTCCATATCTTGGCTATTGTGAATAATGCTACAGTAAACATGGGGGTGCATTTATCTGTTGAAAATACTGTTTTCATTTCCTTTGGCTGTACCTAGAAGTGGAGTTACTGGATTGTATCCAGATCTATTTTTAATTTTTTGAGGAACCTCCATATTGTTTTCTCTACCTAGGTTTTTAAAAAACATATAAGCATTAAAAAACATGAAATTCTTAGGAATACATGTAACTAAAATATGAAATATCTACACAATGAAAGCTATAAAACGTTGTTAATAGAAATTAAAGACCTGTATAAACAGAGAGTTATACCTTGTTTATTGATCAGAAGACTCAATATTAAGATGTTTTCTCCAAGTTATCTATAGATTCAACATAGTCCCAAACAAAAATTTTGCAGGCTTTTAATTTTTTTGGTAGAAATTGACAGATTGATTCTAAAATTGATATGGAAATGTGGAGGACCTAGAGTAGCCAAAAGAGCTTTGAAAAAAAAAAAGTTAGAAGTCTGATTTCAAAATACAGTAATCAAGACCAGGTAATGCTGGCACTATGTATTAGGAGAATGAAAAGGCAAGTCACACTCAGAAAATATTTGCAAATCATATGTCTGATACAGGAAATACATGCAGAATATATAAAGAACTCTTAAAACTCAGTAACGGGCACCTGGGTGGCTCAGTCAGGCATCTGATTTCAGCTCAAGTCATGATTTCGTGGTTCGTGAGTTCGAGCCCCATGTCAGGCCATGTGCTGACAGCTCAGAGCCTGGAACCTGCTTAGGATTCGGTGTCTCCCTCTCTCTCTCTGCCCCTCCCCTGCTCACGTTCTGTCTGTCTCTCTCTCAAAAATAAACAAAAAAAAACCCCTCAGTAACAAAAATAGGCAAAATATTTGAAGAGACACTTTACCAATGAAGATGTATGGCAAATAAGCACATGAAAATATCAAGTTCATTAGTTATTAGGAGAATGCACGTTAAAACCACAGCGAGATAGCATTACACACCCATTTGTATGACTAAAATTGAAAAGACAAGTGTTTACAAGAACATGGAAGAAGTGTAGTGTTCTTCTGCTACTGGTGGGAATCTAATACATAATGGTACGTTCGCTTTGGAAAACAGTTTGCAGTTTCTTAAAAAGTTAAACGTATCTACCATATCCAGTCATTTTGCCCCTAGATAGATGAAAGCATGTGTCCTTGCCAGTACTTGTACACAGATGTTTATAACAGCTTTCAGTAACTAAACCAGAAAATAATCCAAATGTCCATCAACAGGTAAATGGATGAACAAGCTGCTGTATTCATATAATGGACTACTATTCAACAATGAAAGGGATGAACTGTCAGTACATGCTGTGTCCTAGATGAGTGCCAGAATCATTACTCTAAGTGAAAGAAACTAGGCAAAAAAGTGTACTCTTTGAATGATTCCATTTATAGAAAATTCTAGAAAATGCAAACCAGTGACAGAAAGCAGATTAATGATTACTTGGGGATGGTAGGGGTAGTGGTGGGGAGGGGCAGGGGGAAAGGATTAGAATAGAAAGAATCTTTTGGAGGTGATGGATATGTTCATTATCTTGATTGTGGCAATGGTTGCAGGAATATATACATGTATCAGCTTACCAAATTGAGCACTTCGTGTGCAGTTTATTCAGTGTCAGCCAAACTACAATAAAAATAAAAATAAAAACTATCTTTGTTACCTGACCACCATTTCCTAACACATTTAAAATTAATTCCTAAATTTGCTGGATCTTAAGACTGAACAAGGACTCTTGTTTATAATACTGAGTTCCAGGGTGCCTGGGTGGCTCCGTCATTGAGTGTCTGACTCTTGGTTTTGGCTTAAGTCATGATTGCAGGATTGTGGGATTGAGCCCCATGTGGGGCTCTGCACTGAGCATGGATCTTGCTTAAGATTCTCTCTTTCTGGGGGCGCCTGGGTGGCGCAGTCGGTTAAGCGTCCGACTTCAGCCAGGTCACGATCTCGCGGTCCGTGAGTTCGAGCCCCGCATCAGGCTCTGGGCTGATGGCTCGGAGCCTGGAGCCTGTTTCCGATTCTGTGTCTCCCTCTCTCTGCCCCTCCCCCGTTCATGCTCTGTCTCTCTCTGTCCCAAAAAAAATAAATAAAAAACGTTGAAAAAAAAAAAAAATTAAAAAAAAAAAAAAAAAAAAAAAAAAAAAAGATTCTCTCTTTCTGCCCCCCTCTGCCCTTCTCCCCTGTTCTTGTTCTCTCTCTCTTTCTCTCTCTAAAATGAATAAATGAATGGATGGAGAGAAAGAGTGAGTTCCAGACTTCAAAATGATTAGGATAGGACTGGGGAATGTGTACTTGTCACAGACACCCTAGATGATTCTTCTCATTAGTCAAGCTTAGAAAACACTTGACCCAGATTAAATTAATTGCACTTTGGTCATCTGAATCCATTTTCATACGTGAGAAGGGGTTGTTAGGTTTCTAGTACTAACAGAAAGGCCAGCCATAAAATACCTGATTGTCCTGCTTTTATTGAGACCCTTTAGAAATGGACAAAATTCTTTTCTCAACAGTATATAGTACACTGAGGTCAGCCTTGCCTTATAAATTCCTGAAGTAACAGAATGGAAATCTCTGAATAGACCCAGCATTAGTTAATATTACATTTAAAAAGCAAAAAAAAAAAAAAAAATCTTATTTGTATACCTTTTGACAGCTCACATCAGTATATGTTGTTAGTGAAAAAAAAGTTTCATGTCCTATATATTAAGCTATAAAATAACACAAGTTGGGGGAAGAGAATATGACGAATAAAAGAACACTTGTTATTCTCTAAATGTTCTTTAAACGGATATAGCAATAGCCTTTCATAAAACTCTGGAAAAAACAGCTTGACCTTCTTATTGCCCCCTTTCCAACGACGTCAAACAAAAGGAAATTATAGAATAAGTCTGTCTAAATTTTAAATGGCTTAGTTATCGGAAGACTTTAGAGAGCAATTTTTCCACAAATCATCCTTGTGCTGTTTGGTCTTGATTTTTTTTTTTTTTTTTTTTAAGGTTGGTGAGCCAACATGTAATTAATCACTTTTGTTGGCTTTTAAGGAAATGAAACTGCAGTGTACCCTTTGGCTTTATTGTTCTTTTTTTTTTTTTTTTTTTTTTTTTTGGTGTTTATTAGTGTTGCAATATGTAATATGAGAACCTTAGGTGGAAGCTTAGTGAAAATAATGTGAACAGAACAATGCGAAAGAAGTAATTTTTTTACAGTCAGCTTATGCACATTATACTATTTTCATACCCGTGTATGTCCAGATCTCAGATACCAGCAGCATTACTGTGAAAGTCCCTTACAGTCAGAAATTGATAGAATGTACCTCCATTGTCAGTGGGTGGGGTTATTCCTTGTGTACAAAATGGCAGTATCCACTTGTTACTAATTCCCATTGTTTATTCCTCCAAAATCTAGTTTGGATTATTCCTTTTCCACAGCTGCTGCCACAATCCAGTGAGTAAGAACAGGCCCATCTCATCTCATGAAGAAAGGGTGAGAACACCCAACCAGTTTTACTTCTTTGGGCTCTATTGCATCAGGGTGGTGAACTGCCTTCCATATGGAAATTGGACATGATTTAAAAAAATTTTTTTTTTAATGTTTATTTATTTTTGAGACAGAGAGAGACATAGCATGAACGGTGGGGGGGGGGGGGGGGGGGGTTAGAGAGAGGGAGACACAGAATCTGAAACAGGCTCCAGGCTCCGAGCTGTCAGCACAGAGCCCGATGTGGGGCCTGAACTCACGGACCGTGAATTCATGACCTGAGCCAAAGTCGGCCGCCCAACCGACCGAGCCACCCAGGCGCCCCTGGACATGATTTTTAAAATTATGTACTACTAATTATTATCATTATTAAAAGTTCACCTAGAGTGAGCCTTTAAGATAGATAAATACCTAGATGTATGCAGGCACCTTCCTTTAAATTTTATTAATTTGAAATCATTTTTCCATTTTTAAACCAGCAGTTTTAAGGAAAATTCCAGTAGGCTGTCTCTATGGAGATTTTAAAATTATACATCCCTCCCCACCTGTCCTCCCTTTCTCTCCACTCTCCCCTGCACTCCATCCACCTGTCGTCCCTTTCTCTCCACTCTCCCCTGCACTCCATCCCCCTTCAAAAACCTAGACCTCAGGGATGGGCATTGCTCCACCCTAATGATCTGTTAATGAAAAGGATACTGAGTTCCAAAGGCTTATTAACTCTTTGGTTTTGGTATTTAAGGGTATGCTAGCCTCAAAATGAGTTGGGAAATATTCCCTTCCTCCATTTTCTGAGAAGAATTTGTATGGGATTGTGTTATAGGTTGAATTGTGCCCCCCTAAAAACTAGGTTGAGGTCCTAAACCACAGTACCTTAGAATGTGACATTAATTGGAAATAGGGTCATTGCAGACATAGTGTTAAGATGAGGTCATACTCAATTAGGGTGTACTTTAATCCAGTATGACTAGTGTCCTTATAAGAAGAGACACAGACATGGGAAGGGAGAATGTCAGTGAAAACAGGCAGAGTGAGTTGCCACGGCTGTAAGCCTAGGAACACCAAGGATTTCTGGCTGCCACCAGAAGCTGAGAATAAGCTTCTAGACTCTAGAACTGTGAGATAATACATACTGTTGTGTAAGCCACCCAGTTTGTGGTACTTCATTATGGCAGCCCTAGGAAACTAATAAAGGTTTGTCTTTTTCTCTTTCAAATTTGGTAGAATTCACCCAATGAAACTGGATGCAGTTTTCTTTGTGGAAACATTTTTAACTATGCATTCAATTTCTGTAATAGATATAAGCTACATACATTTTCTGTTTATTCTTATGTCTACTTTGATAATTGACATCTTTTGAGGAATTTGTTCATTTCATCTAAGTTAATTGAATTTATTGTCATAAAGTTGAGTTCATATTTTTTGATGTAATGATGCTCTTTCATTCCTGGCATCAGTAGTGTGTGTCCTTTCTTTTCTTTGATTAGTCTAACTTAGTGGTTTTCACCTTCAGCTAGGGGCATTTTTACCCTCCCCACCAGGGGATATTGAGTAAGATCTGGAGGTAATTTCAGTTACCACACTTGGGGCATCTAGTGGGTAGAGGCCAAGGATATTGCTAAGGATCCCACAAGATACAGGATAGCCTCTCACAGCAAAGAATTATGCAGCCCACAATATACATAGTGCTGAGGTTGAGAACCCTCTCCTAGAGTTTACAGCGTACACCTTCGACTTTCAAATAATATTCTACCACTCATGTTTAATGGGAGAGCATTTATAATATTTCCACTTAGTATCTCCTTCCATCCTTTATGCTACTGTGGACATACATTTTACTACTATATACATTATAAGCCCCACAATACACTGTTACTGTTTTTGCTTTAAACAATCTATTAAAGAAACTTTAAAATAAAAAAAATCTAGTTGTTACTCATGTTTTTAGTATTATTCATTTTCTTGTGTAGATCCTAATTTCCATCTCAGCTTCTGTTTGTCTAAAAAATGCTGTATTTTTGCCTTCATTTTTGAAGTATATTTTGGCTTGGTATAGAATTCTCCATTGATAGTTTTTTAAATATCCTAAAAGATATCTTTCCACTGCTTTTTTTTTTTTTTTTGCATAGATTATAATAAGAAATAAAGCTATTGTTCACTAATATAAGGGTTTTTTTTTAATTTGTATACTTTAGGGAGTATTTCTCGATTTTGTTATTGAAAAATAATTACTTAAAATTTAATGCACTATGCTCAGATTTTGTACACAGACTCATTTTTGACTCGTGTGTTTTTCTTTTTCTTAATTTTTTTTTCTCCACTTAAAAAATTTGGTTTTTGGGGCCAGTTATTTCTCTGGCCTCAGTTTTTCTTACCTGTAAAATTGGGCTACCAGTGCTTCTCACAGGTTTTTTGTGAGAATTAGATAACGTAAAGGATTCAAAATGTCTAGAACAGAAGGGACTCATAAACACGATACCATGGTACACAGATATCTTCCTCTTCATCCAGCTTCAGCTGTTCTGACCTCAGGGTTCACAAGTGGCAGTGGATCAGTGGGAGTTCCTGCTCTGAGCCCTTTCTGACCACATGGCAATAACTCTGTGTAGACGTGTTGCCTGCCTGCTGCACAATCCCTGTGAGCCAGGATAGCAATCCCTGTGAGCCAGGGCCAAAATGGGGAGTCCTGCTTGGACCATGAATAAACACTGTTGCCACTGCTTATGATTTCTGTTCTTACTGACAGTTCACATGTTGATTTTAAATAAATCTGATCTTTTACTCAAGCAAGGTCCAAAGATGTTTTTTCAAGATACTTTCATTTATTAATTTAAATTATTTGAATATAGTAAAAATCCATGACATCTTATATTTAAATAGTTTACATATTTCGTGTATTCAGAATGCCCTTCCTGCAGTTAGGCTTAAGTTTTATTCATTTTCCACTTTTCAGTTGTGGACACTAACTATAGTTATATAATGTAACAGATTTTTCATTTTAGGAAAATCTTAGATATAATTAATGGTGGTGGGTGGTGGGTCTTTTTTTTTTTTTTTTTTTTATGTTTATTTATTTTGAGAGAGAGAAAGTGTGAACAGGGGAGGGGTAGAGAGAGAGGAAGATACAGAATCCAGAGCAGGCTCCAGGTTCTGAGTGGTCAGCACAGAGCCTGATGCGGGGCTTGAACTCACAAACTGCAAGATCATGACCTGAGCTGAAGTCAGATGCTTAACTGACTGAGCCACCCAGACGCCCCTAGGGTGGTGAGTCTTGTAATCAACAGTAAAAACAGTTCATTCCAAGGGATCTAATTACCTTAGAATATATAATAATGATATTCACATTAAAGGGTGCATTCATTAAAATACTCTTTTCTTTTTTCTTTCTTTCTTTTTTAATGTTTATTTTTGAGAGAGAAAAAGAGAGTGTAAGCAGGCTAGGGGCAGAGAGAGAGGGAGACACAGAATCCGAAGCAGGTTCCAGGCTCCGAGCTGTCAGCACAGAACCCGACACGGAGCTCAAATTCACTAACTGTGAGATCATGACCTGAGCTGAAGTTGGACGCTCAACCAACTGAGCCACCCAGGCGCCCCAAAATGCTCTTTTCTGTCTCAGAGAAACTAAGTAGCTATCATAGACTTCTTTTGGTAGATGTTTTGCTTCCTTTAAGATTGGGTGCTATTTTCGGTTCATCCCTGGTCATGGGCAGCAGCAGTCTGCCCATGTTGTAAATGTTGCCTCATCGTGTTTCTCCTCCTCTCCTTAGTGGGCCTTTGGAGTGACGCTGTGGGAGCTCATGACTCTGGGACAGACACCGTATGTGGACATTGATCCCTTTGAGATGGCTGCGTACTTGAAAGATGGCTACCGAATAGCCCAACCAATCAACTGTCCTGATGAGCTGTAAGTGTTTCTGAATTTGAAGACATGGGTTTCACTCCATTTATGATACTGGGATAAAAGAAGAGCCGGTGTCTGTATTCATACAGAGACTTTCCTTTAGAGAATAATGACTCTTTGGATTTGAATTAGACTCATAGAGAATCGCAAAGTAAACCAGACTCATTCACTCTTTAATACATTTGTCATTAGAACATTTTATTGTTCTTCTATTTGTAAGTCTAATCTGAGAGACTAATAATGTACATAGTAAGACAGTACTGAATACTGTGTCAGTTATTCTATGTAGAGTGAGTATCTGACTTTTATTTATACAGCCTTAGTTATAAAAAGCCTTTCTCACTGTCATCTTACCTTGTCAATTGGCGTCAACTGATATGTAAGGAAACTGCTCCAGGCTAGTGACTGAGATAGTTCCTGTTTCCTGCTTTCATCGTGTAACTTCCCATATAAATTATGGGATTGAGGGGGTCAGGAGGCTATTCAGGGGTGATTGGGTGCACACGTGACTCTGGTCTCAGTTCCTGAATCCCCCGAAGCTTTATACACCAAGGTGAGGTGGCAGCTTTTGCACTGATTTCACTGTAGATGTAGGGTGCTTAGAGCTTAGATAAACTTTCTACTTCCTTCAAGTTCTTTCTCTCAGAAAACATGGGTTTTAGGTATTTATATGAAATCTCTGTATTTGCTGATGTATTTTGATATGACATCATGAAGAATGGAAATCCACACATAAAATCCAGGTAACTTGTTTTAGTTTCTTTTCATTTTAGAACTGCCAACATATAGTAATATTCATTGGTTTTTAATATCATTTTTTCCATGCCCACCTTTAGACAAAAAACATAACTGGCATCAAATTGACCAGAAGATTAGGAGTACTGTATTATCATTAACCCAATTTTCCATTTGTGTCACTCTGCAGATTTGCTGTGATGGCCTGTTGCTGGGCCTTAGACCCAGAGGAGAGGCCCAAGTTCCAGCAGCTGGTACAGTGTCTCACGGAGTTCCATGCAGCCCTGGGGGCTTATGTCTGACTCGCTTCTCACAGTCCCACAGCATCAGGAGCACTGTGCCTGTCGGGGCTCACTTGGAACCAGTCATAGATGCTTCGTACATCATACAACACCAGCAGAAGCACATGTCTTCCGGAACACCGTGCCTTAGGAATGCTTTAGAATCTGAACTTTTAAAGACAGACGTAATAATGTGGAATATTTTCTAGATATCATTTTTATTAGGTTGAACTGAAAAGCCTTTTGTAAATTTTTTGGCCCCAAATTTTTTAAAACATAGTTACTTTGGACTAGGGGTACATTCTTACAAAATAAATAAACAGTTTTAAAAATTGTTTAAACACAGATATTTGAAATAGCTATCTTAGTGCCAACTGCTTTTTATTTTTTTACTTCGTCAAGGTAATATAGGTGATTCACCTTTAAAATTTTTTTTTTGTTTTTTGTTTTTTTTTTTAATATTTATCACTAGTCTTGGGAATGGTTTGTCTTCAAGATACATTACTTTTTCCTTAGGAAAAGAAAAACAGCATAAAAAGATGTCTGGTTTGCCTTGTACAGGAAAAGGCAATATTAGAGGAAGAAAACTGTGGGAAAGCTATGGGGAAAAAAATGAAAAAAAATTTAGAAATAGAAGTCCTTTTGTGGGAAACTGTTCTTTTTTTAATTTTTTAATGGAAATTATTTCTGCTTTCTTATTTTGGGGAAAGTAGAAGCTGAGTTCATTGAAACATCTTCAGTTGGGCAGGAATTAGTGTTTCTGTGAGCTGGAAGTAGATTTGGGGCAGGTCAGTAGTAAATGATGGCGATTTTATTTATTTTACTCTCTGAGAAAAGAGATAAGACAGTTCCAGAAAGTGAAATCATGTTTCTAAGATTAAGAATCCCTTTTATTGCACCTAGGGTAGTGCTATGCACAGAATGGGTGCTTGAGTTGTTCTGGGTAGTGAAGAAAAAAGAAAGTAAACTGGTAAATTTTGTGCTAATCTTCAAGACTGGCTTAAGTATAAAGTTATTTCTTAAAACACTTGAAAAATTAAAGGATTTGTTTTATATTACAACAGTATTGAACATATTGTTCATAATGAACAATTGGTTGTGTTTGATAAGTCTTTGAACATGTAGCAACCAGCTAGACATCCGTGTAATCAGGCTCTGAAGCCCTAACACAGTTACAGCTGACTCTACTCAACATCCAAAGTCTAATAAGATGTTGGGGTTATTATTACAAGGAAGTATTACAACATTGAAACTTTTATCCAGAGCCATTAAATGAGGGGTATGTATGTATTGATGCTTGGTTGTAGTTGGCCTAAGGCAGAGTTGAATGGGCTGCCTAAATAGCTAGGCCTGCAGGTGCCTGCCTCTATTCCCATCCTTACAGGTTATTAGGGAGAATGTGTAGCAGTTGGAGGCTTGTGCCATTCTTAAAGAAGTTTTATGAGTCAGCACATCTGGAAAAGTAGCTCACCCAGCACATGCTCTTCCAAAAGCAGACCAAGAGTATGATTTTTCTGAGTACCATTTATTTAATAACAGTGGTTCTTTGGTTTTATGAAATACTTAGCCCCCTGAATGCCCAGTTTTTTAAAAGCTCTTTGAACTGTTTGTAAGTTACAAATGATTTTGTTCACAACCTGTAATCTTGGCATTCAGTCAACAAGTATTTATTTAGTTCTTTATATGCATTATGTACATAGAATGGTTCAACTCTAGCATCCCTTCCAACATTCACTTCATTCTGTTTTGTGTTCAGGTTATTGTTTAGAAATATATTGTTTAGAAATCACAGTTCTATTATGTACAAGATCAGTTTAAAAGAAAAAGTGCTGACATGTGACTTACTGTCCCAAGTTAGCAGTTGCTCTTGGAGGTGCTCTCAGTTTGCTGGGATGTGTGATGCCTTTAACCTTATCTTTTTGTGTTTGTAAGCTGTTTTATGTTATATATGTGTTTTTGTTTCAGTAGGTGGTTTAAGAGTTTAAATAGATTTTTCTTGCTGAGCTACTTGGAGTCATTGACTTCAATGAAAAGAGCAGTTATAAGATTTCCATGGCTGGTCTTCTTCTAATTGTTTTGTTGTAGGGTGTGAATATTACTGAAGAGATTTTGCAGAAAAGGTACTTTTTATAGGGAAGAAGCAAATTAACAAAGCACTGATACGGTTTTATAAGTTGGCTCCAAAGACCTAGCGCTCTATTACAGTCTGTCCTTTCTTATAACACCCCCATTGTAAGAAAATTTTATTTGTAGAAGCAAGGAGGGTTAGGTTATTCATTCAATACATGTATATTTATTGAGTGTCCATTGTATGTCTGGCTCTCAAGATAGGCAGGGAATAGGACAGATGGGGCTCCTCTCTTTCTAAGTCTTACATTCTGGTTGGGAAAAGCAGATAATGGACATAAGTAAGATTTTGGTAAGTGCTGTGGAAAAAAAAAAGTGGTATCATAGAGAAAAACTTTAGGTGTAATATTTAGCCAGGTTTCTGTGAGCAGGTGGCATTTGAACTGACATCTGAATGACAGGCCAGCTATGAGAAGATCCAGGCTGAAGGGACATAATTGCAGAGGCCTCAAAACAGAACAAACTGTCCTCTGGACGTGGCCTTTTCTGCTTATCTTCCAGCTGCTGCTGCTGGAAGATGAGGACACAGGCCAGCATGGCTGTAATATAGTTAGGGATAAGAGGGTACCAGATGAGGTCTGAAAGACACAGAACAGATAACAGCAAGGCCTTGTAAGCCATGGGGCACATATTTTATTCTAAATAAAATGGAATTTTTCATTCAAGCATTTTTTTTTTTAAATAAGGCAGTGACATGATCTGATTTGCCATTTAAAAAATACTATGCCAGGTCTTTTGTAAAGATTGAATTGTAGGGAGGCAAGAGGGAAAGTAATAAGACTCATTAAGAAATGTTGCATAGTTTAGGAAATAAAGGACAGTGGTTTGGGACCAATTTGGGTAGTATGAGAGATTGGAAGGGGCAGATTAGAGACAAGTTTTGAAGGTAACAGCATCTACATCTTTTGCATGTTGGAAGGTTGGGTGGAGAATGAAAGAGTAATCAAGGATGACTAGTTGGTTTGGGGCTTGAGCATCTGGTTGTATGGCCAAACTATATATTGAGATGGAAAAAAAAAAACTTGAAAAGGAATAGAATTTTGCTTTGGCGAAGGGAATCTTTAATTTGTTGTAGGCCGCGTTTGAGATGCCAGTTGGTTATCTATGTAGATAGATGAGAGTCTGCAACTCAGGGAAGAGGTCTCATTGAACATGTTAATGTAGGAGTATAACATATAGACTATATTTAGAGTCATGGTATTGGATAAACTTACCTCTGGAGAGAGTTTAGATGGAAAGAGGTTTTAGGACTGAGTCCTATGCTCTCTCAACATTTAACACTTTAGTGAAGGAAGAAGAGATGGCAAAAGAGGACTGAAAAGAAGCCACTCTCATGGGAAAAAGCAACAACAGAAACAAGAAAATGAGTTGTCATGGGAGCCCAGTAAAGTAAGTATTTCAACATGGGGAAAGAAGCCTCTATGGAATTTGGCATTATGGAGGTTATTGACAAAAGCAGGAGGGATTGGAGCAAGCTGAAGTATGACTGAAGTGGGTAGGCGGAGATGCTGCTGTAGTCAGCACTGTTGAAGAGTTCTTCTTATGAAGGGGAATGGAGCATTTAACTACAGGAGATCAAAGAAGTATTTGGGGGTGCAGGCAGGGGGACTGGGAGGAGAGCATGTTTGTTTTCCAGATGAAGATACAGTACCACAAAATGTTCCAGAGGCTAATGGGAATGATCCAGTAAGGGGAAGAAGTCCCTTTAGGGTATGGGACACCTTTTTTCATGTCATTTGGTCTATAAGCATGAAAGACTCTCGACTCCTGCCCCCAGTCTCTTTGGTTGTGGTAAAGGTGATGTTTTAATTGGGGAAAAAATGTGAAGGGGAGGGGAGGTGGTCCACAGAACTTTATAACTTTCTGTTATATGAAAATCAGGCTCTGTTGAGTTCACTTCCTTAGGACTTCAGACCCAACATGGTTGTCTTGCTCACCACCATCATCTTTTGCTCCATTGCCTCCATAACTTCCTACTGGCCTTGACCCTTAACCCACCCACCCAAACTCTGGCAGAGTAATGCTTCCTAAAACAGAGCTGCTGTCCCTGCTTAAGCCCTTCACCACTTTCCCAAAGCCTTCAGGATAGGGTTATGGACTCCCAAGTGCGCAGTCTCCACTGAACCCTGCAGTTTTACCTACTGCTTCTCCAGCTCACTACTCTTGCCTGCATGCATTGTGTCATTTCATGTGTCCTTTCCTTTGCATGTGCTGCTCCTCTTAGAGTGCCACACTCCACTCCAGATCACCCAGGTGTGCAGGAGACTGCTCTGACACCTTACCCTGCTCCTCCAGGCTTTGTAGTTGCTTTTCAGCCTTGTTCCTGGGTTTGCACTGTGACAAAGGTAAGATGTGGGCTTATTTTTACCACTTGGCTGTGCATCCCTTGAGGATAGGAATTTGTATGTCACTCACGTCTGAATCTCATTTGCTTAATTAGTGCTTGACACATGGTAGGATTGAATATTTAACGAATTGAGTAAAAATATCTATTTGCACGAGGGCAATTAGGCTTAAAAAAAAGTCTGCTGATTTTTTAAAATCATTATCTCATATTTAAAATACTGTGTTCTATTATCAGTGTGATATTTATATTCAAATTTGAAGAGTTTAAGATTTATGTAATATAAACCAATATGGCATGAAATAAGAAGAGACAGATTGGTAGGGAAGACTATATCCCACCCCAGTGGTGGCTTAAACCACCCCCTCCCCCAAATCCCTTGGCGACTTTTTCACTTCATTATTCCCTGGTCACAGGAATAATTAGCCCAATGGCAGATTGTTTCACATTTCTACAAAGTCAACTTTGTCATTACACATGAAAATAATTACCCCAAATGAAGTAATTCATTGGCATTAGTGATAGATTGTTTTCCTGGTCTACCCCTCATCCCCACCTCATATAATAAAAAGGAGGTGATATAATTTATGGGTCTAGAAAGGAAAAATACAGTTGCTTATTAAGTTAAAATTTTATTTCTACTTTTATTTTTGTGCTTAATATTTTAGAATAACATTGAACTTCATTCTTTGGGACACATGAACATCCTACATAAGTGTATTGAGTGCACTTATAAGTGTTTTATATATATAACTTTTATATATAAGTAGACTGAATCTGCAGGCCTCTGTTTGCTCTCTGAGTGCTGCTCTCTAAGATGTTAGAAACTTATTTAAAAAAAAAAAGAAATGGGAATTGATATTTGTTTGAGCAAATAATAATATGGCATTTGTTCATACTTGGTTTATCCCATATTTCAAAACTAAAGCATTTCTTAGTGATTTATTTTTAGAGAGGGATAAGCACTCCCATGGGGATATATCAAGATGGAGAAAACATGTATAGTTTGAAAATAAAATAACTATTTACCCTTAAAAAAAAGAGAGAGAAATCAAAGCTGACTTCATGATGCCTGAATGTTACATTTGGAATCAACTTTTTTGTATCTTTCTGAGTCTACTTTTTTGCCTTTTGTCTTCTTGGCTTCAAGAATAAGCATAGGCTGATGTTAGATAGGCATGCATCATGAGAGATAGCATTTGACTACAAGTGATAGAAATCTAACTGTAGGGACACATGGGCGGCTCAGTCGATTGAGCGTCTGACTTCGGCTTAGGTCATGATCTCACAGTTCGTGACTCATCAGGCTCTGTGCTAAGAGCAAGGAGCCCGCTTCAGATCCTCTGTCCCCCTCTCTCTCTACGCCCCCCTGCTCTCTTTCTCAAAAATAAAAGAAAAAGAAACCTATCTATAATCACTTAACTAAATACAGGTTTATTTCTCTCCCATAACAAATCCAGAGAGAGGTAAACCAGGGCTGGTGTAGTGATTCCAGGATATCATCTATTACCTGGTATCCTCCATTTTTGCTGCTCTGCCGTCTTTAGCATGCTTTTGCTCTTAGGGACCCCCAAGGGCCTAGACCTGGGAAGATGGGGAAAGGATGAAAGGCAAAAGGCATGCGTTAGCAGAGTCCTTTTTATGAGGAGACTGTTAACTTTCCCGTAGTATATTTCCACCAGCATCTTAGAGTGGCCAGAACTGTAGCCTATGGGCACCCCTAGCTCTTATGCATTATGGGAAATTAGAATTTATGGGGCTTTTTTTCGATAGCTTTATTGAGATATAATTCACATATCACTCATTTAAAGTGTACAAGTTAATGATTTTCACTATATTCACATAGTTGTGTAACCATCACCACAATCAAATTCATTTTTACCATTCTGAAAAGAAGTCCCATACCCACCAGCATTTCCCACTCCCAGCCCTAGGCAACTACTAATCTACTTTGTCTCTATATTTGCCTATTCTGAACCTCTTATATAAATGGAATCATAAAATATATGGCCTTTTGCATGTAGCTCCTTTTTTTTTTTTTTTAAAGTAGGCTCCATGCCCAGCCTGGAGCCAAACGCAGGGCTTAAGTTCACCACCCTCAAATCAAGACCTGAGCTGAGATCAAGAGTCAGATGCTTAATCACCTGAGCCACTCAGGCACCCCATGTGCTTCTTTTACTTAGCATAATGTTTCTGAGGTTCATGTTGAAGCATGTATCAGTAATTCATTTCTTTTTTATTGCCAAATAATATTCCATTGTATGAATACATATGGGTGTATGTATGTGTGCACATACACTCATACACACACACTTCATCATCATACGGATATATACTATTCACTCATCAGTTTATACTTGTTTGAGGAAATTGTGTTTTTAGTTGAGCACATTCTTACCCTGAACAAAACTGGGTTTGTATTAGTAAGGAAATACCATGTAGCTGCTGGCGGGAAGCTAGCAATGCCTGTCTCTGTGCAGAAATGGAGTAATGGACTAGAATCTGGTCTCCTGTAGCAATATATTTAATGCTTCAGAAGTTCTGTCAGGTATGAGAGGAAGTACAGTGATTGTGAAGTTTCAATGAATGGAGGGAATGCCCAGTTGGCTTGTTTTAAGGTTCGTGAATACTGCCATATTTGAGGAGAAAGCCAGCAGGGATTACTGTTACCTAAACTTTCAGCCTCTAAGTCTGTGTCCCCAAAATCTGCTGTTCCCTTGTGATTGCTGTTACTTTGGTCTCTAGCCCTATTTTCCACTGGGCTATGATTCTGCCACCACTTTATAGACTTGAGCTTGCAAGATATTTATTTCTCCTCAGTATTTGCCCTGAAGTATCTCCTACTGAGTGCCTTTCCTCTAGCTTCATGGTCTAATTACCTAGTGCCTTTGGAAGTAAGTCAAAGATTGGCTATATGTCTCCATAAAAATTCTTATTAAAAGAGCTTAAACAGGGTCACCCGGGTGGCTCAGTTGGTTGAGCGTCCAACTCCGGCTCAGGTCATGATCTTGCAGTTTGTGAGTTCGAGCCCTGCGTCGGGCTCTGTGCTGACAGCTCAGAGACTGGAGCCTGCTTTGGATTCTGTGTCTCCCTCTGTCTCTGCCCCTTCCCTGCTCATGGTCTGTCTCTGTCTCTCAAAAATGAATAAACGTTAAAGAAAAATTTTTTAAAGAGCTTAAACATTTATTTAATGCTATATGACATGAATTTATTGAACTATATTTTATATGCCTTTATTTAGACTATTTGCATCCATATAAGGTTTGTTAATTTTTGAAGTTAAACTGTTTGCCCACTCCGTTACTTAGTATACATCTAAAGAATGCCCTAGAAGTTGTCTGTATAACGCAGGGAACAGGATACTCTGGATACTTTGGGGGACTTGAGGAGGAATTGGACATAGGTCCTGGCTCCAGAAAAGCACCAGAGTTAGCATTTTTTTTAAATTTTTATTTATTTATTTATTTATTTTTAATTTTTTTTTTTTAACGTTTATTTATTTTTGAGACAGAGAGAGACAGAGTGTGAACAGGGGAGGGGCAGAGAGAGAGGGAGACAGAGAATCCGAAACAGGCTCCAGGCTCTGAGCTGTCAGCACAGAGCCCGACGCGGGGCTCGAACTCACAGACCGCGAGATCATGACCTGAGCCGAAGTCAGACACTTAACCGACCGAGCCACCCAGGCGCCCCTTAATTTTTATTTTTAACATTCATTTTTTTTTGAGGGACAGAGCACAAGTTGGGGAGGGACAGGGTCGGGGGTGGGGGTACACAGAATCCAAAGCAGGCTCCAGGCTCTGAGCTATCAGCACAGAGCCCAACGCGGAACTCGAACTCACGGACCATGAGATCATGACCTGAGCCGAAGTCGGACACTCAACCGACTGAGCCCCCCAGAAGCCCCACCAGAGTTAGTATTTTGAATAAAGTTCCTTTAACTCTGACTTTGCTGAGAATGGGTTTGACTTGACCATAATCTCTTCACCAGGAAATGCAATGTCTTGACAAACCTGTGTTTTAAGTTTTGTGTTGGAATCTCTAGGCAGTGTCCCTCTGGCCTTTGCTCTTTTTGTTCCCCCAGAAATACCCACAGATGACTTAGCCAAAAGAAGGGCAGCTTTATTTGACCTGACAGGCATTCTTGTCAGCTAAGCAGACTCTTGTCTTGTGATAAGGGCTCCCTAGGGTTCTTCTTGCCTCTTCTGGGAAGGCAGGAAAAGGAAGAGACAGGAGGCTGCAGCCTGGTGCTGCCAGGACCTGGGACTGGCTCCTCCCTGAGGACCTTCCTCTGTCTCCACTCTTCTTTCTGGCTACATTGGACCTCTTCCCACTTTCAGCATCCCTTTGTTACCAGCCTCACCATCTGGCTCATGTTTCATCTGTCCCTCTTAAAAGAGCCTCATTCCCTTTCCACAGGATGCAACATTTCAAGTGCATTTAAACAATATAATAAGGTTTAAAAATAGATATAAAGATTGCTTTTTTCCCACAGCCATTTTAGGATAGCATCACATTTTAGAGCTAAAAAGAGGGTAACCTAACTATATTATTTTTACAAGGAAGGAAACAAATTGAATTCAGTATCATTTCCCAGACTCAAGATGAAAATAGACTCTTTCTCATATTGGTGATTTTTAGGGAGGTAGGTATTCTTTTCCAGAAAGGGGAATTCGTTTATTAGGGTAATTGTTAATACTGCATAGGTGGGCATTTTAATGTGTATACGTCAAATGAGTAAACATTGAATTGATTTTTTAGATCTGTAGTTAGTTTGGTATTATTGGAGCATACTGTTCAAGACAGAGAGGGGAAGAGAGAAGATTCAAGGAGTAGATGGCTGATGTTGCATGAAGGGCCTAACACTGAGAGGTTTGGATTTTGCCGTATAGGTGATGGAGATTCCATGAAGGGCTTCCATGAGGTAGTGACGTGGTCACCTTTGTTTTAGCAATATTAGTAGCAGCTAGCCATTGCTTACTGTATACTAGGCATTGTGCTAGTTCCTTTACATGCATTATTTCTTTTACTTCTCACAATCCTGTCAAGTAGTATTGTCATCATCTCCATTTTACTGCTGAGGAAAGGGAGACTGAGCTAGCTTGCACATATAGTTAGTTGAGCTGTAATTGCAATTACACTCCTGTAATTGTAATCCGGGGAGTCTGACCAGAGCACAGAGGGAAGGACATCTATACCATTGGGATAAGAGGAGAGGATTGTAGGGGTGGCTGGGACATAGTGGGAGACCTTGTTTGATGCTTTCAGCATTTGTAGTGTCATAAGAGACAGCATTCTTGATTGAAAGTAAGAGGTTGGACAGAGACCTGATAAGTATATCTTGAGACTTTGTAGCCTTTACTGGGTGGGTGAATTTGCAAGGGAGCTGACCAACATCAAGTGAAAGTGGAACTCAGCTGAGGTTGGACACAAGGTATTTATGGTGGTACTGCCTCGATTGGTGGTGGCATTTTTCTCCACATACTTGACTATAGTAGAACCTGCTGTAACAAGGAGTGGATTAAATAAATATTTATTTCTATCTCACATTACAATCCAAAGAGAGGAAAGTGGCCCAGGCTGGTGGACTGACTCATTTCCTAGAACCACTCAGGGTTCTAGATCCCCTCTGTGTTGTTCCTTTATTCTGTAGACTGTGCCAATATGGCTGCATCGCCAAAGCTGGGTCTCTGCCACTTCCAGCTCCTGAAAAGGGCTAAGAGCAGAAGTGGAAAGCAATAATTTCTTTTTAGGTAAGAGAGAGGGAAGTTGGGCACATTGCTTGTGCTCAGCGTTCTATGGGTGAGAACTTAGGCACTCACTGCAAGGAAGTCTGGGAAATGGATCTGTCTAGCTAGGCAGCCAAGTGCCCAACTAAAACTCTGTTATTGTTGAAGAAGAGAACATATTTAGGGGGCCAGATAGCAGTCTGCAGCAGAAGAGAAGGCTGACTGTGAGGTTGATAGGGGAACTGGAGTTTTTCTGAACAGGAAGGGGAACAGCAGTGAGGGAAGCTTTAGGATGTTGATAAGATGTGGGTCAGGTGGTCATTTGAGTTCTAGCTGGGCAAGGTAGGTAAGCCAGGATATTGGGGGCCTGGAATCCTTGAGTCTAGGAGGTAGTAGAATAGATGGCGAGACTAAAGGAGAGAGTGCTTGGAAAAGGAGTTCATGGTCTGATTAGAATGGGATCTGGGTTTGGATCTAGAGGTGGCTTCGTTCTGGAAGATGACAGGACCTGTGGTAGAGCCCGGGGTGAGATGGAGGTTTCTAGAACTGAGGTGATCACAGAGTATATTTGGTGTCCTCTGCACAGTGGTCAGACTCCCCATCTTAGCACACAGTACCCTTCATCATCTGGCCCCTGGCTGTCCTTCCCCTACACACCTTCTTTCTACCCAAGAATCTGTTTCTTAGAAAACAAATACTCCATTTCCCAGAGGTAAAAACTAAAAATGCCCATCTTGTGGAAAGCTACATCATTTTATTTTTTATGTTATGTTATTTTTATTTTATGTTATATTGTTATATAGATATATATGTATGTATATATATATGTATATATGTATATGTATGTATATTATTAAGTTAGTTAGCATATATCGTTTTACATAAAGGGTGATTCCTGTTCTCAGGATTGTGAGAGGAGTCTGACCAGACCTCTGGGCCTAGATTGCCATGACTGTATCCAGGCTAGGACCTAGAGAGGTTGGGGGTCAGATCTGAGGTGGTCCTACCAGGCTGGACCTCCCACTGCCTCCCCAGAGCTCGCTCAGAGACTTTGGCCCTGCATCTTTGAGGGAAGTCCCTGCAGATGCTAGCCATGAGAAGTGCTCTTACCATGCTCCCATCTAGAGGCCCTGCCCACCCTCCACCCACTCTCAGGAAAATGGTATAATTAGAAGTCTGCTGTTCAGATGACAACATTCAGTGCTGCTCGGTATGAGGCCAGTTTTGGTTCCTCTGTTCCTCTCACCCCCACACTCAACCCACTACTTCTAAATGTGTCTCTGCACTCCCCACTGCTCTTTCCTCTATCACCACCCCTCTGGTCTAGGCTTCCATCACTCCTCCTGGACTGTCATGACCTCTTCCTAATGGGGCTGCCCTCTAGCTTCCCCAGTCCATTCTCACAGTTGTCTGAACCATCCTGTGACAGAGAATCCTCCCAGCCCTTTGATTGCCTCTGATTTTCCCATCTTTAGTGGCTTCCTCCTCTGTCTGTGTACTGAACCATGACTTCCCTCCTCTCTCCATTCAGTCTCTCACCTGCCTGGTGCTATCACACTGCCTGGAAAAGCTGATGACTCAACCACCCCTGGTCCATCTCTTGGCTTACCTGGGGTGTCAGTACCTCCCAGCCTCGGATTAGTGTTCTTTCTGTACTTTGTGTATTTACTTTCTGGAGCTGCTCCCTCTGCAGGTCCTAAGAGTCCCAGACCTGCCAGATTCAGTGGTCTTTTCTGAGTCCTCATTCTCCTGACCCTCCCAACCCTATCACCCTCCTTGAAAGCCTCTTCTATCAACACTTCTCTCCTGGGCCTTTTCTTCCTCTTACCTTCTACACAGGCTTCCACCTCTCTCCCATTCTTGAGGTTCCTATCCCAGTCTTCTTTCTCCATCTTGCCCTTCAGTGATTCCATCTATGCTGAGGTAACTGCTCTATGCCCAGCATCCACACACATAGGTCTCTGGTCTAGACCTTTTTGAATATCTCTTTCTGGATATCCCCACCAGCATGTCACATAGCCATCTCATCTCCAACACAACCGACACAAAACTCATCCTCACCCTTTTCAGCTTCTACCAGGGCCTCCCCAGGGAGCCACCTTCACTCCTCCTGTTGTGATCCTTATGGGATTATCTAGGGGAAGGCTTCTGACAAGGCTTCTCTAGTCGCCCCCCACCACCCCATCCTCTTGTGTCTGCAGGGTAGGTGGGCCAGCCTCTCCTGTCCCCTCTACCCACTCCCTCAGACTTTGGCAGTAACATCCTGTTTGGGCTTCCTGCCCCCATTTTCTTCCCAGTGATACCCTGGCTGCCAGAGATACTTTCTTCTTTCTTTTTTGAAAATCACTCAAGCATTTATTGCAAACATCAAAAAATTGTTAAGAGGAATGTTTTCTTTCATGTGAATATGAAAGATGTGTATTTTTTGATCTGTTACATTGTAAGCCCCCCAAGCAAAGAAGGACCAATCCACTCCCTCTTCTGCAACTTCTTCTAGCATTTAGGGTTTATTAAATATAATGATATCTTGGCACAAAGAGTAATTTTACCAACCACATAAAGGTAAGGCTTCCATCACACTGAGAAATATACACATAGGGAAATCATTATTCCAAGAGTTCCTATTGGCAGAAAAAACCTAAATGTATTCAAAAGGCTTGATAAAGGTACGCCTTTATCTGGTCTAAAGGTCAAAAAGGTCTAGACCAGAGACCAAAGACAAGGTTACTTTCTAAGACACACATTCCTGAAAGAAACACAGAGAGACTGACTTAATTGTTAATGTTGATCTTAGGGGAAGATAGATGGCTATGTGTAGGGAGTTTCTACATGAACCTCACTGATGGGGTACTTTTCCCACAGCTATGTCCCCTTGGTGTTGCTTCCTGTCTAGCTCATATGTTCGTATATTCACCCAACCTACATTTATGCATGTGCATGATCCAGCTAAAGTCCTTGGAGTTGCTTTTAGCAGTGGTAACAACTTTGGCCCAATGGACCTGACCTCTAGACCCAGACATGAGACCACAGGGCGCCTACTGGGGTTGGGCTGCAGCCTGTGCTATGAGCCACTAAGGAAATGACCCGTGACCTAGACATCACCAACTCCTTGCTCTAATTCACCAGCACAAACATCACCTAGAATCTCATTCTGAAGAGTTGACACTGTTGGCTGACCTACCATGAAAGGGAGGCACTGGCAACTGCCATGGTGACTTCATGACAAATGGCCTTCCCTTACTCCTTCCTGCCCCAGGAATTCAGTTCCTTTGTATATTTTGTTTTTTAATTTTTATGCAGTAGAATTAGAAAGCGCACAGTAATTTGTTACAAGTATACTTTCTCATCTAGGCACAGGATACTAGTAGGTGGCCTCGAAATTGTTTTTGCATATCTAAGGAAAATATATTTTTATAACAAGTGTACTTGCTATATAGTAAGCATTTGATTAGCTTCCTGTTTTCAGAGAGAAAATGCCCAGTGATGGACATAGGACTAGAGTTTGTTGTATTGATTAAACCCTAAAATAAGAGGGAGAAAAAAAGTCTTTTTTGAGGGCTAATGTTGCCTCTCCTTGTTCCATCTTCCATGTCTCTTAATCTCACTTTACTTTTTTTCCTTATTTTAACTTTCTGTACTCTATATTCTGGGTACTTTTTGTAACCTCCCTTCTGATTCACTAATTCTGTTTTTTTAGTTGTGGTGCTACTGCTTAATGGATTTGGGTTTTAAATTTCAATGGATGTATTTTTTTTCTAAAATCTTTCTTTTTTCTTATAAAAATATATCTCTTTTTACCTAAGTAGTACCTTATATTTATTATTGTATCTTTTGTTTCTTTAACCATTGTGCACATGCCTTTTTAAAAGTCTGGATCCACTTTTTTTTTTTTTTAAGGTAACTTTTTTTTTTTCTTCTAAGTTTTTATTTAAATTCAAGTTAGTTGACATACAGTGTAGTATTGGTTTCAAGAGTAGAACCCAGTGATTCATCACTTATATGTGACACCCAGTGCTCGCTCATCTCAACATGTGCCCTCATTAATACCCATCACCCATTTAGCCCGTCTCCCCCCACCCAACTCCCCTCCAGCAACCCTCAGTTCTCTGTATTTAAGAGTCTCTTATGGTTTGCCTCCCTCTATGTTTTTATCTTATTTTTCCTTCCCTTTCCCTATGTTCATCTGTTTTGTTTCTTAAATTCCACCTATGAGCGAAATCATATATTTGTCTTTCTCTGACTGATTTATTTCTCTTAGCATAATACACTCTAGTTCCATCCACATTTTGCAAATGGCAAGATTTCATTCTTTTTGATCACTGAGTATATTCCATTGTATGTATGTATGTATATATATATATATATATATATATATATATATATATATATATACACACACCATATCTTAATCCATTCATCAGTCAATGGTAGCTCCATTTCTTGAAGTTCTTGGTAGTCTAAAGCTGGTAGTGCTTTTTCTGGCCCTCATTTATTGTTTCTTCTCTTCTCATGTGGTCCATAAGTTTGGGTTGTGACCTCATGTTCTGCCTGGCCTTCTTTGTCAAAATCCCATGGGATAGTAAGACATGAACAAGAAATAATATTGGAGGAGCAAGATTACAGTTATTTACAGATGATTTCATAATGTACCTAGAAAGTACAAGAGATTCAGTGACAATCAGAATTAATAAAACTTGTAGACAAACTTAGAATTAATAAAAAAGCAAAAATAAGCAAAAAACAAAGGAAAGAGGCCTACTACAGAATACCTTACTAAAATCACCAGCCTTCCAATAAGCTAATAATAACCAAAATGCCCATGGATATGAAGAGAAAACTTATAGAAGAGAACATATAAATGGTCAATAAACACAGAGGCCGAAGTCAGAGAGATACAGTGAAATGCATCTAAAAGGATCTTTTATTTTTGCTAACATTTATCAAGAATTAAAGTCATAATATCAAGTGTTGATGAGGGAAATTGGTAGCTTCACACACTTGGTAGGACTGAAATTTAGTACAGCATTATTTATAATTGTAAAAAAACCCCAAACAACAAACCCATCAACAAAAGACAGGTAAAGTATGGATACTGTGTAGTAATTAAAGTAAATTTGGAAGAAATGATGGTGGGAGGGGGACCTTCCTCTTAAATACAAAAACTAAGTTGCAAAACACTATGTACAGTAAGATGAACTTGATAAAAAAAAAAAACGACAAGACTGTATTTATACAGGTGTAGAGAAAGGTCCAGAAGGATACATGCCAAACACACAGACAAGGGTAATAACAGTTACTGAGTGCTTGCTTTGTGCTGTGAGAGGTTATAGATTATTTACATCCATTAGGTCTAATCTTCCCAGCAATTCTGAGGGCATAAAACTCAAGACTCTTAAATCTAATGATTTGTATCTTAAGTTGAAGGACATTTTCTGAAATTATGTATTTGGTAGTTTACTCCCCATAAGTCTCTGTCTTCCCTTTCCATAACTCTTCCTTGGCTGATTCTCTAGGTCTTTACAGTTTTCTCTCAGGTTTCTCACCTCTTTGTCTTTCTGTTTTATGTTTTAGGTCAGTGATTCTCATTCTTGAGGTGCATCCCAGTCTTCTTAAAGGCTGTGAAAAAACAGATTGCTACCCCTTCACCCCAGTTTAAGGTTTAGTAAGTTCAGGCTGGAACCCACAAATTTTCATTTTAAAAAGTTCCCAGGTGGGGCACCTGGTTGGCTCAGTCAGTTAAGTGTCTCTTGATTTCAGCTCAGATCATGATCTCCTGGTTCATGAGTTCGACCCCTACATCAGGCTCTGTACTGCCTGCTTGGGATTCTCTCTCCCTCTCTCTCTCTCTCTCTCTGCCCCTTCCCCATTCATGCTCTTACTCTCTCAATAATAAATAAGTAAACGTAAAAAAAAAAGTTCCCAGGTGATACTAATGCTGCTAGTGGGGATCATATTTTGAGAGTCACAGTTCTCAGGTATTTTTCATATATTTGCATTTTTTAGTTTGAGTTACATGTTTTAATTTCCAAGAAAATTTTCTATTTTCTTTTTTCCAGTTACTTTTTTTCTTCTTTGTCTATGGAAGAAAAATCTCCTAGAATCTCATGGAGAGTACTAAGTAGATTTTTTTAAGTTATTTCCTACTCTCCAAACTATCTCCATTTCTCCTGAATTTATTGTTCTGCTTACCTTGGTTCCTTTGTGAGCTGTTTTACTCAAAGATCTCAGAATCATGGCTATCCATTAATATCTGTGGATGAAGGATTTGTAGTGTAACACAGGTGGTTGGTGCTGGTCTTCTGTACCATCTTGTGGATCTGTTTCTTCGACAACCCTCTCCTCTAAGTGGGAGCCTTAGGTATGTCAACCAGCAGGATGCCATTTAAGGGCCATGGTTGGGACACCATCCACCCGTCCCCTCCCCTCCCCACCCCCCCGCCCCAGTAAATGAGAAAGCCTTTTCTTGTGATTCCAGCATAGGACCTAGGAGCCCCAGCCTTCCCAGAGATCCTGTCTAATGTCTTTTAGAGGGTACCCTCTGGTTCAGCCTGGGGTAGATACCATCTTGGCCTATTGTTCTGTCTACACAAGACATATGGTGGATGTACTCTTGGACACAACTCTTTCTACACCTAGGGCTCACCTTGATTTCTTCTCCCTACCATCTCTTGCCCTCTCTATCTGTACTTTCTGACCACAGTCTTCCCAGGTCCCCCAAGAGCAGTGGTTCTCGCCTCCTAGGCACCTGACTCCATGGCCACCTCCTCTGCTCTGCTTTGCCAGTCAGGATAGTTCCATCTGATTTTCTTCAAGCTCCACTGGTGGCCCCCCTCTTCCATGCTTAATGCTGTAATTTTTATTTCCTTTTGCCATTTTTTAACTAGTGTAATCAGACACTTGTCTCATTCTTGAGCGAATCTGAGAAATCACAGATTCCTAGCAAGTCTAAGACAGACTACCACATGCGGAGTTTATAAAGAAAATGTCCAAGGAGTGTTCCATTTCAAGAATATGAGGGAAGAGCAAGCAAGCAAGCATTTGAGAGAGTTTCTTTGGAGATAGTCTTATTCTCACTTGTCTACAGGCCAGCCCCAAAAGGGCTGGGGCCACAGTACCCAAGAGGGAGAGTGAGGAGCAGAGAAAAAGAGGAGCTGACCAGCCCTCCAACCCTATTCCCTCTTCTTTCCTCCTGTTGGTCAGTAGGAGGCCCAGGAAGCAGCTGACCCCCAGCCACTTTGCACCCTCTTATGGGAAGGTTGTGGATCTGGGGAACTTGCCCTTCACCTTCTGTCCTCCATAAAACCATTCTGTTTCTGGATCTCCACTGTCCCTTTCTCTCCCACCCTGCCTCTTCCATTTTACGCTTGCATTCCTTGCCTCTCCCCTTTCTCACTTACTGCAGATAATGCCAACCTCACATTGCTAATTCTCATGGCCATTTATAAAGACCATTACATTCCTCCCTTTCTCTTTCTTTTTTTCCAACTAACAGCACTGCAGAATGTGATGGTGGATCTCAGGAGATGATAAGAACACACAAGCACAGTGTGGTCAAGCTCCAAGAGAGGGCAGCAGGAAGGATGGGCCCCAAATTCAGCATGAAGGTGCCAAGAGGGCTTCCCAAAAGCTAAGTTTTGAGGAAGAATAGAGTTGGTCAGGGGAAGGGGATTTGGAAGGAGTTGTCAGGCCAGAGAGATCATTGTATGCAGAGTTTAGAGATACACTACAGGACCATACATTCAGGAAGTGACAAACTGTGAGCCTCTGTCCTCACTTTACACCTCAACTGCTGTGAGACAAGCAGTACAGCATGAAATACCTCTGTTTTAGGGTCAGAGAATCCATTTCATGAGCACTGTTTGCCTGGCCATGCAGGAGAAGCTGACAGTAAAGAGAATTTGATTACTTCAGTAGATTGGTCATATTAATTACAAGATTCTTGAGACTAAAAGCTTTCTGTTTTTCAAGAGTGGTCAGAAAGTCATGGGTCCTGTTGGAGGCTTCGTGGAGGGGCAGGAATAAGGTGAATCCTGCTTAAATTCTCTGTAGTCTCACTTGTTAAAAGTAAAGGAGAAATTAATTACAGTGGGTAATATATTCCACTGAAAAGGGTGCAGTGCTCTGAGGACAAAAAATGAAATGACCCCACCCATGTCAGTGCCAGAATGTCTAGGGGCAGTGTTCTGGGTAGAGGGAACTGGGACACTTGTCATGAAGCTAGGTTCATATAGCAGGTGCTCGTTTCTTCCTGTGATCTCAGAGGTCCACAAAATAGCCAAGTTTTCTAAAGGCCTTTGGATTCATACCTTACAAAATCCTGAGAAAACCTCCAATTTCATGTGATTATCTCTGTTGCAGTGGATTGGGGTGGTTTGTGGAGGTGAGGAACTTGAGGCCTTCTATATACCTTTGGCACTGCCATGGCCCATCCGTGGCCTGGAGAGGAGGTGCCAGAAGAGCGGATGTGCCAGCTCATGAGCTAGATGTGGGACCTGACCATGGGTAGCCCTGGGATCTGCTCTGCTGGAAAGACACTGTGCTGGGAGCCACACACTCATGTTTTCTGATAGCTCTGGGACCTTGGGCAAATCCCATGACCACCCCAAGTGTCTGCCCCAGGAGAGTGGGTATAGTGGGGCTAATAGTCGAGGTTCAATGTGATGACGTCTAACAATACTCTCACACTCTTCCATGGGGAGCACCTAGGCACCCAGTGGAGTGAACCCTGGGTGTCTGGAAGCATGCTCCTAAGGGTCTCTAGCAAGCATGAGAATTCTCAGTCTTTGCTCTAAATTCGAGGAAGCTTGCTTTTGCTTTATGTTTCATCTGTGCTTAACATTTTTTAAAAGTTTTATTACTTAACTTAGCCCCATCTCAAATCTTTGAGCAGAAATTCATGTCAGAATTCCCTAAGCACAGATGGGGAAGGGGCACAGGATCCTGGGATGTGGGCAGCTCAGTCTAGGAGGCAGAGTGATGGGAGAGCCTTGGTAAGCCATGAAACCCCAGATGTCTGTTGCTGACTGGTTTATTGATACAACCCAGAAGAGAGAACATGTGAGAGTGAGACACTTACCAGGTCTTCTCTGAGAAAGTGGAACAGGTGCCCAGATGGATGAATCAGGCTTCCTGGAGAGGTATGGCCAGACCTTAGGGATGGGACAGATCTTTTCTGCCCACCCAGGATTCCCAGCCCTCCCAGAGGCACCTCCGTGTGCTGGGCCTGCAGAACAACCTGGCAGTCCCACTTGCTGGTGATGGGAATGTTGTCACATCTGCCCAGTCATCAAGCCCTGGGACCAAACCCAGGCTGCTCCTTTCAGCTACAGTGGTGTGCTCATGTGAGAGGTGCAGGCTGGCTCTGTGGCCTAGGAGGTCTGAGCTAGATTCCTGGGAACTGTGCATGGAGGCTGATTTGAGTTAGCACAAGGTATCCTTGCCCAGAGGGGTAATGGCCTTGTGGGGCAGGGCCCAGTCAGACCCTAGAATCTCTACCTGGCTCCTCCCAGACCCTTTG
The DNA here is from genome assembly GCF_018350215.1 of Panthera leo. Taxonomy (NCBI): domain Eukaryota; kingdom Metazoa; phylum Chordata; class Mammalia; order Carnivora; family Felidae; genus Panthera; species Panthera leo. Next base: position 128,352,850 of record NC_056687.1, read on the forward strand.
GGCTATGAGGTCTGTGACTCATGGTGGGACATCGAGGAGGTATGAGGTATTCGTGTTTCTTCTCTCCAGGCAAGTGCCTTATGACGTCAGTGTAAAAACTTCCTTTCCCTCTCTAGATCTTTAAGCCTCCTGGCTGAGAGATTTGGGTTTCCAGCTGTGGAAAACTGCAAATTGGAAGGCACTGGACCATGGGATGCCACAGGGAGCCAGATGCCAATGTGAGCAGAGATGGAGCCTGAAGTGAGACAGGGAAGGCCTGAGGAGGGAGCATCTGCAGGATGTGGGGTGGATTGGATGAGGGAGGAAAGAGGGTGAGTGTTGGATAACCTCTCTTGCCCATCCACTCTTGCCTAGAGGGTTTTCATAGTAATCATGAGGACACTGCACATTATTCCCACTTTCATGTTCTTTTAAGACCTGATCAGAATAATTAACTTTGCAGCGTACAACTTGCGCCTTTACTTGGAACCAAACTTTCCATCCTGCGCTCAGCTCCCTGGCTCTGGCAGGGTGGTGTAGGTCTTTCTGGGCCTGTTTGTGCTAGCTGTCATAGCCTTGATGGACCCAGCTGCATTCCTTCCCCGGAGGATCAAGGACTTTTCATCACCATCAGTGCTACTACCACCACCATCACCAACCATCTACCTTCACTGGCCTCCACTCTCCTAACCTGCTCTACTCTTCATCTTTGTCATCAACATTGTCTCTCCCACCAGCACTGGTAAGCACCACCATTATGAGTTCTCCTACCACTAGCCACCACACCACCCCCATCCTCAGGGCCATTGGCACCATCACAACCACCACCCTCACCACCCTCACCACCATCATTATCACTACCATCCACTCAGTGCTCATTACATCCTATGCTGTGGGAAGCCCTTTCTAACCAATGCCTCAGTTGGGATTTCTCTGTCCTCTTACCTATTCTAGACTTCTGTGTCTTCTAATGGTCTAAATCCCTGACAGGAAGCCCATATTTGTCCCTTGCTTTCAAAAGTAGGAAACCTCTCTCAGAGTATTTGTTTCCCCCAACTTGTAGGAAGAGATAAGAATGTTCCAAATGTAAGACACGTCGCTTATTTGATTGGATTAAAAGGCAAAACAACTGGTTCCATTGGTTTCTTTACAAATTGCCTTGGTGTAACTAAAGGAACCATAACCAGCCTTTCTCTTATATTTCATTTAGCAAGAATCATTAATTCATCACACATACCAAGCAGGAGTCTTTCCCAGAAAATAAACTGGTTTTCACAGCTAATAAAAGGCTACCTTGTCCTGTCTACCTTCCCCTGTGAAAGGCCCATCTCACTGCCTGGGGCAAAGGAAGAAAACTCTGGTGCCCATGTCAGGGGAACTTTCTACAGTCTTCATGGGGCTGAATCAATGGGAGGGCATTTCAGGCTTTCCACCTTAGCCTTCAGATGTTGTTTCCAAGAACTAGGCCAGTTCCTTGAAGTGCTGTTTACATCTGAATTTGCATTCACGTGGGATAACTGGCTCTCTACAGTTGTTAGGCAGGCAGACTGGCTGTAAGCCAGTGAGTTATTCCGGCATGGCCTTCATATTTCCCATCATCGGTTACCACTGTTTATTTGTTTAGTATGTATTCCATTCTGCAGCTTTTCATAATCTGTTGTGCACTGGTGATCTTTCTATCTCACTGATCTTGTGAAACTTTTACATTTCAACCATTCAGATGGGAGGAGTATAGTGATGTCTCTATCACATATATAGCCCTTTGTCAGTTATATATTTTACAAATAGTTTCTCATACTCTGTGCTTGCCTCTTCACTGCTTGACGGCATCTTTTGATGAACAAATTCTTTTCCGTAATGTCAGATTTATCAATCTTTGCCTTTGTGATAGTGGTTTGTATGCCTTACTTAAAAAAAAAAAAATCTTTATCCTGCAGTTAAAAGATACTCTTCTATATAATCTAAAATCTTCATTGTTTCAGGTTCAACATTTAGGTTCATAATCCACCTGAAAGTGATTTTTGTGCGTGGTTTGATAGAGGAGTTCAGTTTCTTTTGTATTTCATACGGGCATTTTATAGTTCCAGAATAATTAATCAAAAGGACATTCATTCTTCATTGTTCTGTAGGACTACCATTGTCTTATATGCGTTAATGGACTCTGTATATACACTGTCTGTGCTAAAATTGCTTTGCAGTGTCTTAAATTCTGATAGGACAAGGGGTGCCTGGGTGGTCCAGTCAGTTAAGCCTCCGATTTTGGCTCAGGTCATGATCTCACAGCTCTTGAGTTGGAGCCCCACAGGCGGCTCTGTGCTGCCAGCTCGGAGCCTGGATCCTGCTTCAGATTCTGTGTCTTCCTCTCTCTCTGCTCCTCCCCCACTCACGCTTTGTCTCTCTCTCCTTCCAAAATAAGTAAACATTAAAAAAAATTTTTTTTTAATTATGATAGGGCAAGCTTTTCTACTTTAAGAGATCTTGGCTCTTAGAACTTTGTATTTCTCTGTATATTTTAGAATTCGTTTGTCAAGTTCTACCAAGAAATTTGTAATTGTCCCAAAATTCTTGGATATTGTAAACTGCTTTTTTTCATTCTTTTTACTTTTTGATTTTCAGTTTAGAAACTTTCTATTAATTATTTTCATGCTCACTGATTCTTTGCTTGGTCATATCCAGTCTACTGATGAACCCATCAAAGGCATTCTTCATTTCGGTTAGTGTGTATTTGATTTCTCATTTCCTTTTGATTCTATCTTAGAGTTTCCATCTCTCTGTTTACATTACCCATCTGTTCCTACATGTCCTTTTTTTCCATTAGAGCCCTCAGCATATTAATCATTATTTTAAATGTCTAGTCTGATAATATCAAAATCTCTGCCATATCTGAGGCTGGTTCTGATGTTTTCTTTCTTTTCAGACTGTTTTTTGCCTTTTAGCATGACTTGGAATCTTTTGTTGAAAGCCAGACATGATGCATTGTGTAAAAGGAACTGATAGGGCATTAGTATGAGGTGTTTCATTTATCTGGCCAGGAGTTTGGCTGTATTTACTGCTTGCTGTAGCTGTGGTGTCAGAGGCTAAAATTTCCTCTAGTGTTCTTGTCTCCCCTGTTGATTTTAGATTTCCCCAGAGACTCCTTCAAGAGGATTTGAGGCTTGCAGTCTTTTAGCTGTAATCCCCTTATTGTATAGGAGTTCTGTTGATGTGGTGGTAAGGTGTGGGGAAGGGGGGAAACACTTTGTAGTCTCGTGGTTAGGTCTCAGTCTTTTAGTGGGTCTGTGATCCTGGGCTTCACAAGTATATCATAGCTCCCTAACACCTTAAGTGAGACGGGAAAGGTAGTGGGACTGGTGTTGGGTACTTCCCTTTCCCCAAGTCTGTTAGGCTTTGGCAAAACTCAAGTCATTAGGCTCTTGTAAAATAGTTTCCCTTGATGGCAAGCCATGTTAAGGAGAACAGAGGACTCTGGGCATATTCCAGAATGGTTACTTTTCCCCTTCCCCACTGCCAGAAGCACAAAGGGGACCCTTCTCCAGTCTTCATAGTGAGAACCTGATGGGCTTCTGGAGGTAAAACTCCTAAAAGTTTGGCGACCCCAAGACTGCCCCCTCAAGAGTTCTTAGCTCTCCAGCTTGTCTGTTCAGGGCTTACAGAAATTTGTCAATTATATTTTAGGTGTTCCTACCAGTGCTGGCTCCTGCTGTAGACTTTTGCTCCTAGGATTCTTCTGGTAAGCTCTGATTCTGCATTCACTTCGTTTTTCAGGGCAGCAGTTTACTGTATGACCTCAGTTCTCTGTGGATCTAAGAACAGTTGTTGATTTTCAGCTTGTTCAACATTTTTCTTGTGTGAAATAGGGATGATGACTTCTAGACTCTCTGCACACCAAACCAGAAACTGGAAGTCCATCCTTCCAATAGAAGTTTTTAGCCAGTGATCATGACATTTCTTTTTAGGTCTTTTGATATTCTCTTAACAAAGTTTGATCATTTTCTATAGAGAGGTCTTGCAAATACTCTGTTAGATTTACTCCTAGGTTCTTGATATGTATTCATATTATTGTAAATGTATCTTCTCTTAAGATTTAATTTTGTAACTATTGCAGGTATATGGAGATACTGATTTTTAACAACTTTACTGAGAATTTGTATGACATAATGTTCATCTGTTTAATCAACATTCTAACAGTTCAGTGATTTTTGTGTATTTACAGGGTTCTGCAGCCATTATCATAATCTAATTTTAGATCATGTTCATAGTCCCAAAAAGAAACCTTGAACCCTTAAGAGTCATTTCCTATTCTCCCTTTCCCCCACATAAGCAACCACTGATTAACTTTTGTCTCTACAGATTTATCTAAATGAGATTATACAACATGTGGTCTTTTGTGACTGGCTTCCATAACAACATGTTTTCAAGGTTCATACATGATGTATCATGTATTATGTATCAGTATTTCCTTCCTTTTTATAGCTGAATAATATTTCATTGTATGGATATACCACATTTTATTTATACAGTCATCATTTGGTGGACATTGGGTTATTTACACTTTTAGATATTATAAATTATGTTACTACAAGCATTTGTATACAAGTTTTTGTGTGGACATTTTATTTCTCTTGGGTGTATACCCAATGAGTAGGCTTGCTGAGTCATGTAGTAACTCTTTGCTCAGCATTTTGGAAAACTTTCAAACGATTTCTGAAGTGGCTCCATGATGTTATATTCCCACTAGCAATATGTGAGGTTCCAGTTTCTTCACATCCTTGTTATTGTCTTTTTTTTTTGCCATTACTTAATTTTTTTAATTTTTATTTATTTTAAAAAATTTTAATTCTAATATAGTTAACATACAGTATTAATATTAGTTTCGGGTGTACAATATAGTGATTCGTCAATTCTATACATTACTCAGTGCTCATCATGATAAGTGTACTCTTAATCTCCTTCAACTATTTCACCCATCCCCCCACCAACCTCCCCTTTGGTAACCGTCAGTTTTGTTCTCTATAGTTAAGAGTCTGTTGGGTTTTGGGTTTTTTTTTGGTTTGTGTCTTTTTTTTATTTGTTTTGCTTCTCAAATTCCACATATGAGTGAAATCATATGGTATTTTTCTTTCTCTGGCTTATTTTGCTTAGCATTATACTCTCTAGGTCTGTCCATGCTGTTGCAAATGACAAGATTTTGTACTTTTTTATGGCTGAATACTATTCCATTGTGTGTGTGTGTGTGTGTGTGTGTGTGTGTGTGTGCGCGCGCACACACACACACACACCATATCTTCTTTATTCCTCTATTACTGGACACTTGGGCTGTTTCCATAATTTGGCTACTATAAATAATGTTGCAATAAACACAGGGTACATACTCTTTTTTGAATTAGTGTTTTCATATTCTTTGGGTAAATAACCAGTATTTACCAGATCATATGGTAATTCTCTTTTTAATTTTTTGAGGAACTTTCATACTGTTTTCCATAGTGGCTGTACCAGTTTGCATTTCTAACTGTTCATGAGGGTTCCTTTTTTTCCACATCCTTGCCAACACTTACATTTTTTATTTTAGCCATTTTGACAGGTGTGAGGTGATATCTCATTGTGGTTTTGATATGCATTACCCTGTTGATGAGTGATGTTGAGCATCTTTTCATGTGACTGTTGGCCATCTGTATGTCTTACTTGGAGAAATGTCTATTCATGCCTTCTGCCTAATTTTTAATTGGATTATTTGTTTTTGGGGTGTTGGGTTGTAGGGGTTCTTTATCCCACATCCTCACCAATAACTTGTTATTTTCTGGGTTCTTTTTTATTTTTTTGATAATCATCATTTTAATGACTGTGAGGTGATATCTCACTATGGTTTTGAAATGCATTTCTCTGATAATTCATGATGTTGAACATTTTTTCATATGCTTATTGGCCATTGTGCTTCATCTTTGGAGAAATATCTGTTTTAGTGCTTTGCCCATTTTTTAATTGGGTTATTTGATTTTTAAAAAAATTTTTAAGTTTATTTATTTATTTTTGAGAGAGAGCATGCAAGCAGTGAAGGGACAGAGAGGGAGAGAGAGAGAATCCCAAGCAGGCCCTGCATTGCCAACACACAGCCCAACATGGGGCTGGAACCCACAAACTGTGAGATCATGACCTGGGCCACAGTCAAAGTCAGACACTCAACTGACTGAGCCACTCAGGCACCCCTTGATTCTTTTCATGTTGAATTATAGGAGTTCTTTATGTATTCTGGAAACTAGACCCTTATCAGATAATGTGACTTGCAAGTATTTTCTTCTATTTTTTAGGTTGTCTCTTCACTCTGTTGATTATGTCCTTTGATGCACAAAAGTTTTGAACTTGGAGATAATCCCATGTGTCTATTTTTCCTTTTGTTGCCTATTCTTTTGATGCCATGTTTAAGAAATCATTGCCGGGGTGCCAGGGTGGCTCAGTTGGTTGAGCGACCAACTTTGGCTCGGGTCATGGTCTCACGGTTTATGGGTTCAAGCCCTTTGTCGGGCTCTGTGCTAACAGTTCAGAGCCTGAAGCCTGCTTCTCTGCCCCTCCCCCACTCATGCTCTGTCTCTGTCTGTCTCAGAAGTAAATAAACATTAAAAAAAATTAAAAAAAAAAAAAAAAGAAATCATTGCCAAATCCAATGTCATGAAAGTTTCCCTAATGTTTCCTTCTAGGATTTTAATAGTTTTAGGTCTTACATTGAGGTCTTTAATCCATTTTTAGTTAATTTTTGTATCTCTAAGTTAAGGGTTCAACTTTATTTTTTTGCATGTGGATACTCAATTTTTCCACCACCATTTGTTGAACAGACCATCCTTTCCCCACATGAGTGGTCTTGGCACCCTGTCTAAGATCATTTGACCATATATATGAGCATTAATTTCTGGGATCTCTATTAATTGATTTATGGGTCTGCCTTTATGCTCGCTAGCATCACACTGTTTTGATTACTGTAGCTTTGTAATATATTTTGAAACCAGGAAGTGTGAGATCTCCAACTTTGTTTTTATTTTTCAGAATTTTTAGGCTATTCATGGTCTGTTGAGACTGTATATGAATTTTAGGGTGTATTTTTCTATTTCTCCAAAAATTCTGCTGGTATTTTGGTAGGTAGGGATTACACTGAATTTGTAGATTGCTTTGAGTAATATGAACATCTTAAGAATATTAAGTTTTCTAATTCATGAACATGAGATGTGTTTTCATTTTTTTATGCCATCTTTAATTTTTTCAGCAGTGTTTTGTAGTTTACAGTGTACAAGTCTTTCACCTTCTTGGTTAAGTTTATTGCTAGGTGTTTTGTTCTTTTTGGTGCTACTGTAAAAGGAATTTTTTTAAAATATCTTTTGGGATTGCTCATTGTTAGTATATAGAAATGCAACTGATTTTTGTGTGTTGGTTTATATTCTGCAGCTTTGCTGAATTTGTTTATTCTAACTTTTGGGGGTGTGTGGAATGTTTAGAGTTTCTACATATAAAAGCATATATATTTCCTGGGGACAGAGATAATTTTACTTCTTTCTTTCCAATTTGGATGCCTTTTATTTCTTTTTCTTGACTAATCGCTCTGGCTAAGACTTCCAATACTTTGTTAAACAGATGTGGTGAGAATGGGCATGCTTGCTTTGTTCCTGATCTTAGAGGAAAAGCTTTCAGTTTTTCACTGCTGAGTATGGTGTTTGCTGTAGGCTTATAATAAGTGGCCTTTGTTATGTGGCAGTACTTTCTTTCTATTCCTAGTTTGTTGTATATATATATTTTTATCATGAAAAGGTATTGAAGTTTGTCAGATGTTTTTTTCTGCATCAGTTGAGATATCACATTGTTTTTGTCCTTCACTTTGTCAGTGTATTACATTGATTGATTTTTGTATGTTGAACCATCCTTGCATTTACGGCGTAAGTCCTATTTGGTTGTGGTATATAATGCTCTTAATGTGCTATTGAATTCAGTTTGCTAGTATTTTGTTGAGCAGGGATATTGGTGTGTACTTTTCTTATAAGTGTTTGTCTGGCTTTGGTTTCAGGGTAATGCTGGCTTCATAGAATGAACTTGGAAGCGTTCCCTCCTATTCAGTTGTTTGGAAGAGTTTCAGGGGAATTGGTGTTAAGTTTTCCATAAATATTTGGCAGAATTCTCCAGTGAGCTATTTGGTGCTTGGCTTTTCTTTTGGGAAAGGTTTTTGATTAGTGATTTAACCTTAGTTGTTACTGGTCTGCTCAGATTTTCTGTTTCTTCATGATTCAGATGGTATGCTGTATATTTCTAGGAATTAATCTATTTCTTCTAAATTATCCAATTCTTTGATATATGATTGTTCATAGAACTTTTATAATCCTTTTTATGTGGCATCATTTGTAATACCCTTTTTCATTTCTTGTTTTTGTTATATAGTCTTCTCTCTTTTTTTCTTAGTTAATCCAGCTAAGACTTTGCCAATTTTGTTGATCTTTCAAAAACCAACTCTTAATTTCACTGATTTTTTTCTATTATTTTTCTATTCTCTATTTCATTTATCTCTTCTCTAATCTGTATTATTTCCTTGCTTCTGCCAGCTTTGGGTTTAGTTGTGGGAAGTTTTGTTTTTTGACTTTCTTCATGTGTAAATTTATGTTGTTGAATTGAGATCTTTTTTAATGTACACATTTAACATTTACAACTATAAACTTCCCCCTTAGCACTGCCTTCACTGCACCCTCTACATTTTGTTATGTTGTGTTTGCATTTTTATTTATTTCAGGGTATTTTCTAATTTCTCTTATGGCTTACTCCTTGGAAGTTTAAAAACTGTGTTAATTTCCACATATTTTTGAAGTTTTCTGTTTCCCTTGTGCTCTTGATTTTTAGTTTCATTCTGTTTGTGATTGGAAAAGATATTTGTATAATTTCAATCTTAAATTTTTTAAGACTTGTTTTGTGGCCTAATATGTGGTCTGTTGTGGAGCATGTTCCGTGTGCATTTGAGAAGAGTGTATGTTTTCTGTTATTGGGTGGAGTGTTCTGTGTATGTCTGTTAGGTCTAATTGGTCTGTAGAGTGTTTCTAGTTCTCTGTTTTCTTTCTGATCTATGTCATTGCTTTTTATTTTAAACCACATGATCTGCCAATTTGAGAGAAACCAATATTTCTGGGCCTTTTATATCAACCAGTTTTATTTCATATTTTGCAAAACATGTTGTTTAGTGCTTACAGTTTAGTTCATGACTGCCATGTTTTCTTTTTTTTTTTTTTTTTTTTTTGATGTTTATTTTTGAGAGAGAGCGAGCAAGCAGCAGAGGGACAGAAGTGGGGGGGGTGGACAGAGGATCTGAAGCAGGCTCTGCGCTGACAATAGAGAGCCCAGTGCAGGGCTTGAACTCACCAACCATGAGATCATACCTTGAGCCAAAGTTGGATGCTTAACTGATTGAGCCACCCAGGCACCCCCCGCCATGGTTTTTCTTTAATAAGATATATAATCCTCATATCATACCTCTTATCAAATATCCTTCTCTGTCCCAGTTCGTGATTTTTACTTTGAATTCTGTTTTGACTAATACTGATACTAATACTAATACTGTATACGTACTTTTTTTTTTATTAGCATTTACATGATACATTTTTTCCCTTGATTCTACTTCCTGCGTTGTTTTGGTATGCTATATTTTTTTAAAGAGTGTATTTTCTTTTTTTTTTTAAATATAACCTGAGAGGCTTTTTAAAGTAGGTGAATTTATCCCTGTTAGATTTATCATGATTATTGATAACTTATCAAAGTTACTGATTCCTACCAGCCAAACGGCAACAAAAACACTTCTGTGATCAAAGTTGTGTTTTTTGGTACTTGTTGCAGTAAGGCCAGTGCTTCCAAGTCCCCTATCATGTGTGGTCTTCTTGTTGCAAGAGACCAGTAACTTTGTTCAACTAGCAATATGTTCCTGGTGGTGGTTCACATCAACCTAGTAAAGTGCTGTGTGTGTGTGTGTATCTTTCTGTGTGATCTCTGTCCCTATTTCTGTCTCTGTCCCAAATCATGCTGTCTCGCTATTCTCCAAGTATGTCTTGCTACCTGAGTACCTTGGATCTCTGTTTCAGTTTCTTTGTCTCTACCTGCATAACTCTGTTTCTGTCTCTGTGTCTCTCAGTCTCTCAGTCTCTGGTACACACACACACACACACACACACACACACACACACACACACAGTTGACTTGACTTGACTCTACCATGTTTAGTTCAGCCAGATTTACTGGCCAGAACAATGACTGCTCGCTGAGCCTGGGGCTGGGGGTTGAGCAAAGCTACTTCAAGAGTTTTGCTAATGCGAAAATAAAGAATGGTCATAAGTGCCGACACCTATTGTGATTGTTTTTGCTAGTTGATGATCCTGTAACAAGATGGGTTTCATCATACTCTTATGCTTGGATTGATTAATCTGTGTAATTAGGATCAAAACAGTACCATTTGTACTTTCTTTCCTATCTTCTTTTACTTCTACAGCTGTAGATCTCATGTGTTACAGAGCCAGCACTTTGACTTGTGATCTTTGGAACATCCTTTATTAGGTAATCAAGAGTCAGGATGAAAAAAAGAGTTTGGGGCCTTGGGGGAGATGAGACTGGGCCTTGGACTGGAAACCAATGTGGAGTGGCTTTACTAAGCTCTCCCACCCATATCCGGTCATCATTAGAAATGCCTTCCTTCTACACTGTGTACTCACAAATACTGTCTCTTGCTTATTGAAACAACCCTGCGAAGTAGGGAAATATCATTGTATCAATTTTTTGATTAGAGAATTGTTGTGACTGGATGCACGCCTTGTCCATTCACTATGCATGCCTACTGTGTGCCTGGTTATGTCCCAAGCCTTAGTATTCAGAGATAAATTGAGCAAACTGGCTGTCTGGAGGAGCCAGGAGGCAGACTGTCAAAGGTCTACAGCAACAATCAGGGTTAACACAGAGGGCAGGTGATGCCAAGAGTTAGGTGATGGTGTTGGAGGGTAAGAGTGTGGGCAGGCTGACTGAGCCCAAGTCCCTCCGTCAGTGATTTAGGCAGACTATGAGTGGTACCTTAAAGGGTGATATAATGTCACAGGAGAAAAGGGGGATGGGCAGGAAGGTTTTTAGGCAAAGGGGGATGGAACAGAGGTGGATCCAGGTGCTTACAGGCAATGGTGGGAGGCAAGGCAAAGAGAGACTGAGGTCACCAAGCTGGTGAGCTACAACTGGTGCTGGAGGCCTGGGTGTCTGTCAGTTTTCCCTTGGCCTGTGTGCCTTCCATACGCTGTGCACTCTGTTGGTCTCTGTCATTAGGCATGTTCAGAGAGCTTCCAAGTGTACTCTTCACCCAATCTCCATCCTCCTTTCCATGCTCCACCCCCCTGTCTTAGTGCTCTGCCCTAGTTCTAGAGCCAGTCCTGCCCCTTGACATTTTGGGTGGTTTTATAATAAAGTCCTTTGGATTATTTAAGCCCCATGAGTCAGTTTTTTTCCCTTTGTTTTTGTCCCTTACTACTAAAGAGCCCTGAGGAACCTCTGGACAAATACCTGATACCCTCTAGTACAAGGCATTTTGAGAATAACTGTATGGAGAAGGAGGCTTAGGCCTTAAGGTCTAAGTGAATCTAAGATGTCTGGGCATGCAAAGCAGACCCGGGTAACTCCCTAGCCTACTGCAGGAGTAGAAGAGGTGAAACAGAAAGCAAGTTGTTGCCAGACCCACCTGAGAGGAAGAAGTGCCCAGGTTTGCATGAGGGAATGGAGTGGGTAAGTTCAGCCAAAGCTGACCTTGAAGGCCAATGAATAGTCTGGGTTCTAACCAATCAGGATGATAAGTCTTTCTCTCTTTTTGAGGAGCTAATAATTACAAAGGGGAAGCAGAGGATTAAAATAAAAACAGAAAAGTTCCCCAACCAGAATTTAAGAGAAGGGAGATTGAGGGGATGACACCTGGCTGGCTCAGTAGGTGGCACGTGTGACTCTTGATCTTGGGGTCGTGAGTTCAAGCCCCACGTTGGATGCGGAACCTACTTAAAATAAAATATGTTAAGAGAAGGGAAGTTGGACCAGAGAGGCTTAGGGGTGGGTATCAGTAGAGATCTGGGTTCTGTAAGCACCAGGGCCACCCCCCCCAGAGAACACCTCTAGCAATGGGAACCCTTGGCCTCTTTGTCCTGGCTGTGGCCCTGTTGGCCACCGGTGGCATTTGGCTAAACTCAGGGAAGGCCCTGTGCAGTCCTGTCTTTGGAGGGAGGCCGTGCTGTGCTCCCAGCTGCCTGCTTTGCTATCTCTTAGGCTTGTTACTCAAAGTGTGATTTGTAGTTTGGCAGCATCAGCATGACCTGAGAGTTCCTGAATCAGAATCTGAATTTTAAAAAAATTTTTGTGTTTATTTGTATTTGAGAGAGAGAAAGAGAGAGAGAGAGAGCTTGACAGCGCATAAGTGGGGGAGGGGCAGAGAGAGGAGACAGAATCTGAAGCAGGCTCCAGGCTCTGAGTTGTCAGCACAGAGCCCGACACAGGGCTCCAACTCACCAGCCATGAGCTCATGACCTGAGCTGAAGTCAGACGAAGCTGACTGAGCCACTCAGGCTCAGAATCTGAGTTTTAACAAGAGCCTCAGGTGATTTGTCTGCACATTAAAATGCAGAATGCACTACCTTGGAAGACCTTTGGGTTTTGCTGCATGCTGACCTGTTTTTGTTTGGGTTTGTTTTGCCTTTTTTTTTTTTAAGCTCAGGTTGCCCATGGGGATCTTTTCTCAGCAGGCTAAGACAGTCAATCATCTCCTCTTTGTGTGCAGGAAGATGTGTGTTTTCAGGGGCATCAGACTTTGAAGCAGGCCTTCGAGGGCAGCAACTGATTCTTGCACCAGAATGAAATAGGCTGAGAGGCCAGAGGTGGGTAGGGGAGCACTGGTTGTGGGGAGAGGGCCATAGTCCCAGGGGTGAGAGGGATGGACAGCCTCCCTGCTGCCACCTGCTTCTCCAGAAGTAACCCTGGGCCTCAGTCTGAGGACAGTCCCACCAAACCCCAGGGTGGGGGTGGGGGGAGCTTTTTCAAAGACAACTCTTTTCTCTTGTTCAAGACCTTGGTCAGGGCTTGGGTGCCATGTAAGGGACAGAAACCAGAATCCAGGCCATCTCATGAAACTTGAAGAGATTTTTACTTGTGTCCACCATATCAGGGTAGTAAAGCTGTAATAAAATTCTCCTCTCAGGGAGACCCCAAAGTTCAAAGGTTTATCTATATTACAAAAGCCCCTTCTCCCTCTGAATCGTGTTGAAATCAGTTTCACCTCCACCATCACCATCCACACCACATGGGTATTACTGGGGAAATCTGTTAGATCAAGCACGCCAGAGCCATAGCTCCAAGTCCAGAGGAAAGATGGGAGCATTAGCTATCCCTGTGATGGTGGCCCCTAAGTTGAAGAAGTTTGCCCTCAAGTGGTTCTTGTGAGCTCTTGGCATCTTGTACATATCCCAAGCAGTGAAAAGTTTCCAGATCGATCTAATTGTGGTACTGAGGGACTTACAGGTCAAACGCTAGAGAATTACTCTGATGACTCCTTGGCTGTACCCTTAACATTGGAAAACTTAGAGAAGAATGCATTTCTGTTGGGCATCTGTACAGGATGATAAGTACACACTTGGAGTCTAGAGTATGATGCCACACAATTTTCATCTTTCCTGAGTTGCCTGTTAGCCTACACCAGGCTCATCATGGATGGGTGTAAGATGCATTTCTGATACCCTCTGTGTTCTCACCATTCCCACAGTCCCCTCTGTGCTTCCCTCAGGCCCAGCTATTCTCATTGCCTATTTGCTCCAGTCATCAGGCCACCAGATCCTTCAGGTCCTCCCCCTGATGGAGCTCATGAAGGGATGGACTGGGGAGGGGTATAGTCTTGCACATGGAAGGGGGAGATGAAGGGCCCATCCCTTCCTAGGCCAGTTTCATAGAGATGCATCCATAAGACAACAAGGTTTCATCTTCACACTGCACCCCCCAGGTGCATTCTTCCTCCTGAACTGGTCCCCACTCTGTCCCCTGCTGAGAGGGACACCCTCATGGTGCAGCTCTGGCGATGAACCACATGACACAAGAGATGACAAGCAAGACTGATTAATAGCAGGTATGTTTTGTTGTTCCCTTTATCCTACCTTAAGAATACCTCCTATCATCTCATTAGCCTAGTTTACATTGGACAGAGTCCCAGTAGGTATGACCCCTGCCCAAGGAAGGGAATGAAAAGGAAACTGGAAAGCCTTGCCCTGCCTGTCATTAAAAATTCTGCATCATCACTCAAGATAAAGGTGAAGATGAAGCATTCTTGGGACAGAGGGCTGTGCAGGTTACCACACGTAGACAGTTAATTACTTGTTGGCCAATTAGCTGGAAGTTCCATTGAGGGTAGGGCCTGTGCAGATTGTGTTGAATCCTCTGCGCCCAGCAAAGTGCCTGGCATGCAGTAGGTGCTCGATAAATTTGACAGCGGTTTAGTAGTTAAGGAATTGCTGGTTAAGAGAAAGCTAAATGCCAGAGCACAAAGGGAAAAAGTATTAATTAGAGGCAGTTCTGCCTCCAGATCTTTCTGCTTGGGCAGGGCCCATGAGGCTTTTCTCAATGGCAGCTGAAACCCCCCACTTCATACAGGGCCTCACGTGACCTGGCCTTAGGGGGCCGCCTTCCTTTTCCACATTGTCTCCTATCACTCAGACATGTCTGCTCTCTCCAAACTTTTAAGTGTTGGAGACAGGCAACTTCCACAGATAAGGAATTGAGGCCCTGTCTGTGTGGGTGTCCTCATTCATTGATTGAGTCACCCGTTTTTTCAATCAACATTCATTTATTGAGCATGCACCCTGTGCCAGACCCTCTGCTAGGTGCTGGAGGTAAAGAGACAATAAGGCCTGTCCCTGCCCCCAAGGGTCTCAGAGTCTGGAGAGTGAGATGGACACAGAAGTTGTCAGCCACAGGACTGTGCCACAGTGCTGACATTGCCCTGGCAGGATGGAGAAGCACCGTGAAGCTGACTGTAGCAGCCCCCAAGATGCTGTGCTGGTAGAGGGCTTGGCATGTTGTTGACTGGTACTGGATGAAGTGAGGAAGCAGAAGGCCTGGAATAGGGCAGTCAGTTCTCAGAATAGTGTGAATGTGACAACTAGAGAAGTCCAAGAGTGTTCTAGTCAGGGCTGCCCTGGATGCAGTGGGCAGAGGCCTGCTTGCGTGGAAAAGCCTGGCTATGGACTTCTACACAGAGGAGGGGGTACCTGGGAGGCCAAAGTCAAAGGCTCTTCCCTCTTTGCCCTCAGGGTCTAAACAACTTCCCTCTTCTGTGCCTTCCTCTGTGCTCTGGCCTGGCAACAGACCAAGTCTAGCCCTGAGAGACAGAACTGGGGTTGAAAGGCTTGGTCCTGCTTCAGCTAAACACCTCCCCACTTGTGACTCAGAAGCCACACCTTCTGTGAGCCTCATTTTTCTTCTGTAAAGTGGGGAAAAAGCACATACATAGGAACGAGGAACACAGGGCAGGAATGTGTGGTACAAGTGGTAGGAGAAAGGGGACCATAAAGAGCTAGAGCCTTGGAGAGGAAAGCTCCCTTTCCCAAGGTGGACAGCCACCCTTGTCAGAGTCCTGGGGCACACCTGGCCACCACCCTATCCCATCCTTTGAGGTGGTCACTACCCAGTGGGTGAATAGATAGTTGTAGGGAAGGGGAAAGCAGGTAGATAGTGGGTATAAAGGCACTTGGAATGTTGAGAAGGCAGCAAGACATTTAGTTTTCCTCATAAGCACACAGGAAGACTGCATTTTCCTGTGCTCCCTGCTTTTGGATGGGGCTGTGTGTTAGTTCTGGCCAATGGAATGTCGCTTCTTTGGCCCAGCTCCTAGGATCTCTCGTGAACTCCTCACCTGCTCTCCTTATCGATGAAGCAGATCTGTCTGCCTCATCTGAATGCAGAAGACCCAGCAGAGACCTGCACAGGGAGGAGGGAGCCACAAGATGGAAGGACCAGCAACCAGGAACATTCACTTTTTTTTTATGTTTGTGTGGGGAGGGGAAGCCTTTGTTTTATTAAGCCACCAAGATTAGGTTTGTTGAAGCTATTGGTCCATCCTGACAGATATGGAAATTGGGAAAGGAAGTGGAGTATTGCTGAAATAAAATCCTACAGTTTGTGGCATTGTCTTAGAGTAGGTGGTAAACAGTGAGGAAGCTATACTGAGGACTGGAGAAATAGAGATCCACACTGTTAGAGAAAAACCACTTGATAAAATGATGGCTTTTTGAAATGTGAGAGGAAGACCATATACCTAATGACTCCTCAGTACCAGAGCAAAGGATGGGGAGCAGAGTCTTGGTTTGTGTGGATGTTACTGGCTGTGATGACATAGTATTGCAAAACTGATGTGTGTGCAGGAAAGGGTCAGCTGGTATAAAAGTAGAAATGAAAGGAAACTTGAGAAGTTCCAGAAATTTGGCATCTTAAAGGAAGGGAAAGCCCAGTATTTTGAAGCTCCAAATAGGAAGAAGTAAGATTTTCAAAAGATTTGACCAATAAAAGCTCAGTGAAACTTAGTAGAATAAAGCACTCAGGGCAAATATTTTAATTTTGGCCTTTTTGTCCAAGCCTGTAGGCTGGTAGCTGCCTTTACATTGAGAGAGAGGCAAGGGAGGGAGTGAGAAAGCACTTTGAGATTTGAGTGCTAGGACCAGGAAAGAACCGAGGTTATGATTAATACATGGAATTGAAAGCAAATAAAGATTAGCAACCCAGTAAGTGTTTAGAGAAATTAAATTTTGTAAACTATAGCAGGCCTGGACCAAAACCAGTTTTGACTGTTCAAGACTTAAACAATTGTCAGAGTAGCAGTGGTGGTCCAGTGGGAGGCAAGCCTGGACCCCATGTTCCTCCTCCAGACACCAAACATCCTGGGATCTTCTCATATCTGTCAGCAGCCAAAGCCATTTGCAGGTTCCAAAGAAATGGACACAACAGACTGAACAAGTTAGATGACTAACAGACATTTCAGATTTACAATATCAAAAGGCAAATATTTGCAACTTCTGATTCTGACCAAAGTGGATTACTAGACCATATTTACTTCCACCCAAAACAACTAAATAATTAGACAAGTATATAAAACAATGTCATTAAGTGATTGGATATCAGGCAATGAAGACTGGTGATCTCTGAAAGATAAAAAGCAAATGAGATGTACCCTATGATGGCCCCAGCCTAATGCCTGGAGGGGCAGACCCAAGGAGAGTTTAGCAGTCTCAAGTTAAGATGAGGGAGCTGGGAGGCCAAAGTGGCTTGACTTTACAGGGCAGATCATCAGAAAGGAGCGTTGCACAGAGAACTCTAGAAACCTGCGGAAGGTCCCTGGAGTGTTCAGCTGAGTATTGGCCATGTACGTGTATGAGGACATTTCAGAAGGTAGGGAAAGTATCACCCAAAAAGGGTCAGAAGGAAAACCCCTGTAGCTCACACAGGAACAGACATAATGCCTGTTCCCACCACCCAGAGAGGAATATTTCATAATTCACAAGGCATCAGATGGAATATACCCAAGAGTTTGCCTCAGTAGTAGGAATAGGTAGCCCTGGACTAAACTACTCTGGTCCCATCTAACAAAGCCTGAAAGCAAGACCTAAAAGAATTAAACTGGTTCCAAGTAACTTAATTATGCCGTAACAAGACTCAAACATACTTATAAGAATATAAAAACACCTAGCACCCAACAGGGTAAAATTCAAAATGTTTGGCATACACTCAAAGATTACTCAGTCTGCAAAGCAGCAGAAAGATATCCATAATGAAGAGAAAAATCAATCAACAGAAACTAACCCAGGAATTACACAGATGATACAATCAGTAGGTTGGATCTTGACACAGGTATTAGAACTACGATCCATATGTTCAGGAAGACATGAAAGATTGAATGTGTTAAGTAGTCATGGAAGATACAAAGAATACCCAAATTGAACTTAACAGCTGTGAAAACTACAATGCCTGAGATGTAAAAAATACACTGGGTGTTGCACAAGGCAAATATTCAGGAAGAGAAGATTAGTGAGTTTGAAAACAGCAATTGAAACAATCCAAAATGAAACACAAAGAGGAGAAATATTCCAGACAAAGAATCAGTGGACTGTGGGACAATGTCAAACATCCTAATACACATGTAACTGGAGTCCCTGGAGGACAGTAGAGGGTAGAGAAGAGGTGAAAAAAAATTTTTTCCAACTTTATTGAAATACAATTGACATATAACATTATATACTTTTAATGTGTTATTTATAATGTGTTCTTTTCATACACTTATTTATTGCAAAATGATTACCACCATAGGTTAACACCTCCATCACATCACATGATTACCGTTTCTTTTTTTGTAGTGAGAACATTTAAGATCTACTCTCTCAGTAACTTTCAAGTATATAATACAGTATTTTCAACTGTAATCACTATGCTGTACATTAGATCCCTAGGTCTTAAAACTATAAGTTTCTACCCTTTGACCAACATCTCCCCATTTCCTCACCCACAGCCTCTGGTAACCACCACTGTGGCTTTTTTAGATGCCACTTATGAAAGATCATATCATACAGTATTTGTCTTTCTCTACCTGACTTATTTCACTTAGCATAATGCCTTCAAGTCCATCCATGTTGTTGCAAATGGTAAGATTTCCTTCTTTCTCATGGCTGAATAATACTCCATTGTGTGTGAATAAGTACTCAGAAGTGGGATTGCTGGATCATATGGTAGCTCTGCTTTTTTTGGCAATGTTTGAAAAATTGATGGCCATATATTTTCCAAACTAGATAAAAACAATGAACCCAGATATTCAAGAAACTCAGTGAACCCCATGCAGAAGAAAAGTGAAGAAAACTACACTAAGGTACTCCATAGATTGCTTAAAACAGGAAATAAAAAATCTTAAAAGTAGCTAGAGGGAAAAAAAGACGTGTATTGTTACAATAAATGTAAACCAGAAATAATCTAATAACCTCTTTAAAGTACTAAAAGATAAGAATTGTCACCCTAGAATTTTTTACCTCGTGAAAATATCTTGATACGGTATGGCATCATTTGAAAGTAGACTGTGACATGTATTGGATATTATATATGTATGCTATAAACTCTAAAGCAACCACTAAAACATCATAGTTATTGCTTCTAACCCAACAAAGGAGAAGGAGATAAACATTCTAAATTGATCCAAAAGTAGGCCAAAATGAGAGAAAAGAGAACAAAGGGCAGTTGAGATTTGGCACTCTTAGAGCAGATACCCTATCCTGAATAATATAGGTGGATAAGTAGGCAGATGATTGAGTATGATATATATGGCTGGGTGGGTAGGTGGTAGGCAGATGGGTGAGTGATAAGTTGAAGGTAATTGAGTGCATACATTTATCCCCAGGTCTTAGATTCTTCTGGAGCTTGAGGCCCTGGTTCTTGGTTCCTCATACCTTGCCTGACTAATGACTGCTTAATTTCAGCTCAGTTTCTTCCCAAGGAGCTCTGCCATGAAGGATGGATAAAATGTAGACCCATAGAAAGAAAAGGGGGTGGTGTTTCAGGAAAAGATAAAGCATAAACAAAGATATATAGGGAAAAAATGATTGTTCAGAGACAATTAGGATACCAGTTAGGGACCGAATGAGGGTATAGGATCAGGAGGCTATGAAGGCAAAAAAGTTGAATGACTAACCCTTGTACAATTACTGCAATGACTGCCATTACTTTTGATTTATTGAGCAGTTACTGTGTACCAGGACGTATGGAAAGAGGTGTTACATATTTTGAAACTACCCTCCGAAGTTGGTGTTATTAACCCAGTATCATTGGTAGGTATATTGGCAAAGAGAGATCAATTAACATGGCTACAGACACACAGTGGGCAAATGTCTCAGCTGGAATTCAAACCCAGGCCAGGGTGACCCCAAGTCCTTTTATTGTCTCATGGAAACAACTTTCTGGGTGGACCATGCAGTAGTTTAAGAGGTCTTACTATCTTCATAGGCCCTCTGCCTGGGGATGCTTTTTTTTTTCAGGACTTGAGATCCTTTAGAAGGTAAGTCCAAAAAAGTGGGGTTGACCTGGAGCGGTCCCCCATGGTGCTAGGTCTCAGAAACTCTGGAAGCAGAGAGTGGGTACCTCAAAGGGGGCACTGCTTTCTCTCATCAGTCTGTGATCCACTCTGAGTAAGAGTCCCCCTCCTCCTAGGGACTCTGGAAATTGGGTGAGAGCTTTCTATATTGACTTTGAATCTCAGGTCCCACCAAATATGCTAATCCCTTCATCATTCTGAATTTCAGTTTCTTTATTTGTCAAAGGAAAGTATAATTCCTAGCCCTTGGATGAGCAGGTGCAGCAAGCTGGGTCATTTCTCCCTTAAAGAAAAACAGTGAGAGGCTGAGGAGGGTGGCTGGCATCTCACAGGGAATGGCCCTGGTTATGCGGAACTCAGGGCTCCAAGATGCAGTGAGAAGAGGTTGGAGAAGGGCAGCCCTTAACCTCAGACAGCACAGGGTTCAGCTCCCTACTCTGCCACCTACTGGCTGTACTCACACTTCGTACAAGTTCTGAAGATTCTGAGACTTGATTTCCTCCTCTCTGAAGGGGGATGGTTATGGGGCCTACCTCACATGGGGTGTCAGGAGGACCCAATGAGCAAGTGTCTGTAGGGGCCTGGCCTAGAGCTGGGGGCACTGCTGGTCTCCTGCTGGTTTTGACACAATAACACATGGGCCCTGATACCAGGTGAGCGGTGGGTTTTTGGTGCACAGGGCAAACAGCTCCTCTCCTTGCTCCTGCCAGCCTAGGTTTAACTAAGCAATGCCAGGTTTGGCAACTAATGACAGAAGCATGAGGGTTAGACCTTTTTCTTTTGTGGCTAATGCATGTTTACTAGAGAACAGCTGGGGGGTGCCAAGGGATAGCCCTGGAAAATGCACTGGGGGTCTTGGAGGGATCTCTGAAGTTGGCAGCACCTGACTGAGTCTGGGGCCCCTCCTATGATGCTTGACCAGCTCAGCACTGCTTCTCTTGCCCTCTTTACCTACTTTCTCCATGGATCAGGGTTCCTAGGTGCCTCTGTTTTTGCTACTAAGAATCTTGCTATTAAAGCTTTTGTGTGACCCCCGAAGGTCACTATTTCCTAACCTGACAGATCAAGTGTTGGTACTAGTGTTCTCTAAATTTCATTTATTTGCATACTGTCTGTATTTTTGGCTATATTTGCATAGAATCTGTTCCATTATTTGCTTAACGTTCTTCTTTAAAAAGACCTATTTAAAAAAAAAACTGAAGTGCAGTTATTTAAAATTTTTTTTTTCAATGTTTTTTATTTATTTTTGGGACAGAGAGAGACAGAGCATGAACGGGGGAGGGGCAGAGAGAGAGGGAGACACAGAATCGGAAACAGGCTCCAGGCTCCGAGCCATCAGCCCAGAGCCCGACGCGGGGCTCGAACTCACGGACCGCGAGATCGTGACCTGGCTGAAGTCGGACGCTTAACCGACTGCGCCACCCAGGCGCCCCCTGAAGTGCAGTTATTTTAAAAGGCAACTTCAGGTATGCCTACATACCTAAGGCATGATGAATGGAAAACCTAACATAAATAGGAAGTGTCCATAAAAATTAATACATACATTTAGAACAACTGTGTGTCCTAGACTATGTACAATGATCCTATCATACTTGGAAAATGCAGGGCTAGATCCTATGGCTCCTCCCAGCTCCATGCTTCCCTGACCTCTGTCTCTTCCTCCTTTCCAGGAACATGGCCTAGACAGGGAGCACACCCTCACAGTCATTATTCTTTGCCCTGCTGTTATCTCTGTGGACCAATAAATCATCATTGTGGTTTTACAGAGTAAGGGACAGAGGTCTGGAGCTCCTGTGTCCAAAGAGGCTTCTGATGTTGGGACAAACAGTATAATCCAAAGAGGAAGTCCCCTTTGTTACTTAATCCCATCTAAAGAATCTCAGACATTCTCTGAAAAGAATAGCAGCAGAGATTGCATCAGGAGCCTGTCCTCAGGCCCCACCAGACACAGACATCTCCCATGCCTGTCCCCTCGGCAGCCACAGAGAGACAGCTAGGAAACCCTCACTTGGGGACTAATAACTGCCCTCACTTTCTGAGGCCCAAGAATGTCAGAAAGAGCGGGGCAGGAAGGCAGAGAAGCCAGAGACATGTGTGTGCTCCCTAGGTCATGTCCAGAGCAGAGAGGGGGCCCAGCAGAGCTATGTGGGGCTTCTCTGTTGGAAGTATAACATCTAATATTATTGATGCCCGGGATGTGTTCAGGCCTTGCCATGAATGATCTCACCCAAGCTTCATCTCAGCCCCTGAAGTCAGCCTATCAGCATTCTCTCTTTCATAGATTGGTTTGAGAAGAGAGGAGAGCTAGTGAGGGTAAGAGGGCCTCCAACCAAGGGCTATTGGAGAAGCAGCACTACCACCTGGCCTTCCTGGGCAGTGTCACTGGGCAACCTCTCTCTTCCCTTCATCCTTTCCTGCTACACTTTCCTTCTCCATCCCCTCTTAATTTATTAAAATAATTCTTGAGGGGTGCCTGGGTGGCTCAGTTGGTTAAGTGTCCGACTTCATCTCAGGGCATGATCTCGCAGTTCATGGGTTTGAGCCCCATATCAGGCTCTGTGCTGACAGCTCAGAGCCTGGAGCCTGCTTTGGATTCTGTGTCTCCCTCTCTCTGACCCTCTCCCACTCATGCTCTGTCTCTCGCTCTCAAAAATAAACATTAAAAGGTTGTTGTTTTTTTTTAAATAAAAGAATTCTTGACAATTTATTGTATACCAATACAATAGGCTTTGCGTGAGTCACAGAAAACTCCCCCTAGTCTGCTGTCTCTGGTTCTCTTATTCTCTCAATTTTTAAAAATAAATTTTATTAGGGTATTTTTTAGATACTGTAGATTTATACAGAGTAAAATGTACCCTTTCTAAGTGTATGCACAGATGGTTACTCCTGGGTACCACAACCCAGATCAACATGTAGAACATGTGCATTGACCCCAGAAAGTTCCTTTCGGTCCCTTTGCAAGCCAGTCCCAGGCAAGTACGAATCTGCCTTCTGTCATTACAGATTAGTTTTGCCTTTTCTAAGGTTTCATATAATGAAATCGTATAGTATATATGCTTCTATGCCTAGCTTCTTTTGTTCAGCATAATGTTTTAGAGATTTGGTCCATTTTTATTGCTGAGTAAAACCCCATGGTGCGCATATACTATAATTTGTTTACCTATTTATCTGTTGAGGATATCTGGGTTGTTTTCAGTTTGGGGCCTATAATACAGCCATCATTGAAATTTGTGTACAAATTTTTTTGTGGACAGATGTTTTTATTTCTCTTAAAACCTAGGAGTGGAAGGTTTTGACCTAAGTTGCTAGGTCATATGGCAAGTATGTGTTTTACTTTATAAGAAACTGTAAAGCTGTTTTTACCATTTTACATTCCCAGCATGTATGAGCAATGTCTGAGAGTCTTGGTTGCTCCACGTTCTCACCAGCATTTCGTGTTGTCAGTTTTTAAATTTTAACCATTCTTTTGGATCATTGCATATATAGTGGTTTCTCATTGTGGTTTTAATCCATTATTCACTGATTACTAATGACTTGAGCATCCTTTCATGTGTTTATTGGTCACTCATAAGTTTTCTTTTATAAAGTATCTGTTTAAATCTTTTACCCATTAAAAAAATTAAGGTTGTTTGTCATCTAATTTTTTTTTTCTTTTCAAATTTTTAAATTCTAGTTAGCTAACATGCAGTGCAATATTGTTTTCAGGAATAGAATTCAGTGATTCATCACTTACATATAGGACCCAGTGCTCATCACACCAATGGCCTCCTTAGTACCCATCACCCATCTAGCCCATCCCCCACCACCTCCCTCCATCAACCCACAGTTTGCTTTCTATTGTTAAGAGTCTCTTGTGGTTTGTTTCCCTCTCTTTTCTTCCCCCGCCCTACTTCCCATATGTTTATCTGTTTTGTTTCTTAAATTCCACATGAGTGAAATCATATGGTATTTGTCCTTCACTGACTTATTTCGCTTATCATAATACACTCTAGCTCTATCCACGTCATTGCAAATGACAAGATTTTATTCTTTTTGTTGGCTGAGTAAGATTTCATTATATATATACACACACACACACACACACACATATAATATATACACATCATATATATATGTGTATGTGTGTGTGTATACCATGTCTTCTTTATCCATTCATCAATTGGTGGACACTTGTGCTCTCTCCATTGTTTGACTGTTGTTGATAATACTGCTATAAACATCAGGGTGCATGTATCCCTTCAAATCTGTAGTTTTGTATACTTTGGGTAAATACCTAGTAGTGCAATTGTTGGATCATGGGGTAGTTCTATTTTTAACTTATTTGAGGAACCTCCATACTGTTCTCCAAAGTTTAGCTGCACAAGTTTGCATTCCCACCAGCAATGCAAGAGGGTTCCTCTTTCTCCACATCCTTGCCAACACTTGTTGTTTCTTGTGTTGTTAATTTTAGCCATCCTAACAGGTGTGAGGTGGTATCTCATTGTGATTTTGATTTGTATTTCCCTGATGGTGAGTGATGGTGAGCATCTTTTCATGGATCTTTTAGCCATCTGGAGGTCTTCTTTGGAAAAGTATTCAAGTCTTATGCCAATTTATTCACTGGATTATTTGTTTTTTTGGGTGTTGAGTTTGATAAATTCTTTATAGATTTGGGATACTACCCTTTTATCAGTTATGTCATTTGCAAATGTCTTCTCCAATTTTGTAGGCTGCCTTTTAATTTTATGGATTGTTTCCTTTGCTGTACAGAAGCTTTTTATCTTGATGAGGTCCCAATAGTTCATTTTTGCTTTTGTTTCCCTTGCCTCTAGTGACGTATCTAGTAAGAATTTGCTATGGCCAAGGTCAAAGAGGTCACTTCCTGTGTTCTCCTCTAGGATTTTGATGGTTTCCTGTCTCACATTTAGGTCTTTCATCCATTTTGAATTTATTTTGGTGTATAGTATAAGAAAATGGTCTGGTTTCATTCTTCTGCACGTTGCTGTCCAGTTTTTCCAATACCATTTGTTGAAAAGTCTATCTTTTTCCCATTAGATATTCTTTCCTGCTTTGTCAAAGATTAGTTGACCATATAGTTGTGGGTCCATTTCTGGGTTTTCTATTCTGTTTCATTGATCTATGTGTCTGTTTTTATGCCAGTATCATACTGTCTTGTTGACTATGGCTTTATAACATACCTTGAAATCCAGAATTATGATGCCTCCAGTTTTGTTTTGTTTTTGTTTTTCAGGATTGCTTTGGATATTCAAGGTCTTTGTGATTTCCATACAAATTTTAGGATTGTTTGTTCTAGCTCTGTGAAAAATGCTGGTGGTATTTTGATGGGGATTGTATGAAATGTGTAGATTGCTTTGATTGCTTTGGGTAGTATAGACATTTTAACAATGTTTGTTTGGGGTGCCTGGGTGGCTCAGTTGGTTAAGCATCCGACTTTGGCTCAGGTCATGATCTCGCGGTCCATGAGTTCAAGCCCTGCATCAGGCTCTGTGCTGACAGCTCAGAGACTGGAGCCTTTTTCAGATTCTGTGTCTCCCTCTCTCTCTGACCCTCCCCCGTTCATGCTCTGTCTCTCTCTGTCTCAAAAATAAATAAATGTTAAAAAAAAACAATAATGTTTGTTCTTCCAATCCATGAGTATGGAATGCGTTTCCATTTCTTTGTCTTCCTCAGTTTCTTTCATAAATGTTCTATAGTTTTCAGTGTACAGATCTTCTTACCTCTGGTTTATTCCTAGGTACCTAATTGTTTTTGGTGCAACTGTAAATGGGATTGATTCTTTGATTTCTTTTTCTGCTGATTCATTATTGGTGTATAGAAATGCAACAGATTTCTGTATGTTGTTTCTATATCCTGCAACTTTGCTGAATTCATGTATTCTAACATTTTTGTTGGTGGAGTCTTCCGGGTTTTCTATATAGAGTATCATGTCGTCTGCAAATAGTGTCATCTGATTATTGAGTTGTAAGAGTTCTTTATATATTCTAGATACAAATCCTTTTTCTAATATATGTATTATGAATGTTTTCTCTTTGTTTTTAGCTTGTCTTTTCATTTTGTCAGTAGTATCTGTTGAGGAGCAGTTTTTAATTTTGATGAACTCTAAGTGATCACTTTTTTTTTTTTATGGTTAGTGCTTTATGTTTCCTGTTTAAGAAACTTTGCCTGCCCATAGGTCACAAAGATTTAATCCTATGTTTTATTCTAGAAATTTATAGGTTTGGCTTTTACATTTAGGTCTATGTTTGAGTTCAAATTAATTTTTCTGTATGATGTAAGAATTGAGATGTTTGTTTTCCTTTACAAATTTTCAGTTGTTCCAACATCATTAGTTTAAAAGATGATATCCTTTGTGGCATACCAATTGACCATATATGTATGAGTTTATTTCTGGACTGTCTAACCTGCTCCATTGATCTTACACCTATACCACACTTTCTTGATTACTGTAGCTTTCTAATATATTTGAAAATCAAGTATAGTATAAGTTCTCCAATGTTTTTCATCTCCTTTAAGATTCTTTTGGCTATTTTACATCCTTAGTATTTCCATATAAATTGTAATATCAGTTTCTCTATTTCTGTAAGAACAACTGCTAGAATTTTGACTGGAACAGTATTGAGTCTATAGTTCAAATTGGGGAAGAATTGACATCTTAAAAATGTAGGGTCTTCCAACCCATGAACATGGTATGTGTCTTTGTTTTTTTAAGGTTTTCTTTAGTTTCTCTTAATAACATTTTGTAATTTTTAGTGAACAAGACATATTAATACTTTGTGAAAATTGTCTCTAAGTATTTCATATTTTTGATACCATTATAACTGGTATTTTTTATAGTTTCATTTTAAATTTGTTGCTGGTATATAAGATTGATTTTTGTATTTTGATCTTGTGTCCTGCAACCTTTCTAAATTCTCTTATTTCTTCTAGTAACTTCTTTTGGTAAATTCCTTAAGATTTTTAACATATATGAACATGTTGTCTACAAAAGAAAGACAGTTTTTACTGCTTCCTTTACAATCCTTATCCTTTTATTTCTTTTTCTTGCCTTATTGACTAGGCTGGTACCTCCAATATTATGGTGAATAGAAGTGGTAAGAAATACATCTTAGGATCATTCTTGGTTTCTTTCTTCATTTCCTACATCATTCCATTGTTAGATCTTATGATTCTTTCTTTGAAATACTTCCAGAATCAGATGACCTTTTACATATTCTATACAGTGAGCTAGTTAAATGTGTGGACTCTACAGCCAGAATGCCCACATTCAAATCTCGACTTTACCAGCTACTTGCTGTGTGTATTTGGGCAGTCACTTAACCTCTTTGTTTCAGTTTTCTGATTTATATAAAGAGCATGATTATTTATATTTATATTTATAATTTATTGTCAAATTGGTTTCCATACAACACTCAGTGCTCATCCCAAAAGGTACCCTCCTCAATGCCCATCACCCACTTTCCCCTCTCCCCCATCCTCCATCAACCCTCAGTTTGTTCTCAGTATTTAAGAGTCTCTTGTGGTTTGCCTCCTTCCCTATCTGTGACTTCCCCCTTCCCCTCCCCCCTAGTCTTCTGTTAAGTTTCTCAGGATCCACGTATGAGTGAAAACATATGGTATCTGCCTTTCTCTGCCTGACTTATTTTACTTAGCATAATACTCTCCAGTTCCATCCACATTGCTACAAATGGCCAGATTTCATTCTTTCTCATTGCCAAGTAGTATTCCATTGTATATATAAACTACGTCTTCTTTATCCATTCATCAGTTGATGGACATTTAGGCTCTTTCCATAATTTAGCTATTGTTTAAAATGCTGCTATAAATATTGGGGTATAGGTGCCCCTATGCATCAGCACTCCTGTTTCCCTTAGGTAAATTCCTAGCAGTACTGTTGCTGGGTCATAAGGTAGATCTATTTTTAATTTTTTTAAATTTTTATTAACTTGTTTTATTTTTTATTTTTTTAAATTTACATCCAAATTAGTTAGCATATAGTGCAACAATGATTTCAGGAGTAGATTCCTTAGTGTCCCTTACCCATTTAGCCCATCCCCCCTCCCACAACCCCTCCAGTAACCCTCAGTTTGTTCTCCATATTTATGAGTCTCTTCTGTTTTGTCCCCCTCCCTGTTTTTATATTATTTTTGTTTCCCGTCCCTTATGTTCATCTGTTTTGTCTCTTAAAGTCCTCATGTGAGTGAAGTCATATGATTTTTGTCTTTCTCTGATTGACTAATTTCACTTAACATAATACCCTCCAGTTCCATCCATGTAGTTGCAAATGGCAAGATTTCATTCTTTTGATTGCCGAGTAATATTCCATTGTATATATATACCACATCTTCTTTATCCATTCATCTATCGATGGACATTTGGGCTCTTTCCATACTTTGGCTATTGTTGATAGTGCTTCTATAAACATGGGGGTGCATGTGTCCCTTCAAAACAGCACACATGTATCCCGTGGATAAATGTCTAGTAGTGCAATTGCTGGGTCGTAGGGTAGTTCTATTTCTAGTTTTTTGAGGAACTATTTTTAATTTTTTGAGGAACCTCCACATTGTTTTCCAGAGTGGCTGTACCAGTTAGCATTTCCACTAACAGAGCAAGAGGGTTCCCGTTTTTCCACATCCTCTCCAGCATCTAGAGTCTCCTAATTTGTTCATTTTAGCCACTCTGACTAGCGTCAGTGTGGTTTTGATTTGTATTTCCCTTGTGAGGAGTAATGTTGAGCATCTTTTCATGTGCCTGTTGGCCATCTGGATGTCTTCTTTAGAAAAGTGTCTATTCATGTCTTCTGCCCATTTCTTCACTGGATTTTTTTTTTTCAGGTGTGGAGTTTGGTGAGTTCTTTATAGATTTTGGATACTAGTCCTTTATCCAATATGTCATTTGCAAATATCTTTTTCCCATTCCGTTGGTTACCTTTTAGTTTTGTTGATTGTTTCCTTTGCAGTGCAGAAGCTTTTTATCTTGATGAGGTTCCAATAGTTTGTTTTTGCTTTTAATTCCCTTGCCTTTGGAAATGTGTCAAGTAAGAAATTGCTGTGGCTGAGGTCAGAGAGGTTTTTTCCTGCTTTGTCCTCTAGGGTTTTGATGGTTTCCTGTCTCACACTCAGGTCCTTCATCCATTTTGAGTTTATTTTTGTAATGGTGTAAGAAAGTGGTCTAGTTTCTTCTTCTGCATGTTGCTGTCCAGTTCTCTCAGAACCATTTGTTAAAGGGACTGTCTTTTTTCCATTGGATATTCTTTCCTGCTTTGTCAAAGATTAGTTGGCCATACATTTGTGGGTCCAATTCTGGAGTCTCTCTTCTATTCCATTGGTCTATGTGTCTATTTTTGTGCCAATACCATACTGTCTTGATGATTACAGCTTTGTAGTAGAGGCTAAAGTCTGGGGTTGTGATGCCTCCTGCTTTGGTTTTCTTCTTCGATATTACTTTGGCTATTCTGGGTCTTTTGTGGTTCCATACAAATTTTAGGATTGCTTGTTCTAGCTTCGAGAAGAATGCTGGTGCAATTTTGATTGGGATTGCATTCATTGTGTAGATGCTTTGGGTAGTATTGACATTTTAACAATGTTTATTCTTCCAATCCATGTGCATGGAATGTTTTTCCATTTCTTTGTATCTTCTTCAATTTCCTTCATAAGCTTTCTATAGTTTTCAGCATACAGATCTTTGACATCTTTGGTTAGGTTTATTCCTAGGTATTTTATGATTCTTGGTGCAGTTGTGAATGGGATCAGTTTCTTTATTTGTCTTTCTGTTACTTCATTATTGGTGTATAAAAATGCAACTGATTTCGGTACATTAAGTTTGTATCCTGTGGCTTTGCTGAATTCATGTATCAGTTCTAGCAGACTTTTGGTGGAGTCTGTCGGGTTTTCCATGTATAGTATCATGTCATCTGCAAAAAGTGAAAGCTTGACTTCATCTTTGCCAATTTTGATGCTTTTGATTTCCTTTTGTTGTCTGCTGATGCTAGCACCTCCAACACTATGTTAAACAACAGCGGTGAGAGTAGACATCCCTGTCGTATTCCTGATCTCAGGGGTAAAGCTCTCAGTTTTCCCCCATTTAGGATGATATTTGCTGTGGGCTTTTCATAAATGGCTTTTATGATGTTTAAATATATTCCTTCTATCCCGACTTTCTCAAGGGTCTTTATTAAGAAAGGATGCTGTATTTTGTCAAATGCTTTCTCTGCATTGATGGACAGGATCATATTGTTCTTATCTTTTCTTTTATTAATGTGATGTATCACACTGATTGATTTGCAAATGTTGAACGAGCCGTGCAGCCCAGGAATGAATCCCACTTGATCATGGTGAATAATTCTTTTTTATATGCTGTTGAATTTGATTTGCTAGTATCTTGTTGAGAATTTTTGCATCCATATTCATCGGGGATATTGGCCTGTAGTTCTCTTTTTTTGCTGGGTCTCTGTCTGGTTTGGGAATCAGAGTAATGCTGGCTTCATAGAATGAGTCTGGAAGTTTTCCTTCCCTTTCTATTTTTTGGAACCACTTGAGAAGGATAGATATTTATCTCTGCTTTAAATGTTTGGTAATGTGGCACCTGCGTGGCTCAGTGGGTTAGGCGTCCGACTTTGGCTCAGGTCATGATCTCACGTTTCGTGAGTTTGAGCCCCGCATCGGGCTCTGTGCTGACAGCTCAGGGCCTGGAGCCTGCTTCCGATTCTGTGTCACCCTCTCTCTCAGCTCCTCCCCTGCTCACACTCTGTCTCTCTCTCAAAATAAATAAAGATTTTTTAAACATTTTAATGTCTAGTAGAATTCCCCAGGGAAGCCTTTTGGTCCTGGACTCTTATTTGTTGGGAGACTTTTGATTAAACAGCATGATTATAAGTATACCTACTTCATAGTTTGGTTTGTTGTTGTTGTTGTTTTGCTTTGTTTCTTTGTATAGGGCTTAAGCCTTGGTTCATGGGAAGTGCACACTGAATGTCAGTATCAAGTAGCTCCATAAGTGATCTCACACTTTCAGCTCTGGCCCATCTTCAGGCTGTTTTCAACATAGAAGCCAAATGGATCCTGTTAAAAGATAATTCAGAGCATATCACTCTCTAGTTCAAAACCCTCTAGTGGGTCCCATTTCATTCAGAGTAAAAGTCAAAGTCAAAGACCTTACAATAGCCTGCTAGTCCAGGCTGAGGAGGCTTAAGGAAACCTCACATCTCACTGTTCAGACACTCCCCTCTTTAGGGAGTGGACTACGGGAAGTATAGTAGCTCAGCCGGAAGTTGCATGAGTTGTTAGGAACAGGTAAGGGTAGCTGCCCACTCCCATTGTGGGGTTGCCCTGCCCTCCAGGAAGTGTGTTCTTGCCCAGCCCCAACTCCTGTTTCCTCCCTGAGATAACAGGGACTTGCCACTGCACATAAGCCAATCTTAAAACCTAGACCAATGAGCTGGATAGGCTGGGGAGACCCAGCAAGATCAGCTACCCAAGTTAGCTGATTTCTTAATGAGCCATGTATCATGTCTAGACAGTTTTGAAGTCAGAGTAGTCTAGCTGCAGTCTCTTGGCTTCTGAGAGGGAAGGATATCTCTCTGTGCCATCTGGAGGACAGGGTCCAGCCTGATGTTTGGATGTTCTCACTCTTGTTTAGAGCCCAGAGGCAGCAATGGAGGGACCCTTGTGCTGGGTGCCAGTGATTCAGTGATAATGAGACCCAGGCCTGCCCTCACAGCGCTTATCATCTGCAGGGGAGACATACATGCAAATTGCCGGTGGGGCAAGCGCTGGAGCTGCAGGAACTGTGAGGAGGGATATCCACATAACCCTGGGGGCCTGGCAGGCAGTCAGGGAAGGCTTCCAGGAAGGCCACAACCCAATTTCTCAGGAATAAAAGTTGTACCAGTCTCCACTGATTTCTTTAGGAATGGAGACTCAGAGGATTTTATTTCTAACAGTTCTGATATGGCAAGCACGGTCACCCATTTCTTACCACACCTGTATCAACGTCACCAGCCATCCTATGTGAGTCAGCATCCTTGGCTGGAAGCCTGGTCCAGAGTTGTAATTGTCTCATCCCCAGGAGAAGAGAATAGAAGGGGGTCCTGATGGGTTGATGAGCGTCTACCGTATGCCCCACGCTGTGCTGGGTACTTTGTGTGCATAGTCCCTTGTTTGCAGCACTGCCCTGTGAGGTCAGTATCATTATTTCCATTTTAGAGATGAACAAACTGAGGCTCAGAGGGGTTCAGTTTTTCTCAGCCATGCAGCTGAGACCAAGTCTGGATTTGCAGACAGACAAGTGTGAGTCGTTCCCACAGAACTCAGGATTTACCTCATGCCCTCTGACAGTCCCAAGCAAGGAAAGACACATTTATGGTGTCTCCCTCATAGGTTCTAGGCATTGGAAGTGTTGTAGAAGCCAGGGCTATGACTCAGTGGGTTCTGTAACTTCTCCCAAACTTCACCATTTTATGGAACCAGCAGTTTACAGGGGGCAGAGAGGTTAAGTTATTTTTTTCAAGGTCAGTATCTGATTTGAAACCAAACTGATCCAAAGTCTGTGTTCTTACCTGGGCAGTCTACACTGTGCCCATCCTCTTTCCCTTACATCATTAGGAGCAGGAGACCTAGCAGTGCTCCCAGAACAAATGCTGTACCACTCAGGGTTTTTCTCTGGACAGTGGACACTCTGTCATCTGCCAGGCTAAAGAGTCTGTGTTATATCTTGGAGACAAGGACCAGTTACCAGGACATTAATGCATTGTTCAGGAGAGATGACCATAGAGTTAGGTCATCAAAATGTCTTGTGGCTAGAGGTTCACCTCCCAGACCCACCTTCACACTATGTGTCAGAAATTGGGGGCAATTATAACTGAGCCTGGGGTTCTCTGTCCTAGCTTCATGTTGTGATCCCCTGACCCGAGTCCCACCCCAGAGATTCTGATTCACTTGGTCTGTGGTGGGACCAGAATATTACTATGTTTAAAAGTCTCCCCTGCCTCAGCTTATCCTGATTTGTAGCCTAGGGTAAGGCTCCTTGCTTTGGATGGTGCAAATTCCTGCTGCCATCTGCCCTCTAGCTCAGGCTTACCTGCCCAAGCAGGAGGTTCCAAACTGGAATCTAGTGGTGATGTAAGGGCCTGAGCCATGGGGCCTCTGCTAAGTGGGCTTCTAGTACCCACTCTGGCTTGCTGGGCCATCTGGAGAGCCAAGCAGACCAGAGGCCCTTGCTCTTTACACATCAGGACTGACAGCATATCCTGGGAAAGCCGATCCCAGTCCCTAGCTAAGCTCTCCTGATAGGACGGAGGAGTTTTGATGCTTTGAACTTTTTTCCTTAGAAGTCTGGCTTTGCAGGCTTCTGGGCTTAGCTGAGAGCTGTCTCCTTTTGCAGTAATGAAGCCAAGGGCCAAATGAGCAGGGCACTTCCCAAGGGCTCCAAAGGCAACAAGCGTTATCCGTTCCCTTCTTCCTCTAGTCATTCAACTTCTGTCATGCATGCCTCTGTGACAGACCTGGCGCTGCTGCTGAGTCAAGGAACTGATGGGGAAAGTGACGAAAGTGACACACCCTCATGAGTGACAGACCACTGAGTGGCCATGAGAGTGTGTGCAGGATGCAGTGGGGCAGGTGGGAGGAGGCAGGTGTGGCAGGGCCAGGGTGGGGCAGGTGTGCACATTTGCCAGGCTGACCAAATGTTCCTGCTTTTGGCCAGCCCATTCTTGGATCTGACTCATCCCCTACGTTCCCACTCTGCCCTAGAGAAACCAGGAGTGGAAGGTAAGGAGAGAGCCAGAGTTACACTAGGAGTTCATGTGCAGTTCTAAGTGTCCCTGAGCGAGATGTGTTGGGGTAGCAGGACTCACAGGGGCTCTTTCTTTGGGACCTCGTGCTCCTCCAGGTCTCCTCCTCCCTGACTATATTACCACTTTGGGAGTGTTGCCACTTTGGAGGTGGGTGTGAGAGGGTCAGAGTATCAGAGCCTCTCCAGGGCGGAGCTCTGCCAACTTTTTCATCAGTCCCTCACCTGGGGGGATTTCCTATTTGATGGCTCCTCCTCTCTGAGGGAGCACACTGGCCCAGCTGTTTGCTACAGGCAAGATTCCTGAGAAGGTCCTTTATTTCTTCTCACCTGGCCTGATATCACTATACTACCAGCCAGGCTTTCCTGGACAGAAGCTTGAGTGCTCAGAGAGGGGTCTATGGCCCTGTTATCAAGGTTTGGAAACCCTAAAACACGAAAGGTACCTTCCTACAAGCCATGGAGCTCTTGGGGCCAACCCTGAGGAGCTCTGACCTCTGATTTGGGTCCCGCACCCTGAGCCCTGATGAGGGTCCCTCTGGCATCAAGCTCTGTAACATCTTCTAAATACAGAGGCTTTAGGAGTTCCTGGGTGGCTCAGTCAGCTAAGCATCTGACTTTGACTCAGGTCATGATCTCACAGTTTGTGAGTTTGAGCCCTGCGTTGGGCTCTGTGCTGACAGCTCAGAGCCTGGAGCCCACTTCGAGTTCTGTGTCTCCCTCTCTCTGCCCCTCCCCTGCTCATACACTGTTTCTCTCTGTCTCTCAAAAATAAATAAATGTTAAAAATAAAATTTTAAATATGGAGGCTTTAGCTGTAGGACTATGTCTTAGGCACTGAAGCTCAGCCAGTGTCTCTCACAACATCCACTTTCTGAATAATGAATTAGTAGTTGACTGGCTCTCTTCCCCCAAGTTGTCTCTCCTCCTCATTAGTCCAGGATCCCCACCTCCCTGCCCCCCCCCACCCCTGCTCTATCACAGTAACAGTCTCTGAGTGAGGGCCTGCTGACCATCTGTTCATTGTCTTCTGGACTCACCTTTTACTTTGAGTACTTGCAGACTACGCCCTCCTAGAAGGCATTTAAGCCCATCATTCTCCTTCTACCACATGTTCTTTTGTGCTGACCCTCCTCTCTGTCTCTTCCCATTCCTTGTGCAAGTCTTTGTTCTCTTTTCATCAAGAGCATAATCTGCAAAGGACTGGAAAGGCTCCAGCGGTTCAGCTTGGCCAACTTCCTTAGGAGGCCAGCATGTCATAGGAGCTATTGTGGGTTTGCTGCTGGGCCCTCAGGAACACAGAGGAGGCTGCCTTTTTGGATAGGGGTGCTGAAGGAAGGTCTTTCTGGGGGCTCAAAGGAGGAGAAGCGTGAGGATGGAAGGGAGGATCCATGGGGAGGAGGGAGACAAAGATCACAGCCCTTCCCTGTGTTCTGGGAGGACTAAGACTGCCTTCTTGCAGATTTACATTAGAGCCAGGGGCCTGCCCCCTTCCTATACTATGTCACATGCCCACGACTGCAGGTCTGGACACAGGAGCTGGAGAGAGATAGGCAAACAGAGAATGGGGAAGGACCAACCCAAGCAAGCTGAGCCCAGGAGGGACCAGTGGCAGGTTTAGGCCATAGCCTGAGAGGCAGAGTAAGGGTACCTAGTGGATTCAGGGTTGGGATGGGAAGCTGGGGTGGAGAAAGCTGGAACATCTGAGAGGGTATATTCCTGCCTATTCCCATTCCAGTAGATTCCAAGCTTTCCAAGTATATAGACCCCCTTTTGATATCCAAAGTCTGATGTCTTTCACATGATTGACGGTATTTTTACTTTCTCTTTATCCTAAGAATTTCCAGAAAATAAATTTAAACCAGACTGCCTACTTAAGTGTGGGCTTGGGACAATATGTTCCTGAATGCTGTTGAGGATGGAGTGCTCACAACTTTTAGAAAAGCAGCTTTGTTTTAATAGGATTAATGCCTTCTTCTCAGATTCAATGTACTGTCCTAATTCTGTCAAATACATAATTATTATGTATCTGGATTTCATTAGTTTGCATTATTTAAGAAGCCCAGGAATAGTACCATTTTGCTTAAAAATACTTTTTTTCTATGGAAATTTTCAGTCACAAAACTAAAGAAAATAATAAAACAAATTCATGTACCTGTAACCTGCTTTAATAATGAACATAGGAGGAATCTTGTTTCATCTCCAACCCCTACTCCTCTTTCCCCTGCCTCTGGCCACTGGATTATTTTAAAGTAAATTCCAGACTCATATTATTTCATTTGTGAATACTTCAGTATCTAAGAAGGACTCCTAACACCTAGAAGTTAACAACGATTACATAATATCCTCAAATATCCCATCTTCTTTAATTCCCCAGTTGTCTCCTGAATGGCTTTTTACAGATGGTTTGTTTAAATCAGCACCCAAAATTCACACATTGATTGCATTTGGTTGACATTTCTCTAAAGTCCTGCAATATCTAGCAGTTCTATCTCTCTTTTTATTTTTCTAGTCATTTATTTATTGGAGAAACCAAGGAATCTGTTCTATAGAGTTTCCCATATTCTAAACTTTGTTGTTTGTACTCTCTTGGTATCATTAACATGTTTCTTTGTTCCCTGTATTTCTTGTGAATGGTATTTAGGTCTGGAGATTTTTTTGTATACAAATTTTTTAAAGTTTATTTATTTATTTATTTTGAGAGAGAGAGAGAGAGAGAGAGAGCAGCGAAGGGGCAGAGAGAGAATTCCAAGCAGGCTCTGTGCTTCACTAATTGAGCCACCCAGGTGCCCCAGGTCCAAAGATTTAATCAGATTCATGGGCAATTTTCTATAAGAACATTTCATAAGTGGTATAATTTCTTTCTTTATCACAGCAGGAATCACATGATGTCTGTTATCTGTTTTTGTGAGATATTCATTATAGAGCAATGCACTGTAGAGTTTTCTATCAACATTCTAGCTAGTGGTTTTAAAAGGCAGCCATTAGGATCCCCTGGGTGTCTCAGTCAGTTGGCATCCGACTCGATTTCAGCTCAGGTCATGATCTCACAGTTTGGTTCGGTTCATGAGATTGAGCTTTGCATCGGGTTCTCCGTGCTGACAGTGTGGAGCCTGCTTGGGATTTTCTCTCTCCCTCTCTCTCTGCCCCTCCCCGACATGTGCTCTCTCAAAATAAATAAATGAAACTTGCCTAAAAATTAAAAAATAAATAAAAGGCAGCCATTGATGAACATTACATTGCTTAAATTCATTATTACATTAGGACATGAAAAATAGCGTTTTTCAAATTCTAGCCACCTCTTCTGAATTTATCAGCTAAAACTCTCTGATAAAGAACTTCCCTAGAACAACTATTTACCCTGGAATATGGCTTATGCAGGAATTACACTTGCTTTCCACCCATTTTCAAAATAATGAGCTGGTGTCCTAATAACTGCCAAAGGTGACCAGTGAGATAGGTGTCTAGGATCTTATCTCATGAAAACTCACCAAGTTAGCTCACCGCAGTCTCATGGATATCAGCTGAAGACTGTAACCTCTGGAGCAGAGACAAAGGACTTTATTACTCATGGCACAGCAAGCAACATGAACTTCATGTTTACTGTAGTTCCCTTTTCCGAAGTCCTATGGGACGATATGGAGTGACCCATGTTGATGCTGTACATGCAGTTGGGGTTGCATCACAGTAAGGAGTCAACTTTGTCCTGCAGGGACGATTACTCTTCCTTCTGAGGTTACTTGCTGCTGATATAACCCTGAAAAATGGCCTGGATATGGAATGATCAGGGACTTGTGTTCTTTGCCTATCCAGCAAGATCATGCAGGGATGTTCAGGGCCCATGGCCTGTGTCTGACAGTGTTTTTGTTTTTGTATTATTATGTACAGACTTAGTTATGTCTTTTTAATTTGTTTAATGTTTATTCTTGAGAGGGGGTAGGAGGGACAGAGAGAGAGAGAAGGAGACACAGAATCTGAAGCAGGCTCCAGGCTCTGAGCTGTCAGCACAGATCCCCACACGGGGCTCAAACTCACAAATTGTGAGATCACGACCTGAGCTGAAGTCAGATGCTTAGGAGCTGAGCCACCCGGGAGCCCCTCAGTTATTTTTAATATATTTGATTATTTCATTGCATTGCAGTCATTATTCTTTTTGATGCTTAAATTGTCCCATCTCTGGCCAGTGGTACTTGACTCCTGTGATCTTTTGGCATGACCCTAGTTCTCTTGGGTAGCATCCTTGCTTTCTAGTTTGACAAAGCAGTGCAGGCTCACCTTATAAGTTTCCTGCTTCAGACCTTCAGACATTTCTCCAAGAAGCTCTTTATTGGGAGATCATATTTAGAGACCATAATCTGAGTGCTAGACATGCTCATTGCTACTGAATGGATCACTGCTTCTAGGTCTTTGCAGAGAACAGAGCTAGCAAATAGATGTTTGTTTTAAAATATAAAAATAAATTATGAGTCAATATTATTATTTAAGATTAAACTTTAAGGTTACAGAATTTGATTTAAATTTAAAATTCTGTATTTGTATCTCATTTCTCTTACACCAAAAATTTTGATTCCTATTAATACATAATTACTGATATGATATTGTATATAATACTTTCAAAATAACTTTACTAATATTATGACCACAAAATGATTACTGAAACTAATCAATTTAAGATGTCTTTGCAGTTTATTTAGCATATGCCTTATTTGGAATGTTCAGCCAAAATACTGTATTTTAAGGTCACTTTAATAATTCTGGGGGGGCGGGCATCTGGGTGGCTCTGCCAGTTGAGTATCCAACTCTTGATTTTGACTCAAGTCATAACCCCAGGGTTGTGGGATTGAGCCCCATGTCAGCATCCGTGCTAAGTGTGGATCCTACTTGGGATATTCTCTCTCCCTCTCTCTCTCTCTCTCTCTCTCTCTCTCTCTAACCCCCCTTCCTTCCCCCTCTCTCTCCCTCTGTCTCCCCCTCCATCCCTCTGTCCCTCTCCCCCATTTGCACGCTCACTCTCTCTCTCTAAAAATAAAAAAAAATAAATCTAAAAAAAATAAAGAAAAATAATTCTGGTAAGCCACCAATTTGATATCCAGTTAGGTTCATTTGTTTTATTTTGTTCTAAGTTTTTATGTATATCTTCTTTTGTTCTAATTTTCTTCAATTATTCTTCATATTTTCATTTTTAAAGAATTTTTAATTTTACTTAATTATTTAGTTAAAGCATCTATATGATTCCAAAGTCAAAACTATAAAGTAAGGTAAATTCAGAGAAGTTCAGCTTTTATTGTCTTTCCCTAACTCCTTTACATTCCTCATGTGGGAAGCTCATTTCCTCTCCAACTGTTGTTGCCTTTGTCTTGAAATGTAGACAAATATGAATTTATTTATTTGTTTTTATTTATTTATATTCCCCAAGTCCACATAAAAGTAGTATATTATACATATGATTCTACACCTTGGCTTTTTCATATAACAATATATGCCCTATGGATTTTACCAAAAATTCAGAAATTCTCCTTCTTCCTTTTTAATACCTGCATAGAACTCCATTGTGTTGACATGGTGTGGCTTGTTAAACTAGTCCCTGATAGCTAGAAATGTGGATTTCCAGTCTTTCGGTGTTGTGTGTGTGTGTGTGTGTGTGTGTGTGTATTATAGATATATATATAATATTATAATATTATATAATATCTATAATATATATGTATATGTACATATACATATACGGATATGTATATATGTGTGTGTATATATATGTATGTATATATACACATACATGCACACATGCATACATAAATACATACATATTTTTTAAAGTAATTTCTACACTCAGTATAGGCTTGAACTCACAACCCTGAGATTTAGAGTCACATGCTCTACAAACTGAACAAGCCAGGTGCCCCTCCAGTCTTTTACTGTTATAAACAGTACTTCAGTGAATAGTCCTACAATAATGTTATTTTGTTTTTGCTAGTGTGTCTTTGGGATAGATTTCTAGAAGTAGGATTGCTGAGTAAAGAGGAAACAGTTATATAATTTTACTAGTTATTACTAAGTTCCCCTCCACAAGGTTTGTGCTATTTTGCATTCCCATCATTGCATACACTTTAAAGAAGGATGTGGCATTTTTGTTTAAAACTTACAGTATATCAGACATTATTTACAGCATTATTTAGAGCAATTTAGACTTATGATAAGATAGAGTTAAATTTTGAGAGAGTACAGTGTTTCAAAACATTTTAAGGTTTCTTAAGGAAAAGTTTTAAATGACTAGATGGTAAACTGAAGAATGATTGCTTGGTTTATATTCATGTTGTATTCAGTGTACCTTTGACAGGAGGCATATGTCCCCATTCCTGCCTCTCCATCTATTGACTGGGTGACCCTGCACAAGTCACTTAACCTGTCTGGGACTCGTGGGGAAAATATTTATGGAAAGCGTGGGATGAGATAGTGCATGAAAAGCCCTTGGCACAGTGCCTGGGGTAGGTGGATGACCATGTGGGAGAAATTATTATTAGTTGAACTGTCCTTGCCAAGACCACACTCCCCCTCCCTCTCCTTGTGGATCTGCCTTGAGGGGGCAGCTGTGAAAGGACTGAATGGGCAGGGAGTCAGTTGAGCAACTTGTCCCAGTTTGCCCTGGACTTTTCTGGTTTTAGCTTTGACCGTCCCATGCTCTGGGAAGTCCGTCAGTCTTGGGCAAACTGGAACAGTTGGTCACCCTCTTGAGGAGACAGGCCTGGATTGAGGGGCCCTGGGGCCTCCGCCAGAGGGGAGAGACAGCTCCACCCCTCTGTTCTCAGTCCCATGGCAGAACAAAACCAGCTACTCACAGAAGGAACCAGATCTGTTTTGAGGTTAAAATGGGGACCTCATCTCGAAAGGCTGAACCACCAGGGGAAATCAGGGGTACCCAGCTCCTTTCTCTTAGTCTGTGGCTGGGAATAGTTTTTTGTAAGGCCTTTGACCTTTTGGTATCAACCGTAACTGAAAACCCCCTTGCCTATCTCAGAATGGTTGAAGTTAATATTTTATTGATAACAGTAGTGAGGTGTGTAGTTAGCCTATTAGCTTTTCTGAAGTATGAATTTTAATGTAATGAAAAGAAATCCTATGAAGCTATATTTAGTCTTGTCTATTCACTGGAATAAGTCATTGTTGAATACTGACCCAAGCGAGTAAGAACACTGGTATTTGGCAGCCTGAGCTTCAGGACTCACGGCAGGAATTTTCATGCCAGATTTGTGTCACTCAGCTCCAATTATTTCAACATTTTCATGAAAGAAAAATGTCCTTCCATAGATTTCAGGGTGCCCCAAGATTACCAAGAAGTAGGCCACTCAGCCAGAAAGTCCAGGAATGTGCTGGTATCTGCCAGCCCACCTCGGACATTCTAGGACTGCTAAGCTTCCCAGGGAGCTCTCTGGTCCTTGCGAAGGGCCAAGGAACAGCCTCAGGGTGTGGCACTACAGACACTCTGAGGCTTTAGCCCTAACGGGTGTATAACATGACTCATGCAACCAAATCCCGTTAATTGCCTCTGAAAGTGTAACTTTTGTCCAGAATAGCTTCACACTTCTTCAAGACCCAGGATTCCTTTCTGTTAATAGGAAATGCATGCCATCTCCTATGGCAGTTACTCAGATGCTTCCTTTGATCTGACCGTTCACCATACCATTTTTTTACCCTGTAGTTTCAAGTGCACCGTGTTCCATCATCCCTGTAGGAAATGTTCAGCCAGTTGTGGTGGCCTGGCACCTAGCAGCACCCAGTAAAGTGAATTAAGCTTCCCCGCTGTGGGCTGTGCCAGGCTCTTCCCATTATCACCCTGATGTAGCCGAGGGTGAGCACCAGACCAAGGACTGGTCAAGGGGACTGCCTCTCTAGGGACCTTGACTCTCCAACAGAGCTATGTGAGGGCTGAGTGCACATCTGGACTTGAACCCACTTGGGCTGCAGCTCTGGGAGTGGCTCAGACACAACCTGGCTTTCCAGGCCCCCAGCCTCTACAGGCTCCCATGTGTCTTTCTGCCTGGGTGCTCTGTGTACAGGCTGGAGCCTGTGGTGTGCCTGGGGCCACAGCACTTAGGTGGTACCTGATGGTGAGGAAGGCCTATGAGCCACCATGCCTGGGGACTTGCTTGTGAAACAATCTGGCTCCTTAGAGCCTTGGAATTAAAAACAATTTTTTAAATTAATTCCTTATTTTGATTAATACATAAGCCTGTTACAAAATTCAAAATGTGTAATAAAACACAATAAAAACTAAGTCCCTATCCCACTCCTGCCCCCCACCCCATCCTGCCAGTGTCTTTGTTTCTTTCCAGAGCTAACATAGCGTCCTTTACTATGGTGACTTTTAACATCACAGATAGAGTCCACCTATTTATATACTGTCCCATATCCTGCTTTTCTCCACTAACAGCATATCTTAGAGTTTCAGCATTTCCTTTTCTTTCTTTCTTTCTTTCTTTCTTTCTTTCTTTCTTTCTTTCTTTCTTTCTTTCTTTCTTAGTTGTGAGAGAGAGAGTGCGTGCAAGCAGGGAGGGTCAGAGAGAGAGGGAAAGAGTGAACTTCAAGCAGGCTCTGTACTGTCAGCACAGAGTGTAAGATCATGCCCTGAGCCAAAATCAAGAGTTGGCTAGGCACCCTGAGTCTCAATATTTCTGATGGGAGGAAGTAACTGCGTGCTTTGTTGGAAGGAAGAGGACCTACCCAACGGATTTGTTTTAAAGTTGGAGGTTGGCTCCAGGGACCACTAGACAGGAGCTGGGTGCAGCCGAGGTTGCCCTGTGGATCTTTTAGCACCACTGCCTGTTTTCTGTTGGGAGAAACTTTTGACAAAGGCCATTGAGCTATCTCATCCCAGTGTATCTTCTCCTTGTGTGTGTGAGAGTATGTGTGCATGTGTGTGTGTGATGCTGGCTACGTGTGTCTTTCTAATGCCCACTGCCTTGTGCAGGGTGCGATGGGGTGGGGGAAAATCAGCCCTTTTTTGTCTTCTAGCACTAAGCACAGGGCCTGGTACACCAGGGGTACCTGAGAGACATCTGCTTGTCTCCTCCTGGTCCCTCAGCCTAACTCCTATACTTTAGCTAAGATGGGCCATTGTTTTCCAGCTTCCCAGTCCTTGCTCAGGGAAACTTTTGTGTTTCTTGGTCTATTTCATTTCTTCTACCTGGAATAGCCTCCTGAGTTCATTATCATCACCTGTTGAGGTTGTGAGCACTCATCCTGGTTACCCTTCTCTGGAATACTTTCCCTGACCAGCTGGGCCAGCCAAAGGCCACTGAAGG
Organism: Panthera leo; assembly: GCF_018350215.1. Taxonomy (NCBI): domain Eukaryota; kingdom Metazoa; phylum Chordata; class Mammalia; order Carnivora; family Felidae; genus Panthera; species Panthera leo. The sequence continues at coordinate 128,396,038 of NC_056687.1, forward strand.
CATCCCTCAGTCTCACAAAGGATTTCCCCAAACCCTAACACTCATACACAATAACCTCACCCTTTACTGCAGTCCCAATGCTAACATTCACACCAGCAACATAATATACACGTGGAACAGTACTTCACTAGGGCATGAAGGCTCCCATTGGCACCTGGAACCAGAGGGTTCCCAACAGCCTCGGGTCTCATCTGTGGACCTGCCCTCCTTCAAACGTGAGCCATTGTCTCTGCAGCTGGGAACTCTCAATGGGTAACTCCTGCCTATTCTTTTCTTTAAACTCCTGAGAAAGATGGAGCTTGAGACAAATAAGGGAACAGATTGTACAGGCCACAGAAGGGACTTTAAATTTTGCTCTAGCAAGCTCAGAAGTGTTCCCTGGGCTCTGGAATGTTCTAGAAAAGTGACAACATCAGCCTTACATTTTAAAAGATCATGTTGCATCTGTGGAGAGAACAGATTATAGAGGGGTGAAGGCAGAAGCAGGGAGACTAGCAAGGAGGCCATGGCAGTAACCCAAGCAGAAGATGGTGCTTGGGCCTGGTGATAGCCGTGGAGGTAGTGGGAGGTGCTCTGGTCTGGACAGATAACTGAAGGAAGAGCTAGCAGTGATGGATGAGATGGGGGTGGGGGGCAGCGTGAGAGTGAGAGAGGCACTGATAGAACCCCAGGGGTTTTGTCTTGAGCACTTGGAAGGTGGGGTGGGTAAAGCTACGGGAAGGGCAGGTGCTGAGATGCCCTTGACAGGGACAGACCCTAAGAAACCCTCTCAATGTCACCATCTGACCCAGCAACACAAACCTTTGCCACAACAGGTTTCAATTTCTTCTTAATACTTGGTGGTTAGGGACGTAGGCTTGAGGAAAACCCAGTCTTGTTCCCCTTCTGGAGCCCACCGTGCAGTGCAGCTCTTACGTAAGGCTTCTGGCAGGTAGGGCGTCCAGGGGCTGCTCCTTTCACTCCAACGGCCTGATGAAGCCTGTCCCAGTCTTTGTAGGAAGACCATAGGCAGCAGGTAAACTCACTTGCCATATTCAGGACCAAATCCTCTAATTCAATACTAGAAGATAGTTTCTAGACTCTGCTAGATGGCTACTTTGGTTAAATGATGACTTTTGTTGTAAGCAAATAGCCCAGCCAGGCAGTCCTCAACCATAAGACATGAGGAATTCTGACCCTATCCCACCATTGTTGTGGGAAATGCCCTCTCTGTGTCTTTTGAAACGATAGAGGCTGCTGAAATGTAAACAGCACCTTTCCCATTGGATATTCCTATTGGGACATCCCTTCTCCCCTCCACCAGGGTCTCTGCAAGTTGAATAATTTCTACAAGGAGACTCCCCTTCCGAAATCTGAGGTCAAGGTTGAGCCTAGAGTTCCTGTGTTCTTCCCAGGCAGGACTCTGGCTTTCAGTGAGATGTGGGAGGGTCTTTCTGGGTTTGTAAGTTTGGGGAGTGGGCAGATCCTCAAGTGTCTGAGTTTCTGGACATTGTTGCTTGAGGCTTTGTTCTGGCCACTTAGCAGTGCCTCCCAAAAGGCTGTCCACTGCATGGTGGGGGCACTTCCATGTTCCTCCTTTAAGAAGCCATGTCAGGGCTCTGGCCTATGAACCAGGAGGCAAATAGGTGTCCTCCAGCCAATTCTAGTCTGCAGGCTTCTGGACACTGCAGAAATACAATGATGGTGGTGGCTAACATTTATTGAGGGCTTACTCTATCCCTGATGCTGTTCTAAGCACTTGATATGGATTATACCATCTGACCCTCACAATTGCCAAATGAGGTGGGTGATATTATTGTTACCATCTTACAGTTGGGGAAATCTAGGCTTGGCAAAATTAGGCAAGGTGCCTGGATCATATAGTCTGGGAGGGGTGGGGCCAGAGTGGAAGCCCACATGTCCCAATTCAAGAGCCTTCATGGTGGTGGCTGCTCTTGGTCAGAGCCGGAGAGTGCCAGTTCATGGTGGGTGGGACATCACCAGTCACCACAGGTAAGGGCCTTGCAAACACATGCAAGCCTGCTTTGAGAGTTCAAGAATGAATGAGACAAAGTTCCTGCCCTCAGGGAACTCATGGCTTTGTAGAGCAAAGACCTTGAGCTAAGCCCAGCACCCTGACCAGTGCCTCTGGCCCAGTCATTGTTTTAAAATGTTCCCTTCATGGGCAAGAGTAAAGAATCCTGTTCTTCTGGTGTTACTGAGCTGAGATACTGGTGTTTGGGGGCTTAGACATTAGAACACTCTTCCTTACAATAGTTAATGGTGAACTTCAGTGGGGGTGAACCATGAGCCCAGTGTCTGTTGTGCTCGTGGGTCTATCATGGGGCTTGGCACATTGTAGATGCCTGGCAAGGCTCCAGTGAACAAAGAGTGAATCACTGAAGACTGGGGCTGCTGCACCATCAGCACAGCAGCCCTGGCACCTGGGTTGCCCAGGTGAGACTCCAGAAGGTGCAGGTGGATTCAGTTGATGACTTCTCGGGGTCCAATCCTGTGCCCTAGGAAGGGATGGTGCTTTGAAAATATTCTTTAGCCTTAGAAGCTATTGATGAGTGTGCCACTGAGCACCAGCCCCAAGTCGGCCTGAGTGAGGCTCTTTGTGGAGTGTGTGGGAGGCTGGGCGAAGGCTTCAAAGGTGGATGGGAAGAGTAGAGGACCGTTTCATGCCAGGTCAAGATTGTCACTCCCTGACCAGAGGATTTGGACCAGGAAGGTGTGCCTGGGATGTCCAGAGGCTCTTTTGACAGAGTCAGTCTCCTGTGAATGGATGTCCAGGACTTCCTCGTGTGGGAAATAACCAGCCAGGCCAAGAGCAGCATGGAAGCACAGGGCAGGGGCTCCCAGGACAGCATACCTGCCTTCCCTTCAGAGGTGTCAGAAAGAACCTTCAGTCCCTTGAAGACATTGGGAATAAGTCTCGCTTTCATTCAGTGATTATTTAATGAGCCCCTACCTTGTGCCAGGCACAAAGCAGACCAAAACCTCTTCTCCTATGGAGCCCACACTCCACTGGGATGATAAACCCTCTTTCCCATACATTGAGAAGGCTCTCTCGGAGGGGTCTGTGCCTCTCCTGAAGCCAAGAGGGTGGCCAAGTGGCATGGACTAGAGATATAAAGTCAGGCTGTCAGAAGCATCATGACCAGCAATCAGGCCAACTGGTTGCAGACTTTCTTAGGTACAGATTTCTTTTTAAAGAATCTTACCTGGAACCCCACGTAAACAGTGTTTTACTAAGCATAACTTTATTTATTGCTTTCCTATTTGTTGTGTGTACTTATCAAGTCTATTGTTGAGAACAATCAGGCAATTTGATCAACATAACCACTTGAAATCCAGGGTTCTAGAAATCAATCAGAATCATGCCAACCTAGGCATCCAGCACCTTCTGACATATCAGGGTTTCTCAACCTCAGCACTATTGACATTTCTGACTAGATATTTCATTGTGGGGGCCTGTCCTGTGCATTGTAGGATGTTTAACACCAGGCCTAGCCTCCACCTAGTAGATGCAAGTAGTAATGTTCCCCTCAGTAGTGACAACCAAAAGGGTCTCCAGATATTGTCAGGTGTCCCTCAGGGGGGCAAAATCACCCCATTTGAGAACCACTGCCATCTGTTTGTGTAATATCAAAAAAATCCTGTTTCACATGGAGAAGTACTTATATTTGGTAAGAGTGTTTTTGGTTTTTTTAAAATCAGCTGTCTACATTTAATTAAATAGAAGTTTTATTCTAAGGTCTCTACAACAACAACAACAAAAAGTTAATGCAGCAGCCCAAGTTAATGTGTTGGTAGTTTTCAATATACTAACATTTGTATGTAACACATTTGTGTGGGTGTGTTGTTTTTATTACAGTTTTGAAGAATAGGAAAATCTTCATATGAAAGCATTCAGACCAAATGTTGGCACATCCCTTGAGCCCTTTGGGAGCAGGTTCAGAGATGCTGGATTCACATTAGGAAGCAGCTGTGGAGAGGCCAGAATCTGATGACTGAGCAGGAGGGCAGGGTCATGATGCCCCTCTGCTGCCCCAGAGATCCCAAGACCTTATCAGACAATGCCTGGAGGAGGCAGAAAGGGTTTGCAGGGGCCTGGGGGCCTCTCCAAAGAGAATCCAGAGTTGAAGAGAAGAAAAATGAAGACTGATTCAGGGGGTGAGGCCTCCCACAGTTCTAAGAAAGAGCCCCATATATTTGGTGACGCAGGGCCAGGAGGTTAAACCCAGAATAATCATGATGAAAACAATCTGTTTCCACAACTCGATGCTTCCACAAGTTCTCAGGAGCAAGTCCAAGGTGGAAAACCCAAGCAGAAGTGCTGCTGGATGGAACTGAGCAGGCGGCGGTGGTAAGATGAAAGGCTGGGGGACAGCATCTCTCCCAGCTCCCAGGGATGAGGGCACCAGCCACCCTGGGGATGACGCAGTAGGGGCCCACAGGCTGCAGGAACAACAGCTGGCTTTAATGTTCCGGCAAAAATAGTCCTTCACTGGAATCTGCTTTTTCTCCCTCCTCCCAAATTAGAAGCCAATTTCAGGGCTCGCTCCATAGAAATTTGCCTCAAATGAAGTGGGACAGCTGACTACAGGGCACCCTTGTGGGAATTGATAATAGGAAGGGCAAAATGTGGCAAAGGCCTGGCCTGGGGACCGACAGCCACCCCGTCGGCTGTGTCCTCAATTTCTGGTGGTGTTCTTAGAGGGGGCTGACCCAGCTGCCAGGACAAGCCCACTGGAGCCTGGAGTGCAGAGGCACCAGTCAGGGCACCCTTCACTTTGGGGAATTTTGTTCTTGTGATATGATTGACCACTTTCAACATGTTTGAATTTTGGTGCTGACAGAGAGACCTGAGAGATGACGTGGTCCAGCTCCTCACTTCCCAGACAGGGAATCTGAGGCTCAGCAGGGTGACTTTTCCAAGGTCTCCCACCCAGACATCCTGACCATCAGCTCAGTGCTTTTTGATGGGGGAAAGTGACTTGTCCAGATCCTCTCAGCTTTTTCAGCCAACCTGGTGTCTCCTGAGAGACAGTGGGAGTGGGAATGAGCACATGTATGTGTGCACACTTACCAGTGTGTATTCCTAGCACCACTGAGGGAGTGAATGTACATGTCTACACACGTTTGTAAGTTGCTGACTGCTGTCTGTCTGGACACTGCGTTAAGGGTTGGGATCAGGGTAAGGGCTGGGGGCTGGGGTGTGTGGGTGGGCATTGGGAGTCAGGCAGTCTGTGTGGGACTGAGGAGAGTCCTTAGAGGTTTTTTGCTGGGGCGGAGCTGAATTGAGCTCAGGGAGGTCAGAGAAGGTGTCCCAAGAAACGAGGTCCATGAAGGATGCTCACGACGTCAGCTGGTAAAGAGAGCCCACAGAAAGAATAGTGCTGCAAACAAGAGGCATGTTCGGGAAAGGCCGAATGGTGCATATTGAGCATGGGGCAGGTTTATTTGGAAAATAAATAGCTGCCAGACATTTATTGAGCACCAGCTGTATGCAGGAGGCTTGAGTTGAGAGTTTACCAAGTTTGTTCTGCTCCTTTCCCAGCAAACTTACAGAGGCCCTGCTCAGTGGCACGCATTGTGGCTTCTAGGAGGATGAAGTCCACATCCTTGAGAACTCACTGACCACAGGGAAGACTTACGGGGGTAAGGGGGCAGACACAAAATGCAGTTCAGAGTGCTGTGTGGGCTCCTGCCTTGTTCTCAGTTCCCTGCCTAATCCTGACTCCTACACACCCACCTCCAGGGGTCCTGCAGCGAGGATTCTTATGTATCCCCTGCCCTGGGAATTCTCTGAGCCTCTAGAATATTCACGTGTGCATCCCCCCACCCCCGTGGCAGATTCTCAGAGGCCTCCAGTGAAGAACCACTGGCCCCCATGCTTGCCCAAGTCTCAGTATGACAGGGGAGTGCAGAACTCAGTTTATCTGGGGTAAAGCACCTCAGGGCACTGTACTTCAAAATCAAGGATGCAAAGAAAGTCTTCAGACTTCGCCTAACCTCCCATTCTGTGGGTCCTGCCGTGCTCTTGGAAGCTTGGCAACTTCTGTGTTCCACATGAGGGATGTCACTTGTTTACCTCAGTATCTCTCCACAGGGTGACTGGACACTGATGAGTCTCACCTCACATTTGGGAAGCACCTTACTACGACCTCAAACCTCTTTGGGGGCATTAAGCAGAGCAACCATGGTTTCCATTTATAGGTGAGGTCATTGAGGCTTGGAGAGGGTGAGTGGCCTTCTAAGGGCCTTCAAAGTTGGTGCCCTTCCCATACCCGGGCCCTGCCCTGTAGGTTCCTCAGAGCCCCCACCCCTTCCAGCCACTTGTGACTTCCCTCTGGACAAAGGCCATGTGTGCTCTGCTTCCAAAACCAACTGTGAAGTTTCCTGAAAAGTGCTATGGGGCCACTGGCTTCAAGGGTGCCGGGAGGCCCTGCCCAGGAAGCATTGAGCCAGCACTTCCCCGGCTGTGTACTTGTGCTAACCCTGGCCTCAGGGGCCTTCCTCTCCTCATTAGGGAAGGATGCTGGGGAGGAGGACAGAGGTTTGGGAGAAGCCAAAGCCCTTCTGGGAACTATCCTAAGGGAAGTGGATGCTCCTGTGTGGCCCTGGCTAGCACTGGACCGCACCCACCCTTGGCTACAGCAGAGCTCTGGTGCTGGAAAGAATGGGTCTCAACCCTGGGGCTTGCAGGAGGCAGAGGTCAGCACATTCCAGGGCTCCACCTTTCCTCCTTAGAAAGCTCCGGCACACAGAAGGCCTGGGCCTCCTCCCAGGCTGTACTGGAAACCTGCAATGCACGGGGTGTGGGGACTAGAAACCTCTTCGCTGCCAGCAGAGATCTTGGAGCTGCTAGTCTCTGCTGAGTGAGGACTGACCTGGGAACCTTCCTTCCAAGGGTAGTTCAGGATCCCGGACCACTGCCTGGTCACAATGGCTGGGTCCCAGCCATTCATCCAGCTAAGGAAAGGGCCTATTTCTTTGCTGGTAGACAAGACATACCAATTCTAGTCCTAACTTTCTCTCCAGACTTTCTTTTTCTTTTTCTTTTTGAATTTTATTTATTTTTGAGAGAGAGAGAGAGAGAGAGAGCACAAGTGGGGGAGAGGCAGACAGAGAGGGAGACACAGAATCTGAAGCAGGCTCCAGGCTCTGAGCTGTCAGCACAGAGCCTGATGCAGGGCTTGAACTCACAAACTGTGAGATCATGACCCGAGCCAAAGTCGGACGCTTAACCTACTGAGCCACCCAGGAGCCCTTCTCCAGACTTTCTAAGTCCCCTACCTGGTCTCCTCTTGAGGCACACAGGCCTTCTCTGCCCCTCACAGCTCTGTCCCACTTTCTCCCCCACCAGGAATGTTCTCTCCTCATGTCTTCCCCTTGCTGACTTATGCTCATCCACCAGCTCCATTTTTCCCCTCACATCTTCAGATACCTTCATGGACCCCGGGATGGCTGGTCTCTCTATCCCATAACCTGAACTTTTCCTCCAGAGTGCTCCTTATGGTCATGGTTAATGACCTGAAATTGAGCCCTTGACTTCCCCTCACCAGCCACAGGAGGGCTAAGATAGTGCCTGTCACTTGTGTGCCAGACCAGATAAAATGGGAGCACCCCAGCTGTGTTTATTGGGCAAAGTGAATGTTTGAGCAGGATTGGGGGCATCAGAATGTACTGCCATGTGGGCCTGCACACACCTGAAGTGGGAGGAGGCAGGCATGGCCCAGAGAAGGTTCTTTAGGACAGAGTAAGGGGCATTACGGGTCTCATACGGAGAGCACAGGTGAGGATAGGGTGCCAAAGGGTGGTGCTGGGCAAGAAGATTGAGGGGGAGTGGCTTGTCTTATCACTGGTTTACAGAGGAAGGAAAGACCTATGGAAGGGGCAGTGCCCAGTGGGGGACAGCCAAAGGCAGATTCTGTCAAGCCTTCATGCAATGTCACCAAGGGCCCCCCCACCTTACAAGAGAACTTCCTCCTTGTGGGGTGGGGGGAGGGGGGTCAGCAGTGGATTCAGAGACCATGCATTCACATCTCCCCACCCTCTCTCTGGAGCCCCACTCTCCTCATCTGTAGAGTGGGATGAGAAGACCTAGCCGATGGGATTCTTGGGAGGTCAGTTGAGGGAAAGGTGAATTGAACGTCATTTTGCTTTTTCTTTGTCTGCAGAATCACGGGCCAGAGGTGAGGGTTAGGGGAAGGTCTATTGGAAGCGGTCCTGCTCCTGTGATTCATGGCTCTGAGAAAAAAGCAGAAGTGGATTCCTGCAAATTTGGAGAGGTGGGGAGAGTTTTTCTTGCCCTTCCCAGCCCCATTGTTCAACAAACATGTACCAGGCTCTTATAAAGGACCAGGCACTGTGCAGGCACCAGGCGAAAACTCAGATGGAATGACATAGCTCTGCCCTCAAAAGTCTCCCTCTCTAGGGCTAAGGGAGGCCTGACCCCTGAATGAGGGGCAGACTTGGGAGCCAGGGTACATTTTCTAGAGAGCCCTAATGACCTGTTAGTGTATGAGAGCCAAGGCCTTGTTGTTACCTACACTCCTTGGGGGAACTGTCCAGTCCCTGGCTGTCAGTCCTTCTCTGTGTATCTCAGCCCAGATGCTCTGGAACCCCAGACTTGGATGGCCAACCACCACCAACCCTTTCCCACCCGGGGACCACTCGACAGCTCGAACACATGTCCAAAGCTGAGCTCTGGAAGCTCTTTCCAGCTTTGCTCCACCCTTACCTCAAATTATGGCAACTACAGCCTTCTAGTCCTGAGGCCAAAATCTTGGTCACCCTCTCTTTCTCCCACAGCCCACCCCCAATCTGCCAACCAGTCCTGGGAGCTCTGCCTTCAAGTAGAGCAAAAACTAATTGACAGTGATAGAAAGCAGAATGTGGTTGCCTGGAGTGCGAGGTGAGGGAGATGACAGAGGGAGGGAGATAAGGAAGTTTCTGGAGGTGATAGTTTAGTGTCAAAACACACCAAATTGTACACTTCATGTGCAGTTCAATGCATGCCTATTATACCTTAATAAACGTGTTGTTTATTTTAAAAAAAAAACAGATGTTTCCAGTGACCTCTGTGAGTCCTGGACAAGTCCCTTCCCTCTCATAGCCTCAGCTTTCCCACCTGTAAAAGGAGGGTCTCTGAGGGACCTTCCAGCTGGACCATGTAACCTCCTGCCACTGTGACCATCCCCCTCATCTCTTAGAAGCATCTCACACCTTGAGGGGAGAGAGTAAGGCTGTGTGGTCCAGGTTTGTCCCAGGACTCTCTGACCCCACGTCAGATCACCCGTCCTCCATGTAGAATTGGCTCAGACCAAGTTAAGAGCTTAGCTGGGGAGAAGTGGATGCCAGGGAATAGGGCCAAGTCATGTAGGAAAACAAGGAAGTGAGTAAATCCATGACTCCACAACTGCCTGGGCTCCTCTTCAAGCCCAGAAAACCACCAGAAAGCTGGAGAGAAGCACAGAAATTTTGCCAACATCTGCATTTGTCACATGGGGAAACTGAGGCCCAGAGAAAAGTCATTTTTCAAGTATATGGAACTAGAAACTGGCAGAGTTGTTATAGAAATACAGGGTGCTGTTAACTAGACTTCTTGTGGTGATTATTTCACAGTATATACAAATATCAAATCATTGTGTTCACACCTGAAAGTAATATAATGGTATATATCAACCATATCTCAAAAAGAGAGATGCAAGTTGCTGGACTCCTAATCTAGTGCTCATTGCAGACTCTCCCCTGAGAGTCAGAAGACATGAAGTTCATCTGTGGTTCCCTGGGCCTCCCTAAGCTGCTTCCCCCTGTGACCTCGGGCTCTGCCTCTGGGGCCTCACAGGGGGTTGCATCCATTTGTGAGCACTACCCCCCAAAGGAGGGAAAGATTGCATAGTGGCATGTGCCCTGAAGTCCTTCCATTCTGGAGGATTCAGAGAATGATCTGTCCCTCCTTCCATTTGGGGAGCAGGAAGGCAAGGGCTTGGAGCCCTAATCTGAGACAGGATTCAGGACCTGGAGTCTGGAGGGCCTGCAGAGAGCCATCTGTAACTGAGCACCTGTTACTCAGCACTTCACACCCATCGTCAGAGGTAATTCTCAAGTAGCCTTGTGAGGTTGGCATTGTTAACCCTGCTTTGCCCTGTTTTCTAAACAAGAAAACTGATATCCAGAGAACTGAAACAGCTTTTTTGGCCTCAGAACTGCTTATTGGGACCACCAATAAATCCCCACACCAGCGGGGCTAGAATGCAGTTGGCCCCATTCCACAGACTTTCCAGAAAGAAGGAGGAGGAGAAACAGCAGCAAATGGCTGCAGAGTCTGTCACTTTCCACACCAGGCCCACCTTGTCCAAGCCACTGTCTGGACTATTTCAAAAGCGTCTTAACTGATGTCTCTACTTCCTTTTTGTTCCCTTGCAGTCAGTTCTCAGCACAGCAGCTGCAGTGATCTTACTGAAAGGTAAGTTGGACCACACCCTGCCCCACCTCTGCTCAGAACCCTCCAGTGGTCCCATTTCTGAGAGTAAAGCCCAAGTCATGGCAGTGGTCTGTGAGCTCTACAACAGCTGGTCACTATTCTCAACTGATTTCATCTCTTGCACTCTCTTCCTCTCCACAGCCACCCAGCCTCCTTTCTGTTCCTGCAGTACATCAGACACACTCCTGCCCCAGGACCTTTGCACTTGTTCTCTCTGCTTGGAATACTCTTCTCCAGACATCCACATCGTTTAATTCATTCATTCCTTCAGAGTCTTTGTTTAAACATCGCCCTCTCCATGAGGCTTTCCCAAACCAACCTATTTAATACTGCAACTTGCCCTCTCCCCACCCCCAGCATTCCTGATCACCTGACCCTGCATCTTTTCTTTTTTCCACAGCTTATCACTTTCTAATGGATGACATAATTTACTTACTCATTGTATTTATTGTTTGTCTCCCTCTGGGTGACTGTAAGCTCCATACGGCCAGAGATGAGTGTGTGTTGTGATGAATCCCAAGAATCCTGAACAGCACGTTGAACAGTGCCTGGGATAAAGTGGGCCCTTAATAAATACACAAATTTTTTTGAAGGTCACAATCCTGTAAACAGCATAGGCTTCTGAATTACCTTTATCTGAGTTCAGAGCACTCCTCCAGCACTGACTAGCTGCTTACTTTTATCTTCTTATGATTTATTTTGAGATGTAATACACGTGAGTTGCCCAGCAGAGTGAGAGAGCCAACTGCAGGGAGAAGTGACAAATAAATGTTATGAGATGAAGCTCTGGCAAATTGAATAGGACAAGTAGAGTGAGCACCCATGAACTTGATTGGGGCGTGAGACTCTTCTCAGAGGAAATATTTTCTTCCCTCCTTGGCAGGAAGTGTTCTGGCCCCAGACAGTGAGCTAGGAGAACTCAGCCCTGCTCACTCACTTGCTGGCAGAAGCACTCAGGGCCCCTGGCTTCACCTCTCAGGTGTCTCGTTTATAAAAATAAGACAAGATGAGGCACCTGGGTGGCTCAGTTAGTTAAGCGTCCCTCCGACTTGGGCTCAGGTCATGATCTCATAGCTCATGAGTTTGAGGCCCGTGTTGGGCTCTGTGCTGACAGCTCAGAGCCTGGAGCCTACTTCAGATTCTGGCCCCTTCAGATTCTGACAGTACTCTGTCTCTCTCAAAAATAAATAAACATTAAAAAAAAGTTTTAAATAAGACAAAATTGCCTTCTCTGCTGACTTTGGGGGGAAGTAAAGGGATTGAAGGAGAAATCATGTGTGAACATGCTTTGTGGGCAATGCAGGATTGCCTTTATGAGTGTGGTGCATAACTGCCCATATGGGATAAGGTGCTTGCTGCTTCCAGAAGGTGTTATGGGCTGGATGGTGCCCTCCCAAATTAATATGCTGAAGTCCTCACCCCCAGGATATCACAGAATGTGATATTTGGAGATGGGGGTCTTTAAAGAAATAATTAAATTAAAGTGAGGTCATTAGGGTGGGCTCTAATCCTATGTGGCCGGTGCCTTATAAGCAGAGGCATTTTGGACATGGACACACACAGAGGGAAGATGATGTGAAGACACAGAGAGAAGATGACCATCTAAAAACCAAGGAGAGAAGCCTCTGAAGAAACCAAGCCTGCTGACACCTTGATCTTGGACTTCTAGCCTCCAGAGCTGTGAGACAATAGATGTGTGCTGCTTCAGCCACCCAGCCTGTGTTACTTTGTTACACAGCCCCGGGAAACAGGGAAACCAATAGAGTGGGCCTGGGTGGGATTCATTGAATGTTAGCAAGCCCAGAGAATGGTGCTGCTCTGTTCCTCTCCTACACACACACACACACACACACACACACACACACACACACACACACACACTGGCCCCAAACATTAATCCCCCAAGGGCCCCTTGGTCCACCCCCTGCCTCCCTGGGTCCCAGAAGAGTAGCTCAAGAGGAGTCCTGACAGTACCATGGGGGCCATCTCTGGGTGGAGACCCTCAGGAACGTACCCTGTTGAGGTTCCACGAGGAGGGGTTTCTGGAAGGGTGTTGGTCCCATCGACTGAAATGGAAAATGCAGCTTCTCTCCTTTTTCCTGTTAGCAGAGGAGAGAAAAGTCTGTTCTCTGGAAAGGGCTGGGCGAAAATCCAGGGCCCTGTGCCCAAAGCCCCTCGTCCCTCCACATGCTCCGGAGGTCCTGTCTGGCCATTCTGGGCTGCCAGGTTTGGGAGATCTGTTTTTGTCAAATGGTTGCCTCTGAGCTGTGGTGTCTCCGATCCTCCCAATGAGAAAGCAGGGCTCCAGGAAGCTGCTGTCAGATGACCCTCTCCTCTCCTCTCCCCTCCTTTCCTCTCCTGTCCTCTCCTGTCCTGCACTAGACTTATTGAGTCATGAGATATAATCCACTGGCCTTCCCCAGAATCACCTAACCCTGTCCCCCTTTCAGACCAGGCATCCCCTTTCAACTGCTTTGGTCAACAGTCAGGCTAAAGGTCAAAGGAATGAGACCCACATATCAGTGCCGTGAATACTGACCCTCTTGGAAGGGTTTCCAAGTCAGGTGCTGGGGTAGAAATCCTGTTAAAACCTTGGTAGAAAGTCTCATTTCTTCTGCAGAGTAACAGGAAAAAATAAACAAAACATGGGTTTTCTCGGCAACACAGGGCCACCCACACACACTCCCCTTAAATCTAGGCCCGCCTGGTGTAGCTGTGAGTGCTGCTCTGTTGTCATGTAACTGTCGCACTGCAGCAAGTGCTCTGAGGCAATTTCCTCGTTTGACTGGCTCCTGGCTTAGGAAAATGGGAGCTCCCAGCCCCTCCCTGGCTGACGCACCCCGGGGCCTCCAGGGAGAAAGCTCTGAATTCCAGCCCTGAGGCCTTGCTCCCAGTAGCCTCTGAGTTGAAAAGTCAAGTTCAGCTCCCCTTGGTCAGCCAGGGGGTCAAGCCCCAAAGGAACAGACTGTCCTGCAGAAGCATTGGCTCCACAGTAGCTGCTGGCATACGGGGTTTCAGATCCACAGGGAAATCCTGTCTGACGTTGGATGAGTTCAGAATTCAGACTGCAGCTTTGGGTGTGAATATTCAGTCCCTATCAAGTATTTATTTTTTAGTTTTAATGTTTTTATTTGAGAGAGAGAGAGAGAGAGGGCGCGCTCCAGTGGGGGAGGGGCAGAGAGAGAGGGAAACACAAAACCTGAAGCAGGCTCCAGGCTCAAAGCTGTCAGCACAGAGCCCAATGGAGGCTCGAACTCACAAACCACGAGATTATGACCTGAGTGGAAGTCAGACGCTCAACGGACTGAGCCACACAGCCGCCCCTCAAGTATTTTCAATGATGAGTTTTGGACTTTTGCTCCATCCTTCATGCTTCCCCAGAAATATGGTTGTTTTCTTACAGAAGCCAACAACACACAGATGTCAAGGTCTGTGGCCTCTAATCTCTTTGTGCAAAGGATCAAACTAAAATGGGCTTTTCTTGACAGTTCCAGGACTGGATTAGCAGCCTGTGCTTGTGGGTGTTATGAGGCCAGAGTGACCCAAGAGCCCCACCTCTGTCCTGTCAGCAGAGGAGGCTCCTGGGAAGGGAGATGACTGAGGAGATGGCTCAGGTCCCCACATGTCTGAGGAGTCCCTGAGGCCCCTCAACAGCCTGAGCTGGAAGATCCACAGGAGGAAGCTGCATCCCCCGGGGCCTGCCTGCATTTGCAGCTAAGACCATGATGCCTGATTTCACAGGAACCCACTGCCAGGGAATTTCCTTCCCATTGTTGCCTCCACATTGAGGTGAAAGCAAATAACCAAACAGGAATGCATTTTTAAAAGATGTTTAGGGAGTTTCCTGGCTGTCACCATACATGAGCGCTGTCTACCTCCTACTTCTGCAGGCTGATCCAGTTGGAATTCAGAATAATGTCTCAGGAATCATAAAACCCTAATTGTTTTAAAAGTTCAATTATGCCTACTAGATGAATCTTACAAAGTCAGGAAATGAGAAATATGTTCAGTAAAGATTTCCAATAAGCCACAGTGGACAATCTGTGGTTGGTAGAGTGTCTACTCCACCCACAGGGTTCTGATGTGGACTGACCATAAGCAGCTGCCCTGACCACAGCTGACTGTCTCCCACCCGAAGGCAGCTGCTCCCTGGTGAGAAGGAAAGGAGTCTGGCGCGTGGGTCCGGCCCGGCAAGTGCTTTGCTTTCAGAGTGGTTCCACACTGACTGGACCCCAGCTGACCCTGAAGATCCTCTCTCCAGAAGCTTTGAGTCAGGACATGCAGAGAAGAAGCAGGGGAAGATTTTCAGGAGGAGAGAGAGATTGAGAAAGAGAGAAAGGAGAGAGGCAGAGGTGTGGGGAAGTCATCTTGAGAGAATAGCAGACCCACCAGGGCAGGAGAGCATCAAGACAGGGGGTCACCTTGGCAGAGTGGTTCTCCTGTGCTACATTGCTGGGATCCTGACAGCTTGGGTTTGCATCCCAGCCGTGCACATGCCAGCTGTAGGACTCTGGACAAGTCAGAAATCTCTCTAAGCCTTAACATCCATCTCAAATGGCAGTAATGGGACTCTACAAGGCTATTGTGAGAATCACATGATAATGGGTGCATCTAGTGTTGTGTCTGGGACCCAGGTGGGCCAAGTGCTCAGTAAATGCTCACTATCATCATTATTAAGGCTGTCTTAATACTAAACCATGAGTCCTGACTATAAGACGGTGCTGGAGCCCAGCCCAAGTATCTCTCTGTCTGTCCTGTTTCTTCCTTTCCAGCAGCCACCACTCCCACTAACTTGAGCATGTCTGTGTTTTTTGCAGCTTAGAAGAACTTCTCTAATGTGAAAATAAGAACTGTATCGATACGCCAGAGCTCAGATGGCCAGGATGCCCAGTTCATCCAGTAACTCCAGGTTATACATGTGGGGAACGCAGATTGTGGGGGGTGGCTTGGCCTTTAAAGGGCTAAGTGTTGAGTGCCCTTTGGGTCAGTGCACAATGACATGCAGTTATGGGGCACAGCCTAGCTCATGGAGGAGAGGTGGTGAAGGTCATTTCAAGACTGGTGTGGAGGGAGGAAGAGGATGTCCCAGGTCTGTCCAGGGGCTTGATGTCCCTCAGCAACGAGGCCATGCACCAGGGTATGTGTGTGTGAAGTGGGTGTATGTGTGGACAGGGATGGGTGGATAGACAAGAGTGCAGCGTGTCCCATGTCCACTGATGCATCTGTTTGCCGGGGTGGATGTGTGTGAAGGCGGGCTGCAGGGAGGGGTATGTGTTTGCAGTCTCGTACCTGGGGAGCACTATGGTGGGGTGTCCTGAGTGTGTGTACCTGAGGATGGGTGACGTGCTCAGGTGTGAGGGTGGCCCCGTGTACGGGTGAGTGCGGGGTCACAGTGCGCTTTGTGTATGGACAATGGCCGTGCATGCCCAAGTGTGTGTGAGATTCTCTGCATGGTGGGTGTGTGAGGGCTTCTGTCTTCAGCAGCCCTGCTGGCCCTAGTGCAGGATGGGGCGGGGCAGGCTGCCTGGCCACCTGGCTGACAGGACTGTAATGACAGCTTTTATGGGGCCTGCTGTGTCCCGGGACCTGCTGACAGAGGACGAGGAATGAGGAAATCCCACAGGCTTCTCTGGGTTTTCATTTCATTTCAAGAGGCACAGAGTGACCTTTGTCTCCACCACTTGGGCTGGTGTCTCCCCCAGAGAAGGGGAAAGGTCAGGTTTCACTTTCTTCCAGTTGTTTTCACTTTCAGATCCCCTTGATTAAACACCAAGAAAGGTGGGGAAGCAATGACATGACGTGTGCCGGCTCAGGCGCCTTCATGAGAGGCCCTGGCCAAGACGGCCATCCTGCACAGAGACTGGGGCTCAGGAGCCACGATCCGCCAGCCCAGCCCACCTGAAGAGAGGTGCTGTGACCCCCCAGAGCACACCCACTGTAGCTGTCTGGGCCTCCTTATTTGTACTGCTAAGAAAACAGCTCCTGAGAGGAGGCGTGGTTGCCCACAGAGACGCAGGCACTGGTGCCAGAGCTGGGACCAGAGAACCCGCTGTCAGGTCTAGGATTGGTGGAGCACTGCTGGTTGACTGGCCAACAGCAAGGAAAGGCGGGAACAAAACTCCTGACCCACGTCCTAACAGTCTGTGCCAGACAGCATGGCTTCCAATACCTCTGTCCACCCAAGCCACCAAGTCACAAGGGGTGACTGGCCCTCACTGTCTCCTCCTACCCAATCTGGTGGCAGGCCAGGCAGGCCCTGACTACTCCGACTCAGGCCTCACTCACCCCAGAGACCCTGGGGTCCCCCCCAAGACTTCTGAGCCTGAGTCTCCTATTCTTCAAGCAGGTCTCTCCCATGGGACTGGCCATGACCAGGCCTAGCTTTCTCTCTGGATTACCAACCCCCAGCTTCCCATGTCCCCTCCCACATGGGTCATGCCTGCTTTGCCCTTGACCATTGCCCTCCCAGGTCCTGGGGCTCTGCTGGACAGCCACTGTGGGCCCCTATTCTCCAGAGTGCCCCCAACAGCAACAACGCACATGCACACACATGACCAGACACCGTGCATCCTTAGGAACATCTTTCCCGGTCAGCACACTGCTTGTCTGCCCACAGCTGGCCCTGCTTCCCTTTCATGGCCCCTGTAAACTGGTCCAGTTATGCCTGAGGCTTACTCTCCTGGTCCCTTCACCTGTTGCCCGCCCCCCCCCCCCCCCCCCACCGCCAGGGGCTCCACCTGTGTTGTATGTGTCTTGGTGGATGCTTGACATTCCTCAGGAATACACAGTTCTGCATTTCAGATAAAATAATGACAGTCTTTTCCCAACTCACAGAGCAAGTCAACAGTGAGAATGATCTCTTTTAAGTCCTTCTCCCATTAAGCTTTTGACATCTGTGACCTCAAACAAAGAAACAATAACACATTTCATATGAAGTATCTAGATTCAGTTTGTCACCCTCAATCTTCGCATTAAATGTGGCTGTTGCTTATTTTTATCTCACTGAAATGCTTCGTGTGTCTGAGATGAAATGCTAGTACAAGGACACATGCTTATAGAATGGATTAAATGAACCTGTTCTCTGGGAGGTCACTCAAACGTGGCTTTGCTGCCACCTGACCAGTGGGCACCTCCAACCTGCATTAGCTTGTATAGTCTGGAGAGGCCTGGCCAGGCTGGATGCTTGTCACCAGCACCCTGGACTTAGTCCCTAATGGCCCTCAGCCACCTAGTGTAGCGTTGCTAGATTTATCAAGTAAAAATATAAGCGCCTACTTCAATGTGAATTTTCAATAAATTACAAATTTTTTAGTATAAGTATGTTCCATGCAATCTTTTTTTTAATCAGAAATTCACATTGAACTGGGCATCCAGCATTTTATCTGATAACCCTGACCTGGTACTTATATCCACTGGTGTGTGCTGTCCACATCAGACTCTGCAAGGAACTTGTAACTAGTAGTAAAGAACTGAGGTTTGTCAAAGATCCACACATGAGGGCAGATTCTGTCCTCCTCTGGCATCATGCCCCTTTCTCAGGTCCCACAAAGTGCATGCAGCCTTTCGCCAGTCTTACTGATGCCCAGTCCCTAGCCCCACAGAAGTCATATCAGTGCATTAGCTTGTATAGCAGTTACCATCTGCACAGTGCTCTGAGCTTATACTTCAATGGTCTCTTTGGGTTTTCTTTCTTTTCCCATTCTAAAGACAATGTTTGTGTCCCCCCAAAACTCATATGTTGTGACCTAATCCTCACCATGATGGTGTTTGGAGGTAAGACCTTTGGAAAGAGATTAAGTTCTGAAGGGGGAGCCTTCAAGAACAGGATCAGTGTCCTTATAAAAGGGACCCTAGAGAGCTCCCTCACCCCTTCCACTTTGTGAGGACACAGTGAATAGACAGCTATCTGTGAACCAGGAAGTAGGTTCTCACCAGATACAGAATTTGCCAGTGCTTCAGCCTTGGGCTTCCAGCCTTCAGAACTGTGAGAAATAAATTTCTGTTGTTTCTAAACCAGGCTATTCTGTCATAACAGCCCCAAAGGACTAAGATACACATGAATACTTAAAAAAAAATTGAGGTATAGTTGGGAGTACCTGGGTGGCTCAGTCAGTTAAGTGTCCAGCTCTTGACTTCAGCTCAGATCATGATCTCACCGTTTGTGGGTTCAAGCCCCACATTGGGTTCTGCACTGACAGTGCAGAACCTGCTTGGGATTCTCTTTCTTTCTCCCTCTCTCTCTTGTCCCTCCCCTGCTCATGCCTTGTGTCTCTCTCTTTCTCAAAATAAATAAATACACTTTAAATTGAGGTGTAGTTGACATACACTATAATGTTAGCTCCAGGTGTACAGAAAACATAGTGTTTTGACATTTATATGCATTATGTAAGTCTAGTTAGCCATCTTTCACCAAAGTTACCACAATATTATGGACTATATTCCCTATGCTGTACTTTACTTGGGAGTAGCTTATTTTTTTAATTTTTTTTAATGTTTATTCATTTTTTGAGACAGAGACACACACACAGAGCATGAGTGGGGGAGAGACAGAGAGAGAGGGAGACACAGAATCCAAAGCAGGCTTCAGGTTCTGAGCTGTCAGCACAGAACCCGACGCAGGGCTTGAACCCATGAACTGCAAGATCATGACCTGAGCCAAAGTCGGACGCTTAACTGACTGAGCCATCCAGGCACCCCTGGCTTATTTATTTTATGACTGGAAGTTTGTATCTCTTAATCCCCTTCACCTATTTCACCCCCCACATACTCACACACATCCTTCCCCTCTGGCTGCCACCCGTTTGTTCTCTGTTACTTATGAGTCTGTTTTTGTTGTTTTGTTTGTTCATTTGTTTTGGTTTTTAGATTCCACATATGAGTGAAATTATATGATATTTGTCTTTCTCTGTCTGACTCATTTCACTTAACGTAATGTCCCGTAGGTCCACTCATAAACACGCTTTCAGAAAGGAAGAAAGGCAAGCCCGATCGAAGACACCCACCTCGACATTGCACTTGGGTGAGGATGACGCAGTGAACATTTTTGTGAGTGATTCCCACGTAAGAGCAGAGCTGGTATTTGCTATGACACTGTCCAGGTTAACGACACCATTGTATGCATTTGTAAAATAAATAATAAGATTTCTTTATTCTTAGACATCTACAACACTTGCAAGCCCTATTAATAATACTTGTGGATTGGAGATATGCCAGCAAAATCAATATTTATTGCAAAATATTTGATATTTGAAAACAGATCAGTCTTGTTCATTTATCCTGTAAAGTGTCACATTTTAGACTAATTTGTTTACTCATATGCTTGTGAAATGCTTTGGGACGAACACTGCTCCTAAACACAACGTCTGGAGCGTGCTCTGCTTCGCCTCCCTGCACAGTGTTTTGGGGATGTGTTGACACCTCTGTTGGCCTTGGGAGGGAGTCATGGATTGGGCTCCTGCCCAGCCCCCAGATTTAGGCGGGTCAGCAGCCACGTTACCCTCTACATCAGCCTTGGCTAAAATAACTGGCAGGTTGAGGCAAAAACCTGCTAGAACCTCATATTTCTTCTCATCGTGGTTTCCCTACAGATGCCAGGTCACGAGCTGGACCTAGTGTTGAAAGAATTAGCAAGACAAGAGGGGAGTTGCATGGCTTTTGGTGTGTGCAGGCTAGGGGCCGAGCTGGGGGGCAGCAGGCAGACCCCAGCCTTGGTAGACTTGAGGAGCAGGCTTCCTGCTCACTCTGCTTTTAGGAGCTCCTAAAAGTCATTTTGGCCTCTGAACCCAGAGAAGGAAACCTGGGGCTGTGACTTTGGATCACGTGACCCAGATGGGCCACGCTGTCCACCCCCAATCCAGCATGAGCTGTGCCCTGCCTGGCTGGACTGGGAGACAACAGTCATCCACTGGAGCAAGGGATTCTCCCCCGACCAGGAGCCTGGGCAACACTGCCCAAGAAAGGAGCATATTCCATGGGGGTGCTTGAAATGATGTTCGGTACATAAACTTTAGCATTTTTGTAAATGGCTATGAATTATTTCAATCTAAACATCAAAGTCAGTAATCATTTTATTATACCCTGGTGTGCCCTAGGCTGACTTCTTTAACTTATGCCACATCATCACGTTATTTAGCCATTTTAAGTAAGGTGGCTTTGTTTTTTTTTCAATATATGAAATTTATTGTCCAATTGGTTTCCATACAACACCCAGTGCTCATCCCAAAAGGTGCCCTCCTCAATACCCATCACCCACCCTCCTCTCCCTCCCACCCCCCATCAACCCTCAGTTTGTTCAGTAAGGTGGCTTTGTCCAGCAAGACTGACTTCCCTAAGGGAAGACCTATGCCTGAATTTGTTTGGGCTGAGAGTCCCATCAACAAAGTGAGCCAGGCACGAAAAGAAGCCGAGCTGTGAGCAGATCTTCCCAACTCTCAGCTCTGGGCAAGACAGGTTTGTTTACATTTGGTGACCAAATCAACTCTTTAAAAAAATCTTTCCTCTGCCTTTTATTGACCCTTGGCCCCATCCCTGGCCCTTCTTTGTTCTTTAGTCCTCTTTCAAGGTCCCAAATCTGAGGCCTGGGAATTGGGAGCATCAGTTGATGAGGAATCTACAAGGGAAGGGATGCCCTCACAGCAATCAGAGGACACCCTGCCCTTGTGGATTCCTGGATCTTTTATCTCCAGAGAATGGGAGGCAGCCATGGATGCTGCTTCCAGTAGGGGGGCCATCAGAAGGTAGTTGAGGGTTTCTTCTGGGGTGGGACCCATGGAGGGGAGAGCCAGGCTGGCCAGGTGGACAGGGAGCCTGTGGCCAGGGGACTTTCATTTGTGAGCTCCTGAGTGACCAATCCATTGTTCCCAAGCAGCCAGCTGCAGGATGGAAGAGGATTTGTTTTATGCCCCATCTGAGAACTTTAAGAAAGAAAGGATTAAAAGAAACAGGAAAAACTCAGTTATAGAGGAGAGTAGCCAGGACCGTGTCAAATCTTCAAGAATGGACAGATTATCCTGGAATAAATGCGTTCATTCATTCAACAAATATTTATTGAGCATCTTTTGAGCAGCAGGCAGTGATCCAGGCACTGCTCCACCAGCTTTATTAAAACATGGCTGTTTTAAATCAGATCTGGGTCTTGGTAAGGAAGTGAGTACTGTTTTATTATAGCATTTGCCAAAAAAAATATCAAATACTTTGAGGCTTCATCCAGAGAAACTCAACCCCTGCCTCAGCAGCTTCGTATGTTCTTGAGCACATACACCTCAGCCCTCTGAGAATGAGCCCCCTTCTTCCTGTGCAGATATGATCAGCCCTTGCTGGCTGAGGGAAACAGGGGAGACATTTGGCTGGGGGCTCAAGGTAAAAGCTGTTTATGTAGTCCCTCCTGCAGACAGAGGGCAGAGAGGAAGGAGCCGGGGAGACTCTGAGGCTTTGCCCCTGGGGATCAGTGCTGGCCTGGGTTGAGGCTATGCTCATGCTCTGACCTCAGCAAATGTGTTCATTCCATTTCCTTTCCAGGGCTGGCATCTGCCCTGTGTGTAAAGTCCTTCTGTGGGTACTGGTCAGGGAGTTCAGAGTGCCAGAGGAAACAGAGAGTATTCTAAATGTAATTGATAACATTTGTCTACCTTTGCAGAGGCATGGCTTTGTGTCCTTTTATTTTTTAATTTTTAATTTTTTTAATTTTTTTTTTAACGTTTATTTATTTTTGAGACAGAGAGAGACAGAGCATGAACAGGGGAGGGGCAGAGAGAGAGGGAGACACAGAATCTGAAACAGGCTCCAGGCTCTGAGCTGTCAGCACAGAGCCCGACGCGGGGCTCGAACCCACGGACTGTGAGATCATGACCTGAGCCGAAGTCAGACATTCAACCGACCAAGCCACCCAGGCGCCCCCTTTGTGTCCTTTTAAAACTCCCATGGTTGGGGCACAGAGAAAACACAACAGTTAGAAAGGAATATCTGAATCTAACCTGAAAACAGGCAGAGCACCCTCTGATGGCCATCACTACCACCTACCTATGGCTGGCACACCATTAACAGCGATTGATTCCTCTTTCTGCTCTCCAGACAGAGTAAAATGACACAGAGGAAGTTAGGAAATGAGCCAAGAGTGAGTCCAGGCACAGAACCAAGCTGATGTCAAGGGATGCACGACTGTCAGCTGAGCCAAAGTGCAGGGCCAGACCATCCCTCCAGTTTGGGTGGGAGTGGCCTGCATTTGTATGAGCCTGCTGTATTGATGAGGGATTCAGGATAAGGTTGCTGCACTTACAGCAGAATTACCTGGGAACTTGTTAGAAATGCCAGTTCTCAGGCCCCACCCCAGATCCATTGCATCGGAAGCTCCAAGGGTAGGGCCCAGTGATCTGTGTCTCTGATACACCCTCAAATATGAGAATCTCACTGCTTTACATGGAACACCTCCATTCATCTTCTTTACATCTGCACAGGCCAGATAAGTATTGTGGTACCTAACCTACAGGTGAGAACACCAGATCCCACTGCTCATTGAGTGGCCCAAGGGTCTGGACTCCCCAGTGTCCTGCTGCTGTCACTGGTTTCTCTCTTCAACTTCCACAACAGGCCCTCAATGGTGGGGAAGACAGAGCATCAGAGGTGAATGGAACCCAAAATGTGCTATCATAGAGACCATATGGGCCATGCTTTCATATGGCCTGTGACACTCTCTCAGAGACAGGTGGAAGAAGTGTTTTGCAAGGTAACCTGAGGTTACGTAAGGGACAGATGGCCTGCTTGCATAGCAAGAGCAGTTAGGCTAGCTAAGGGAATGAGTCTCACATTAGTAGCAAAGGATGAACTTTGGCACATGAGCTACATTGAATGTTTTAGGTCTCCAGACATACCAAAGTGGGGAGAAGCAAGTTGCAGCTGGAGTGGAGGACATTCTTATAGTTTTCCCCCCTCTACCATCACTGTGAGTCTAAATGACTCCCCCCCTCCACCATAGGGAAGCTTTTTGTACAAAATGGCCAAGACTCACGTCCCACAGCAGAGTCTGTGGAAGTTTACAAGGGCATGAAAACATGGAAGTTGCTAACTTCTGAAGGAAAATGGAAACTTTAGGGAGATAGAAATAGTTCTAAAAGACAGAACGAGGGAGGGGAGTGATTGAGGGTGGCATGAGGTACAGAGCAGGGAGCCCATGTGGTCACATAATGTGCATGGTGGGGACATCTTCACTGTCTGGGTGCCGAGACTCCATACCCTTGGCACTTTAGCCTGGTTCCAGAAAGTGATTTATCTCCGTCTGGGATGCACAATACCATGACCCTTAGCCTTCCTATTTGCTGCTATTATAACTGTTTGGCCATCAGGAGTGAGAGAGAAGTCTAGCAAGACTCAGAGATTTCTGCCTTGGAGTTGGTGGGAAACAGGTGAGCAGGATGATAAGGAGGTTTTGGGGAAAGATGGATGCACTCACCTGAGTTCCAGACATCTGTGGGCTATCCAGACGAGCAGGCAGGGACCACCGGTGATTTGGAAGTTGGAGAGGATCCAGGTTACAGAACGCTGGTGTGAGTGACTAACAGCAGCAGGTGGCAGCTGAGGTCACGGGGATCACAGTGGGGAGAGGATCAGAGCACTGGAGTGCTGGCATGTGAGAGGTGTGCGCACCATGAGGGTGCTGTGGAGGAGCCTGAGAAATAGGGTCAGGGTGGGAAAGGCAGCAGGGGCAGAGTGGGTAGGCTACACAGGGAAAGAGTGGTCGAGGCTGCCGAGAGCCCACCAACAGCAGAGCCTAGCCCCTGTTGAACTTGTCAAGGGTGACTCCACTGTGATGGTGAAATCTCCAAGCCAGCTAGTATGGGTTTGAGCCGTGAATGGTAAGTGAGAAAAATAGAGACAATGTCAGGAAGCCTGACCATAAAGGAGAACAAAAAACAGGACAGTGGCAAGGGGAAGCCAAGGAGTTGTTCTGTTATTAATGTGGAGAAACAGGAGAGCATAAATAAATTTCCTGAAGAGAGAGAAGAGAGCAAGAGTGCAGGGGAAGATGCAGGGAGAGGGAGGAAAATTGAAGGAACAATTTATCTGCCTGAGAAAGCTGAAGGGAATGGACCCAGAGCACAGCCCAAGGGGTTGGTCACTCAGTCAAGAAGAGGGACAGCCCTTCCATGGAATTGTCCAGGCTGTGGGCTGGAAGGAAGTGGAAATAGGTGGGGACAGACAGAAGGGAGATTGAGGCCATTAAAGCACTGTGCGTCTCTGTGAAGTCAAGGCCAGCTATGGTTGAGATGTGGCCAGAGTAGAAGTGGATGTTCCAGAGGTGGATCAACTCCTGGTGGAGGCAACCCCCAGGTGTGGACAGACACGGGTGACTGATGTGGCTGAGAGGGAGAGGCCACCCTCTCCTGGAGAAGGTCAGGCACGGAGGATGTGGGGACAGGAGGGTGGTCATGTGGTATGAATGGAAACCAGAGGAAAAGCTCTTGAGGATTGAAGAGAGGGACCTGCAGGGGAATGGATGACAGAAACAAGAAGGGGGCTGATGGGGGCTGGGTTGGATATGTGAACCTCATGGTAGGCAGGGCCCAAGAAACAAGGGTGGCCTCAGGGACCCAGGAGAAAGCCTCCGGCCACTCATGTGGCTCTGGGTGTTGGAGAACGGGCAGCTCCACTCAGGAGAGCACAAGTAGGCTCTTGTGGGAAGCCAGTTCCAGCCAAAGGCAGGAAAAGGGAGCAGAGTGGGGCAGAGGCTAAGGAGGTGGGGGATGGAGAACATGGATCCAGGGCTCAAGGTGGGGTGGGAGGAGCTAGAAGGGCAGGGCAGTGGGAGCAGTTAGGTCTGGGAGGAAGCATAGGGGGGACTGGGGATGGAGAAGGCAAAGGATCAAGATCTGAAGGTCTTGAGGGTTTCGCCATGCCCCATGCCAGGGCAGGGGCTTTCCTGCTGGCCTGGGTAGGCCCAGAGCTGACTGATGTTCTTCAGGCTCTGAGGCTGAGGGATGAGGCAGGGGCAGAGGGGCAGTGATCACATTCCCTGAGTTATGTTGGGCACATTCCCAAATCCAGCTGCGGTTGGTAATGTTCTCTTATTGGCTTTGATGCCCTCCTTCCTCTCTCTCTGCCTGGATAGAACCTACCAACCCTAATGCAGCTCCTACTTTCTCTACAAGCCTTTCCCAATCATCCTTGGCCTCTGAGCTCATACCACATTCATTTTAATCAAATAACTCATTTTATTTACTCATTTTAATCCTCAAATAACCTTGAATGGTTATTTTATAGTTGCACGGCTATAGACTTAGAAATACAATTGGTGAATCTTCGCTGATTGCACCCTAACTAAAGATTTATCACATACGTTTGTGTGGATGTTACTATATCAAGATATCATGCATATTATCAATCATAAAAATAGAAATTAAAAATTATGAGACAGAAATAGCTATAAATAGTTGTGATATATTCTGTCCACTACACTTGGGATGGTCCTATGCCCCCAATACACTCCCCTTTGAGATCACAGACCTGTGTTATGAGCCGGAGCGATATGCTGGTGTCTTATATTTCCTCCATGTCTCCTTTGTGAACAAGAATAGTGTCATCTGCATAGCAGGTGCTTGGTAAATATGTGTGAAATGGGCAAATAAACAAGTCACCCAGGAATGTTTGGGAATAGAGGTGGCATCACAGCACAGCCAGTGGCTTGAAATCAGATGAGCTGCAGTTCAAGTTCCAGCTGTGTCCCTCACTAGCCCTGTCACCAAGGGCAGGTTCTTGGGCTCCCTGAATCTCAGTGTTTTCCCCAGTGAAAGGGGCACAAGTGACCAGAGCTCCCCTGCAGGCTGTTGTGAGGGTGGAACATGCAGCACAGGGTCTGGGGTCAGGATGAGGGGGCACTTTCGTCTGCTGTGAGTGCTCAAAGCAGTTGAGCTCTCCTATGAGGGTGTGTGACTGTGAATTTTGACAGAGGTCAGTGAGTGGAACATTAACATTGGGAGCACCTTGAAGCCACCCACATACCCTCCCATTGTGCAGACACAGTGAGGAGCAGTGAATCTCCCTCCCCTAAGACCACAAGGCCAAAGCAGGGCTAGACCGAGGTATCTTCCCTGACACGCATCTAGACAAGGGGTTGATGGAGATTTAGTTTCAATTCTGAAAGTGGTGCTTGTGGAAAACTATTTTGTGGCCAAGCGATTCTTCTCTTCTTTTGTTTTTTTATAAAGCTTATTTACTTTCTTATAAAGTAATATTCATCATTAAAATCAGAAAGACGTAGAAAAAAAACAAAATTTTTTAAAAACCCTCACATTCCCACTGTGGAAAGATCATCTCTATTAACATTTTGCGTTATTTTCTTTTAGTCTTAAAAAAATTCCATGCACCAGCTTTTTGAAAAACATAAATTGAAAGTATTTTATATAATGTATGTGTGTATAATCTATAGATTTTCCCTATTTTTTCTTTGCCATCAGGACATAAGCTTTTTCCTCACTGTTCTTCATAAGCATGTTCTCAGTGGCCATGTTCACTTTTTCTCCACATGTTTTTAGAACCCTTTGCAGCTCAGCTGTCTCCCCAGGGTGTCTCCTCTGCCCTTGCATCCTCAGCCTCCAGGGCCTGACTCCAGCAGAGCATAAGTGGCTCCCCCTACATGAGACCCAGCAGAAGGACAAGGACAAGATCCCAGCAGAAGACCTGGAACCCAGGCCACACTGACCTCTCACAGGGATCAGCAAGCTCTTGACCTCCAAGCCTTACTTCCTCGTCTCTGAAATGAGGATAATAACCACTGGATCCATCTCACATGGCAGCTGCAAGGTCCTGGCCCTGAGGTCACTCTGTGAATTGCCTGGTATTGTCCAAACCTTGGCTTATTGGATTTATCAGAAACTTCAGATGCCAGCAATAGGAAATCCAACTCAGCACAACTTAAACCATAAGGAGAATCTATTGGCTCACAGAACTGCAAAGTCTAGATACAGAGGCCTGGTGGGACCCAGAGTATGACGGACTTGGTTACAGGCCTCAGTGACCTCCATCCCACATTCACTCCTCTTCCCTAGAGTGCCCCAGACCCCAACACTGAGGGAGATGCCCCTACTTCTGGCAGCCTTGAGAGAGGGCATGCTGTCCTGACTGAGGGACTGTCCAACACAGGACCAGAATGTCTGGGCCTGGCCCCCATGCCCTCCCACCCTGCTGAGAGCCCACCAGGCCTCATTACCAAAGGAATGTCAAGTGCTTCCACCAGGAGCAGAACACTTTCTGGAAGGGGCCAACACCAGATGTCCATTCCTTGGCCATCATCCTACTACTGTGGCCAGAGGGAAGTTCTTGGAGCAGGTGAGGCCAGGAGCCCCTGCAAAGGTTAGTTCCTGAACACCAGTGTGAAAGAGCTGTGGTCTCCCCATCTTCACATCAGAACCCACCCTAGTCACCCTCCTTAGCCTCCTCTCCTGCTGGCTGCACAGGCAGCCATGAATATTCTCTTCCCGAATCCCCAGCAATGTGTTCCCTCCCTGTGACCCATGACCAGGGAGGAGGCCTGACTTCCAGTGACCTCATCAGGTGACTCAGTGCACAGCGAACAAGGCCCAGGGTGTGTTAGGGACCCCAGGCCCAGGTGCAGGGCCACACAGAACTTTACAGGCACTGAACTTTACAGCTGAGAAACCAGTTGATGCTGCCTAGGAGAGCCAGGCTAGGAGTGGGACAAAGGGCAAGGACAGAGCAGCAGAATAGGTCATCATCAGAGCAGTCATTGGCTGCCAGCACCCACCCTCATCCCAAGCATTGTTCAACTGGGAAATAAAGTGTGTGACAAGCATGTCCCCACCAGTCCCTTCTGCCTGAGAGGGGAGAGGCAAGCTCTTCTGACTGTCGTCCCTGCTCTGTCTCCAGCGTGTGGCATCCTGCTATCTGTACTTGTGTTTGGACTTGGTCCCTGCCCCGAAGGCTCACAATCCACTGATATAGGGTCAGTCCAAACAGTGTAGGGAGGGTGTGGCCTGGCAAGGCAGGTCACCTGTTCCCTTTCCCCGAGTGAGAGAAACAGGACCTGGGAAGGCAGGGAGGGCATGCAGAGGTGCATAAGGGAAGGAAATAGAGCAGAGACCTTTCCTGTAAGTGAAGAGGCTGCAGACCTGTATAAATAAAGGAAAGGGAGAAGGGGAGGGACAAGAAGCAAGACAAAGGGAAAAGGAGAAGATTCCTTCCAGAAGCGTCAGAAGCGAGGGTGGGTCAGGTGGGAACATGTGCCCAGACCTAGATTCAGAACCAGGGAGAGGGCACAGGGCCGGATACAGGTGGCCCAGAGTGATTACCAAAGTACTACCTACTGGCTGTGCGGGAAATTTACAGAATGGAAAAGATGCTTCCCTCACGAACTTCCCAACTTCCCTCACAAACGCTTCCATGGACTGCCCCTGCTGTGGACAAGGTGAGGGAGAGGTGAGGAAGGGAGGGGCGCCTCCAACCAGGAAATGCCAAGAAGGCTTTAAGGAGGCCTGTCCATGAGGGTGTGAGGGTGTGTGTGTGTGTGTGTGTGTGTGTGTGTGTGTGTGTGTGTCTGTCTGTCCACACTGCAGCCACAACAGAGCCCAGGACTTGGGCTCCCAGGGAAGAGGCGTGGAAGCCAGGGCTGGGACTGGGACTCCCAGACTCTCCCATGTGAATGCAGAGGAGAAGTCTCGGGGAGGAGAGAAGACAGCAGGGCCTGGGAGGAGACCTAATCCTGGCGTCTCTTCCTGGACCCACTGTTAGGTGAGAACAGGGCTCCAGACAAGCTCACTTAGGGGGCTGGATTGTCTCCCAGGTTCTACTGAGCAGAAGCCTTTGGGAAGATGTTGTTATGCAGAAAGTAGGCCCTCCTAAGGAGAAAAGTGGGGGACAGCTGAGCAGGAACAGGGACCCATGAGGGAAGCACTGCTGAGTTAGGACAAAACAACATTATAACAGTGATCATTACTGAGGGCTTGTGAGTCCGGTTCACTCTTCACACACCTCTAAGTGGCAAGTGCCTCCGAGAGAGGTTAAGTGACTTGCCATAGGTCACATAGCTAGCAAGTTGACAGAGCAAGGAAAGCATAAGAGGATAACCCCCCTTTTGACCATGAAGTCCAATACCCTGATTATACAGATGAGGGATCCAGCAGTCCCCAGGAAGGTTCTCATACAAGGCCTCTGACCTATAGTCCTGGGTGCTGAGTTCCTTTTACAGAACTAGGGGTAGGGAACAGGATTTTGGATCAAGGCAGCCACACCTCATAGCACCCTTGGATCAGCTTCTGAGTTGGCTCTTTGAGCTCCAGGCCTTTGTCTGGGCTGCTGGGGATAAGGAAGACCCTGGGGTCCCCAGTGCCTGGGTAGACTCTCCAGCTGGAAGAGAGTGGTGCTGGTCTTCCTCTACAGGGGCTGAGAGGGGTATCACTGGGGAGGAAGAAGGGACCTAAGTAGTAGAAATGCAGCATGAGGACTGATTTTGAACATTGCAGAGGAAAATATCTAAATGTGTTCAAATTACACTGCTTGCAATCAGTCCCAAGGCAAACTTTTTTTTTTTTTTTGCAAAAAGTTATGCAAGTTGTTATTTGTAAAAGATGAAAATTAGAGACATCCCCAACATTCAACACCAGTGCAGGGTTTAAATAAGTCCTCATTACTCTTAATGATAGAGAACAAACTGTGGGTTGATGGAGAGAGGTGGGTGGGGGATGGGCTAAAAGGGTGATGGGCATTAAGGAGGGCACTTGTTGGGATGAGCACTGGGTGTTGTATGCAAGTTATGAATCACTGAATTCTACTCCTGAAACCAATATTGCACTGTATGTTAATTAAAATTTAATTTAAAAAAATAAAATAAATAACTCCTCCTTACCATTTAAAGAATGATGAGCCCTTCTCAACACAGAACAATACTTATTGTTAAAAAGTAGGACACAAATGGTATTCTGTGAGTTTTCTAAGTAAAAACATACTCATTGTGAAGAATTAGAAAAAATAGAAAATTCAGCAAAGTTTAAATAGCAGTATGGAATGATGGGTGAATGAAACATCTTTTCTCTCTCCTAGTAGAGTTAAGATGCAGTTAAATTATTTTTGAAAAAGTATAAAGATGAACAAAGTTTAAAAAAAAAAAAAAAACAAGCATCATGGCAGAGACCAGGCCCTGGTTTTCTGTTTACTTGGTAACATTCATATGACAGGATCCACTGAGTCCTGGGCTGCAACAGGGCCAAGGATG
Source organism: Panthera leo (assembly GCF_018350215.1). Taxonomy (NCBI): domain Eukaryota; kingdom Metazoa; phylum Chordata; class Mammalia; order Carnivora; family Felidae; genus Panthera; species Panthera leo. Next base: position 128,426,730 of record NC_056687.1, read on the forward strand.
ATGTAGGTGTTCACCGACTGTGTTATGTGGGACCCCAGCAGGATCAAGAGGCAGAGGTGAAGTCTGAGCTCTCCAGGAATGGCTCATTATCACACAGGCATGGTGATGAGCCAGCACAGGATGACAGACTGTGATAAGTATCCCTCTGGTATGACCCGAATGGGGGTGGGTGGGGTGCAGAGGCTTGGGCCAGGCTGGGCTCCTCACGCACAGGGAACAGACATGGGAGGGATGCAGGGTGAGGTCTATTTAGGTTTCTCCTTTTCCTGCCCCTACCGTGCCTCCTGCCAAAGCAGAGAGTGACCTCCACGGAGTGAGACTCAGAGGAAAGAGCACAGCCAGGCCTTGAGAAGTCTTTCCTGGAAGCAAATGGAAATCCACCCACTGCGGTTCCCCTGCCTGTGCCAAGGATTGCTATACCCCAGGTAATATGCTGAGAAGCTGGGGTCCTAGGAGGCAGAACATCCTGGCACTGCAGTGCCCTTCTCTCATCTCACTGCATTTTCTCAAGGAAGGGGAGGGCAAGGTTGGCCTCAGGTCCTGAAAGGGACATGTGGGGCTGAAGGAGTACAGGATGGGCCCTATGGAAGAGAGAATGGCACGCAGTACGTGCTGCAGAAATGGGATGTGCATAGTGGGGAAGAGCAGAATGGAGTGGCATCTTGGAGCAGGATCTAGGAGGGCCCCAGCGGCCCCCGCCTGTGTTCAGACCTCACTTGAGGAAAGCATTCCAGGCCAGTGATGCTGGCAGCAGAGGTTCTGAGGGGGCAAGGATGGGCAAGACACCAAAATGGGCTTCAGACCCCTAAAAGACCATCATATGGGTGGGGGGTTGGACTTGGCCTGCCTGCCTGCTATGACTCAGTCTCTGTGAATAAGAACCCCCAGGAGCTGGGGCTTTGCACTGGGCTGCCAGTGTCTGGATCCTGGCTCTGCCACTTACTAGCTATGTGTCCCCAAGCAAGTTATTTTACTTCACTCCACATATAAAGTGGCACTAATAAAAGTAATCCCTCTCATTGGGTTGTTTTAAGGATTAGATGAATCAACACTGTATTGGTCTCAGGCATGGACAGTCAACACTGTGTGTTTGTTAATTAAAAATATAAACTAGTGGCCAGGTGGCCCACAAGGGAAGCAGGCTGCCCCACCGGTGACAGTGACAAAGTGGTAGAGCAGTTGGCTGCAGATGTGCCCTCTACCTGTCACAGGGGCAGGGGGGACAGTCACTGGGGACGTCCTCCTCCATGCCTGTATATGTGCAAGGAGCCAGGTGGCCAGAGTTAATTCATGATCACACTTGAGTATCCAAATCGCCAGGAGACCCTCACCAGCTGCTGCAGGAGTAGGGGGTGTGGCCTGTGTACTGATTAACTTACCAAGGGACCCATGCCAGCCATCAATGAGGACAAGGTTGACAATAAGAAGCCTGGGGGTGAGGTGTGGGCAGAAGGGATGGCTTCAGGCAATGGGGGTTTGACAGAGACAGTGGCTTGGAGGCCTCAGGACAATGAAACCTTTCCCAGTCACTGGGTCTTTTTGGAGTTCAGTTAAGCTCAATTCCATTTAATAAACATTTTTAAGCAACAAGATATGCTGGGCCAAATAAGGGACACAAAGAGAATTAACAGAGAAGCTCTCAAGGAGCTCACAGCTGAGTTAGAAAAAAGAGATATAGGGGTGCCTGGGTGGCTCACTTGGTTGAGCATCCAACTTTGGCTCAGGTCATGATCTCACAGTCTGTGAGTTTGAGCCCCACATCAAGCTCTGTGCTGACAGCTCAGAGCCTGGAACCTGCTTCAGATTCTGTGTCTCCCTCTCTCTCTCTGCCCCTCCTCCCCTGCTTGTACTCTGTCTCTCTCTCTCTCTCAAAAATAAATAAACTTTAAAAGGAAAATTAAAAAAAAAAAAAAGAAAAAGAGATATAGAGCACACTTATTACCATCAACACTGCCAACCATCACAGCAAGAGCAGATACCAGCACTGACACCTCATTATACACTATAACAGCCCCGGAAGGTGCACATTAATATCTCCATCTTAAAGAGAAGGCACTGGGTATCTGGAAGGTTAAACAGGCCCTCTAAGGTAACAAACACAGCTGAAGAGAAGGGTGGTCGGCATCTATGTCTGACTATAAGGTCTGCACCCTTAACCACCATATGTATTGTCTCCACTGTCACCTGTGATAAAAAAGGCAGAGACACGTTGTATGCACTAGGGAAGAACCCTGAGCCTTTACAGTTTATTCATCTGTAAAATGAGGATAATGACATCTAGTTTTCTGAGAAAGCAGGGATAATGTATGTGACAGGTCTGCACCATGCAAGGCATGTTTCTACTCTTGTTACAGAAGCCCAGAACAGGTAGTAACAGGAGCTGCTCTTGAAGGGTAGAAGCCAAATACGTACTATGAGGCAAGCAGTGCAGGCAGGGGGAACAGCATGAGCAAAAGCTGGGAGGTGTGAACCTTCAGCTGGTCCAGCACGAAACCTGAGAAAGCAGGAGATTCAGGCAGAGAGGAGAGCCCAAAGCTCTTCCCTCCCTTTCTTCCCTCTGCAACTCTGGGAAAGTTGCTGATAGCTCCTTTGCAGTTCCTCCTCAACTCCCATACTCTGATCTCTGCCCACTGGAAACACTCTTGCCAAGGTCCTCAATGCCAGCCTGTGGCCAGCCCAATGGCCATTCTTAGGTCTTATCTTCCCTCCTCCACAACCTGGATGTGTTTCCTGACCTTCTCTTTGAAGCACCGCTTCTCTATTGGTTTACTTTCCTGCCTGCTGGGCTCTCCTCTCTGTCTGCTTTGCTGGCTCCATAATCTGTGCCACCTCTGAATACTGCTATGGCCGGTCCTGGACCTACTTCTTGTCAACACATTCTTATTGGGAGACCCATCTGTTCCCGAGGCTTACCTCCATGTGGGATGTCCAAGACCCAATCTCTAGTCCAGTGCCCACCCTGAGCACTGAACCCCTATACCTCCCTGCTGGGCATCTAGACCTGCATGTACTTCCAGGTAGTTTGAACTCAAAATGAGCCCGGCGGGGGGCGGGGGGGGGGGGTCCCTGCATATGCCCCCTCCCCAGTAGCTGCTGCTCTTTCTGGGTTCTATTTGCTAGGGGTTGGCATCACTAATACAATCAGATCCTGGGAGTTGTCCCTAACATCTCCCTCACTAACACCTGGGTGCCATCTCCTACCAATGTCTTTCACATCTTTCTCTCTCCCCTACCACCCTCCCCAACTGCTGCAGAATACATCCTCATCATAGCTCCTGGGGTTCCTTCCACGGATAGCCCCAATGCTCTCCTACCCAGCTGTCAGACTGGCTCCCTATTGTGTTTGGGGATAAGGCCCACACTTCCTAGCATGCCACTCAATGTTCCAGCCTCTTCATCACATTCCCATTGTCCCTGGGTCTCCAGCCAGACTGAAATCATGGAGCAGATTTAGATGAATCTTACCCTAATTGTCCCAAACTTTCTAGTCCCTGGGTCTCAGCTTGAGGATCCCTTCCTCCTCCAGGAAACCTTCCTCCTGCCCCAAAATGAATTAGGGCCCCCTTCTGTGCCCCCATAGCATCTGTGCACAACAGAGAGCTATGTTCTCTTTCTACAACGCATAATGCTTTCTTTTCTTGCTCCCCACCCTGAGACCATGGAGTCTTTGAAGTCAGGAACTGTCCTTGTGCTTTATTTTTTCTACAGTGTTAAGAAATATTTGCTGAAATCAAAGGATTTGGGAAGGGTCTTGGAAACAGACCCTGGGGGTGCTTTTAGGAAATCAGTTACTCTTTGTGCAGACACTGTAAGTTTAATACACGATATCCTTTCTCCCCTCTTCCCTAATAGAACCCCAATTTTGTTCAGGAGGTAGCAAGAGCGTAAACTACATTTCTTAGTCCCCTTTGCAGAGGGTAGCCATGTGACCTAGTCTTGGTAGCTAAGCGTGCATGGAAGAGATTTGCTTCCCTGATGTGAGCACAACCCCTTCCTGTTTCCTGTCTTCCACTTCCTTCTTGGAATTAAGAGAAGAGGCTGGAGGTGGAGCAGCTATCTTGTGACAATGAGCCAGCCACACATTAAAGAATCGTTACGGGCCTAGGTCATGACCCCTGGACTGCCTACTAGCAGGCTTTTATTATGAGAGGCAAATTAATCTCATTGAAGCCACTTTGGTTAGGTCTCCATTACAGTTAGCTAACCCCCCCTCGTAAGAGCAGATAAAGGCAGAGATAACCATCTGGGAGCATTTCTGAATATGCCTTTCCTTTGGAGATGATGCTGGTCCTGACAACCTTACCCAGAAGAGGGTAAGGTTCATGGAGGAGGATAAAATGAGGGTTGGAGAAGCTGACTCTCCCTGGGTTTCTATCAGAGGACCATGACAAGGCCTCACTCAGGGTTTGAGGAAGAAACTCTAGCTATCGCAGGTGCAATGTGCCTGTGGCCTGGGCCTTCTCTGCTCTCTGCTTGGTTTACTTGTGGAATGAGTGTGCTGGAATAGGTAACTTTTCAATGGGCATAGTGCTTCAAGTCTGGGCTTTGGAATCAGGCAAAGCTGGACTTGGGTTCCAGCTCTATCACTTACTAGCTGTTTGTCTTTCACTCTTTTTTTTTTTTTTTTTTAGTTGGCCTCTCTAGCATCATCATCTATAAAATCCAGATAGTAATACGTACCTATAATTGTTGCTAACCCTGGGGTTCTATGGAATCACGCGTGTGGCTACCCAACATAATGCCTGGCACAATACACTGTGAGTACTGCAGCATACATTGGGTGCTCTCGGTGGCAGCCATCATTGTGCTCCAAGTTCTCTAAGAGGGCAGACTAGTGACTTGGAGTTTCCTGCCTGTTCTGGGGTCTGAGGCTGCTGCAGGGCTCTGGAAAGCCTCTCTAGATACCCTTTACTCTGTGGGTGAATGAAGTGGGCAGAGGCGGTCCACTGTCCAATGGCTTTTCTTCCGGCACTGCCTGCTGTTGTGTCCAGGGTTCTTGGACCACAGGTGCATAGGGGAAGCCCACAGACAGAGGACAAGCCCAGACCAGGCCCAGAAAGGCATCATCCTGTGGGTCTTTGTCTTAGCCAAAGTTTCCTGGGCATTGAAGGTGGGTTTATGCTTTTCCAGGAGACAGGGTGGGCTTCCAGAGGTTGGCTCATCAGGAGACTACAGGGATTAGGGAGCTGGAAAAATACTTCCAGAATTGGATTCCTTACTGCAGCTGCTTTTGGCATAACTTTCTTATCCTTCTCTTGAAAAGTCTCACCTTCTTTCTCTTCTCTGCAGTAGGAATTCTAGTGGAAAAAGTCTTGGGGGAAAAATAAAGCTGCTGTTCTATTCCAGCCCTGAGAAGGAGGCCAGTGGGGTGCGTCCTGTATGTCCACGGGGGGTCCTCTCTCTTGGCCCGAAGTACTTCAGGCCAGACCCAGCCATGCTGACACTTGACAGCGCCCGCAGTTTACCTTGGCTCAGGTCCAGAGAGTTCGGGCCCTGCCCGGGCGGCCCCCTCTCCAGCGCAAAGAGCAGTTTAAATATAAATCAGTCCTCGACACAAACAGCCTCAGCGAGTCTCAGAGCCATCACCGGAACTGAGAGCCCAGGTTTTCGGCAAGTGCAAACAAGCAGAGACCCGCTCCGTAAATCTCCCCGAGTGCGTCGGGAGGGGCGCCCCTGCACCCCTCTCCTCTTGAAACCCCGCTCCCTTCCAGTTCCCTGGCTCCCGTTGGCCCCTCCAGCACCCCCTCGGTTCTCCTCCTGCCCCCGGAGTCCTGCCAACCTCTTCTCCGGTCCCTTCCAGTCGCCCGCCTGTCGGTCCCCGCTGCACCCCCCGTCCCGCCAGTCCCGCAGGCGCCCCCACCCTCCTATCGTCCCCTGCCCCTCCAGCAACTACCTCCCCTCCCCGGGGCCGCCGCTCCCGGCTCCCCAGCAGGCGGGACCTTCTCCGGGGCGGTCAAGCCTCGCGGGTCCTAGCCAAGCTGCGGGAGCAGAGGCGACCCCGGGCCGGGAGCGAAGTCACGCGCGGCCAGCAGCCGCGTCACACCTGTCTGAGGGGCGGCCGCGGCGGGGGCGGGGGCTCGCAGAGCCTTCAACAGCCGAGGAAAAGAGGGAGGAGGGAGAGCGCGTTTCATCATCGGCGACGGCGGCGGCCACTTATAAAACTTCTGGGCGCGCACTCGCTCGCGCAGTCTCCGCGCTGCGAGCCTCCTGCGGCCGTCGCCGCCGCTCTCACCAGCCACCCGCGCGGCCGCCCCGGCCCGAGGCGCCCGGCCCCTGCTCGCCCCGCCGCCCGCCCGGGGCCTGCCGCCGTCCCGCCCCGCGGGGGCCGCCACCATGGGGCTCTGGCCCGAGCCTGGCGCGCGCCAGGACAGCGACGCTTCTTCGCGCCAAGCCGGACGCTGTCCCCGCTCTGTCTTCAGCAACATTAAGGTGAGCGGAGAACCCTCGACCTCCGGGCGCACCTTTGACGGGCCCGGGCAGGGGTGCTGCGGGAGCCCGGGGCGGGGGAGGGGGCGCCGGGGCTCCCCGTCAGCCCTTAGTGCCGCGCTCTGCGAAGCATCCCTGCGGGCCTGGCGGCGGGCTGGGGGCGCCTGGACTGGCGATCTCTTTCTGGGAGTGTGTGCGCGCGTGTGTCTGTGCGCACGTGTGTGCACGGGTGTGTGTGTGTGTGTGTGTGTGTGTGCGCACACTCACGCCCTCGTCGGGGTTAAGAAACAGAACAATGACAGTACCTATTGGTTCAACTCTGGTCGGATAGTGTCTTCCTCTTTGAAAAAAGAACATCTCGCGGGACACTTTTTAGGTCTCCTGAGGGCAGTTTCTTCGTGAAGGGGTGAGCTTGGAGGTGCCGGGTGACAGGCTGTGGTTCCTCTGAGATGGAGGGCAGAGCCTAACTCATCCTGGGGTGGGTGGCAGAAGAGATGTTTTTCTGCCCGACGAGCAGCGGTACAGGGGCTCCGCTACCCCACCGCTCTGCCGCGCGCAGGGTTCAGAATTCCCCCGGGCTGGCAACCAACTCTGCGTGCTTCCTGGTCTGGAAAGGGCCCCAGGAAAGCAGCAGGCCCTCGCGGTATGTTCAGTAACATCTAAGCAGGTGCCTCTCCCCTAGCAAGTTATGGGGAGTGGCTCTATGGTGAGGACACTTTCTTCCCCAGGGGGTCGGGAATGTTTACCGCTTCCTCACCAGGCCAGGGAGGCCTGGAACAGTTGAAGCCTGAAACCGGCTTTTTTTTTTTTTTTTTTTTTTTTAAACTGGTTCTACCTGAGCAGAAGTGACCTAGAAGTACACGTCCTGAGAGGACAGAGCTGCTATGGTGAGGACTGTAGAGTCCACATGAGGGCTCCTTGGAGACAGTGGGGGAAGAGGGGGGCGGGATTAGGTATGGTGCAGAGAAGTTGTTTCCAACAATCATACAGTCAGATGGGGCTAGGTAAAGCTTCCAGTGGTGCAATTAAAGGGATGGTCTGGGAGGAGTGTCTCTGTGAACTGATGATGTGAGTGTTGAACAGAAAGGGATCTGGAGGTCACAGTGAATCCCACGAATGTATTTACTCATATTGTTAGTAGAGGAGCTGGGATCCCCACTTCTGCTTCTGCTCTATCCCCACACCACAATAAATAAAGGCTGAGTTGATTCCATGGTTGGATGTAAATAAGACATAGACATTTTGAGATGGTTTCAGATAATCCTCAAATTGCCTCACCTTTGGCTAGACCTGGATGGCCAAAACACTGTGTGTGGCTTTGGTCCCACCATTCAGAAGAGTCTTGGAGAAGTTTCAGTAGAGAATTGTAACAAATTTGGTGTTTATAAATTAGGAACTGGGAGGAAAGGGTGGGAGCAACAGTTGGGTGGTCTGAAAAGAAAGAGGCCCAAGAAAGAGCCAGGGTAGGGGCAAACTCTCCCTATTTTCACCAACAAGGGCAAGAGAGATAGATTGTCCCAGAACAGTTTCCTGACAGCAAGGGTAACCCCCCAGTGAGGTTGATTCATTTAGACCCACCCTGAATCCCTAAAATGAGTTTATGGCAGCAGTTTCTTTGAAGATCCATAAAAATGAGATAATTTATCACATGTTGATGATTTAGCCACAACTGACTGAGGCCTAGACCCAGGCCAGTTGGCCTCCTGAAGGCTCATACCAATTAAGAGTTTTTCTTAACTCTAAAAATCAAATTCTCTTAATTATTACCTCCATTGATCCATAGTAACACTGAGACCAGAGTTTGGAGAGACTTACACTTAGCTTCACTTAATCAACCTGAAACCAGGTACAATTTGGATATCTCAAGGCAAATCTGGGGCTTGTAATTCCATTAAACTCACTTAAGCCTTTTCTTCCAGGGAGGTGGTAATGGTTGTTTGGGGGGTTGCTATTTGTTGGGAGATTCCTTCCTCCCAATGAGAGGTTGGTTGAGTGGCTGCCCTGCACTCTCTCACTGGGGTATGGATGGCACATGTTTTGTGACATGTGTGACATGGGGGATAACAGGGGATGCCCAGCCCAAGGACCCATCATTTTTCTGGGTTCCTCATTGCTGGGACAGAGTAACCAATTGGCTTTATGACATTCCTGCAAAACCCCACATACCGTATGGTTTAAGGGAAGGGAATGAGGCCAGGGGACTTAGATTCACCTCTAAATCTAACCTCTTACTAAATAGGTGACAAAGGGGAGCATTTCTTACCTTTCCTGGACTGCAGAACCTTTACGTAAAAAAACAAAACAAAACAAAAAACAAAGACAAAAACAAAAAGCAGGTACTATGAATGATCCCTACCTCATGGGACTCCTTAAGGATTATGTGGGATGAGGTGTAGGAAAAGGGTTTTGTAAACCATGCAAGACTCTCCAGGACTGACATCAATAAAATGTCAGTTCTTGCCTCTACAAACAGGACTGCTTGTTTAAATATCATTTAGGATCTGTTGTTTCACCAATTATGCCTCACATGAGGCATACTTAAGAGAAACTATAGTTAGCAGTCATGTCCAAAATAAAGGTAATAGTAGCTAACACTAATGAAGCCATCTGGATGTACCAAGAACTTTGGATATATTTCACCCATATGTAATCCTCAGTACAATTCTATCTAGTGAGTATTATTACTGTCCCCATGAATGATGAGGAAAACTGGGCTTAGTGAGGTGTAGACACATAGCCAAAAAGGGGTGGAGTGTAGAGGAACCAGATATGTGAGATTGCAGGGTCAGAGACTCTAACCACCATGCACCCTGCCCTCACCATCACACAGTGCTGCTCAATTCTGGCTTAGCACTTAGGGATACTGTATGTATAGTTGTTCCCAGAGTCAGTACTGTTTTCAGTTCCCGGTGACGCTCACATCCCAGCTGTGAGCAGGGGTCACTGTGGTGGCTGCAGGATGGATATCCCCAGTCACTAACAGGCTCATTATACCTTTTCATTCTTCATAACTCTCCCCTAAAGAGCTTGGCAACTCTCACTTATGGGGTGAGGTTTTTGTATGCCCTCCTGTAGTAGTAAATATAATTGTGTTTAATCTGGAGACATTCTCAATTGCCTCTGGCTTACAAGATTCTTAAGAAATAGAAGACCTGCTCACTAGTCATTGTCAGAGAGAGCAGTTCAACATCCAGAACTCTTAATTAAAAACAGGTTCATTCAGCGATTATGGGGGTGTGGGTGGGGAGGTAGGAGACAGCCTTTGTGGCTAACTCATCCTGGCAGCCTCAAAGAGATCTGTTTCTTCTTAAAATGAAATTTTGGGGGGCAAACCGAGGTTATCTTATAAAAGGAGTAGATGATTGGTAATTGCTGCCCAAATTTCACGAACTCCCACACCCCAGGTCCCAGTTTAGGGAAATAGTGCATATCTCATCAGTGAGGGAGAGTCCAGTGGGAATGGAGGGCAGGGGAAGTACAGTGGTGAAGAAAAGGGTAGGCAGATGTCACAGCTTGGCCTGAGTGGCCTGGGGACCTTCGATCTGGGAGGGAAGCCCAAAAATGAGGAAGAAGTGCTTTGTTTTGGCTTGTGTCTGTAACTTCCTAAGGCCTTTGACCCCCAACTGTGGGGAGGCATCTTGGGCTTAACCTCTTGGTTTCCAGAGGAAAGTGCTATATCCACCAAACTGATGCTCACAAGTGGGGAAAACACTTTCAAGAGAATCCCTGGAGCTAAAGAATTACTTAACAGACCTCATGGATTAAGAGGTGCCCATTCCTCCCCCAGGCTGGTGGGTGTTTCTCTGATGTGAATGAGGACAGCATTCATCTATCCCCTGAGAGGGCCTGGCATGCCCACCCTGCTTTTGTGTGGGGGTCGGGGGAGGGGAGACCAACGGGAACTGGTTGGGTGGGGTCACAGGTCACTGAGAGCCTTTTCCTCCTGTGATAATGCTCAGAGCCCTTCTCCTGGTGATGAACTGTGACCTACACTGCCACAGAACAAAGGGAAGGTGATTTATGTCTCACACTATGGATAGCTCATCTCTTTCTCATCACTCTCTTTTGTCTGTGACAGTGACTTTTTTTCCATTCTCGAAGACCCGGATGTGATGTTGCGGTGTTGGGTTGGGACCATGGCTTTCCCTCACCTTTTTTTGCCCTGTTTATGGAATGCAGAGGAATGTGCATGGTCCCCAGGGTAGACCTCATCCCTCCTTGTTCTCCCTCTTCACATCCCTGCTTGGTCTTATGCTGTCTCATGGGTTCAGCCACTCCCAGCCCTTGCTTCACCCCACTTTCTGCCTGTGGAGGCACTGGCCTGTGGAGAGCTCCAGTTGTGTGCCAAAGCCAGAGAGCTGGGCGTGGTGGAGCTGAGAAGCTCGGGATGGTCCCAGGCAATGGACCCATCGGAGGACCTTGCCTGGGGCTGGGCGAGTCTGGCCCCCATTTTACATCATAAGATCATTGCTGTGTACTTGGGCATTGCACTGTCAGTTTCTGTTGATAAAGGACATGAAGAAATAGCTGTGTGAACTTACACTTGTCTGTACCCCACAGGACTAGCACAGATGGGTTGTCACTGTGGTCCTTGGGGGCTCCTTTTGAGGGACCATGGGAGAAAGCTGAGTTCTTAGTACCAGACAATGCTTGATTTATTTTGAGTTCTTAAAAAACTTTTTATTTTGAAACAATCCCATATTCGTAGGAAACCAGTGCCGAGATGTCCTGTATACTCTTCACCCAGTTTCTTCCAAAGGTTCTGTCTTACATATTGCACTATAATACCAAAAGCAGGGAACTGACATTGCTATAATGTGTGTGTATAGTTCCATGCAATTTTGTCACATGTATAGATTCATGGAACCACCACCCCACTGCCTCAAGACACAAGAACTATTTCTGTCACCACAAAAATCTCTGTTGTGCTGCTCCTTTGTTGTCATGCCCACCCCCTTCCAACTGACTACCGTCACAACCACTAATCTGTTCTCTATCACTGTAATTTGTCATTTTGAGAATGTTGTATAAATGGAATCGTGCAATATGTAACCTTTTGAGATTGACTTTTTTCATTCAGCTTAATACCCTTGAGATCCGTCCAGGATGTTGCTTGTATTAATAGTTTGTTTCTTTTTATTGCTGAGCTTTATTCCACGGTATGGATGTACGGTGATTTGTCTAACCATTCACCTATTGAGGGACATTTGGGTTGTTTCCAGTTCGGGGCTATTATAAGTAAAGCTGATATGAACAATCAGGTATAGGTTTTTGGGTCAGACATAAACTTTCATTTCTCTGGAGTAAATACCCAGGAGTGCGTTTGCTGGGTAGTATGGTAGTTGCATATTGATTTTTTTTTTAAGAAACTGCCAAACTCTTTTCCAAAGTGGCCATACAGTTTTATATGTACACCAACAATGTAGGAGAAATCCAGTTTCTCTACATGTTTGCCAGCATTTGGTGTTGTCATTACTTTTTAAAAAAATTTCTTAATGTTTTTATTTTTGAGAGAGAGAGAGAGAGAAACAGAGCACGAGTGGGGTAGGGGCAGAGAGAGAGACACACACACACACAGAATCTGAAGGAGGCTTCAGGCTCTGAGCTGTCAGCACAGAGCCCGACACGGGGCTTGAACTCATGAACCACGAGATCATGACCTGAGCCGAAGTCAGGTGCTTAACCGACTGAGCCACCCAGGCGCCCCAAGTGTTGTCATTATTTTTTATTTTAGCTATTCACATAGGTGTGTAGTTACATCTCAGCATGGTCTTCATTTACATTTCCCTAATGGCTAGTGATGGTGAACATCTTTCATGTGCTTATTTGCCATGTGTACGTGCTCTTTATTGGAATGTCTGTTCCTATAGTTTGTCCTTTTTCTAATTGGAATTTTTACTATTGTTTTGAGAGTTCTTTATATATATGAAATACAAGTCCTTTGTTGGGCATGTGGTTTGCAAGTATTTTCTCCCAGTATGTAGCTTATCTTTTATCTTCTTAATAGGGTCTGTCACAGAAAACATTGTTTAGATTCTGATGAAATCTAATTTATCAAGTTTTAATTTTCTGGATCCTACTTTTGGTGTAAGTCTAAGAACTCTTCACCAAACCTAGTTCCTGAAAGTTTTCTCTTATGTCTTCTTCTAAAAGTTTTATAACCTTGCTTTAAATCTATGATCCATTGTAAGTTAATTTTTGTATACGTAAGAAGTTTAGGTCAAGGTTATTTTATTTGTTTGTTTTTTGTTTTTGTTTTTGTTTTGCCTATAGGTATCCAATTGCCACTGAACCATTTGTTGAGAAGACTGTCCTTACTCTATTGAATTGCCTTTACTCCTTTGTCAAAAACCAATTGGCCATGCTTGTGTGGATCTGTTCTGGGTTTTCTGTTCTGTTTCATAGATGTATGTGTATATCTCTCTGCCAATACCACACTGTCTTGATCACTGTATCTATACAGCAAGTCTTGATATCAGGATCAGGTAGAAGATTGATTTTCAGTCTGCAGTGGTATGTGTTTATCTTATGGTTACCATACTTCATAACCCATTCAGTTTCCCTTCTACTTTGCCTTTTGGGAAGATTTAAAGACAAATTTGAAGCTTGCTTTTAGTAACTGGATGGGACCTTGTGTATTTCTGTGCTCCAGCTTTTCTTCTGGGCTTATCTAAATAGTTGTGTTTTCCCTTGAACTTGATTTGTTAATCAAGAAAAGAAGTTTCCTAAACTTTTTCTACTCTCAACCATGGCCTCGCAAGGGGTGGGGGGTGCTCAGCATCTCTCTTTCATACTTAAGAAAATGGAGGCTCATTTAAGAACACCTATCCAGTAAATGGCAAGCAGGAATTCCCTCCCAGGGTCATCGCGCTCCCTAGTTCTCTTCTTCCCATGGCCACAGAATGCCTCTCGGTTCTGGATTCTCTCATTCGTAAACATTTGGGCCTGAGCTCAATGATCTCTGAGGTTCTTGTAAGTTCTCAGATTCTCATCTGTTAAGTTGCTGATGGAGATGAGACTGGGAGCAGGGCCAGTTGGGTCTGAGCTTTGCTGGGAGACCTGCTATGAAGCCTGGCAGAAGTGGAAGGTGCAGGCTAGGTGGTTATCTTTGGTCAATCCCCAGCTCTCTCAGTTTAGAGGACCCTGATTCTCTGGGTGTGTCCTCCTGTTTGGGATGGATTACATTTGACCAGGGTGGGGAATGAAACCAAGGCAGGGAGTGTCCTCTGGCTGTTGAAGGACAGGTGGATACTCCAGTGAGCAGCCTTCTTCCAGAGCCTGTCCTCCCAGCCTCTTTGCCCTGTTGAGCGGGATACTCAGGAGGCTCAGAGGAAATGCTGGAGGCTCTTGGTGTGGCTGGTGGGGTGGGGTGGGGGCGGAGAGCAGCACCAGCCTGGGACGGTAAATCCCAGATGAGCTTTGGGACATTCAGTCTGGTCAGGATCGGTGCTGGCTCCCCACAGGCTGCCCCCCTGCCTCCCTAAAAATGGGCAGACTAACCCTTTGTTAGAAATTTAGTGTGCTAGTTCCTCAAATTTAGTTCCTGAGTTCTGTAGGAATCTGGGAGTCCTGGTAACAAGTTTTCTTTTGTTTACTCAAACACTGGTAATATCTACTTATGTTCTGAAGAATGCCCCATCTAACATCCTTGCGAGATGCTGGCCTAGAGCACAGAGGACCTCAGTTAAGACTCAGATGTTATCAGAGAGGGCTGTAGTAAGCTAGTGTTTTTCAAACTGCCTCACCAAGATGCCCTGAATTCTAGGACAGAGTGATCAGGTTTCCACGTACGAGTAGACAAGAGGATGAAGGGGATGAACTGTGATGTGAGCATTACATTTCTGTGATATTTTATGTTTTAATCTTAAAATCAAGTGAATTTTATATTTTCCTCCACAGTATAGGTATGTGTTTCCAAAGAATATGTTCTATTTCCCCCCAAATCTTGGAGTAACATTGATACTCTCAGAAGCTATGCTGTATGTGGCTCATGTCTCCCAGATGTGACTAGCAGGTAGGGCATACCAAGTTTGGGAAACACAACACAGGTAGACCTCAAGTCAGAACTAGTTTATCCGGTTAGTTCACTCAGCCAGCTTGTGAGGCACAGAGGGAAAGGTACCTAGAAAGTTTAAGTGGGACAGACATGGGGTGTGGATATCAGACAGCTCCTGAGCTGAGCCCTGTGGGACACCCCAGGAGAGGAGCCAGCTAGAGAATGCACTGAGGTCCCTGTGGACCTTGGGGGAAAGGGATGGTGGCAGAAGGAAGGGGCTGGGAGGACAGCAGGCTTCCAGAGCCACTCTTGCCCTGCTTATTGGACTGCCAAGGAGTTTGTAGGATGGGATTAAATTGACCACTTTCTCATTCCGTTTTACATCATTCCTGCCTTTTGCCTCAGGCCCTTTTTTATAACTTCCTGCTTTACCTTTGATCCTCAGTGCTTTTGAGGGAGTTGGCGGGAGCTGAGTGTTGGTGCAGGAGCCTGGGACTCACTCACTCAGAAGCCTTTACTGAGCATTCACCGTGTGAGGCTCTGTACCAGGTATTACTGTTTTGGCATTTGGCTCCCTAAGAGGTTCCCAAGCTTCCCATAAATGATAGCCTGTAAATTCCCTTGCCTCTCAATGTGACCAACTGCCTCTTTTTGCCCAGGACGAAGGCAGTTTCTGGAACACAGAGCTTTCAGTTTTAAAACTGGAAAAGTTCTGGGCAAATTGGGACAAGTTGGTCCCCTACAGCCTCCCTTGCTGTGACATTGTACACAAATGGACTTCCACCCTCTGTGGGGCAGTGGAGATGCCGAGGGAGGGTCAGGGATGGTGTCCGTGATGGAAATAAACCTCAAGGATCTATGGTAGGAAGGGATTGTAGTCTTCCAAAGAAAGGAGAAGCGGGAACCAGGACACTGGAGGCAGACTCATGGAGCAGCAAGCCCCATGACTCCTTGTCTGTACACCGAGGTCCTGCATCCTTCCTTGCTTATCATGATTTCTACAGCATTTTTTACTTCTCATGTTGTAGAATCCATATAATTCATGATAAAACTGACATGTAGAAAGATAGTACTTCCTGGCTTATAGAATATTTGGATTTCAGAATTGAAAGTGACAAGAAAGCTCATCTGCTCAAAGAAGCAGGAATCCTTTTGAAGATGTCCTTACCTCTGTTTGCATAGCTCTAGTAATGGGGAACTCACCCCCTCTCAAGGCAGGCCCAGGACTGGAAGCTCCACAGTCTTTCAGTCTCTCCTGTGTTGAGCCAAAATCTGCCCCTATCCTTCCATGTACATCCCCAGAGGGAAGCTAGCAGAACCCCTTCTTCTTGGCTACTCTCTCGATGTTTCCAGTGGAAAGCAGTCTCCCCTCTCCCATAAGTCCCTCTAACTGGAAAGCTGCTAGGCAGGGTTGAAATGGAAAGCCAGATGGTCTGGGCTACCTTCCTCTGAAAGGTGAACCAGGCTCTGAAGTTGGACGTTGTTAAGGGGACATGTATGACCCCTGATTCTTGTTGTCCCAGATCACAAAGGTCTTCTTGCTGGTTCTAGTCACTGCTTGGTCAGCTTAGTCAGCACTCATGAGGAACCCTCGGGCTGTGTGGAGGCTGGTGGGCCTTGAGTTTTCTGGAACCAGCAGAGATCTTCCCATGATGGGGACCTCCACCCATCAGGCCCTGCAAGTTTGTTGTGCCCTCATGAGCTCCAAGGCCTGCCCCAACCTGTCTCTCACACTCCTTCTCCTCACCCCTAACTTCCTCTGTTTTCACTCCCCAGCTCTCACTTCCCCCTGACTTTGGGGCTTTCATGGAGTGTCCATGCCAAACCTGGAAGAGCCCTGGATAAATCATTGTGTCTACTCTCTGGCCTCCAACTGGAGGACATCTCTTAGGAGGAAGTAGACGAGGGGCACACTGGGGACTTACCTTCTAACTTTATCACCAGAGGGCCCAGCATAGACCCTCAGAGAGGGATCTAGCCTAATGCTAACAGGAACATACCTGTGGAGTGTACTCCAAGGATGCACCCCATACATCCCTCCCATCCCAAGTGGCAGAGTCAAATTATTGTAGAACCAGCCTTGTCTTTTGGACCATCTCCACCCCTGGACCTTGTCACTAACTTGGAAAGTGAGTCTACATAGCCTTGTGATTGTCCATTTCATTTCACATTGCCCCTGCCATCAGGAGGCTGTCCTTCTAGACTCGCCTGAGACTCCTTCTTCTTCATAGTCAGCATCCCAGGAAAGCACAGTCCCACTGAGTCAACCTATAAATTTAACATATAAATATGTAAACTTAGCAAGGAGTGGGGACAAACCTATTCTGGATGCCCTAAAATCACAAATTCAGAATTCCCACCCTCAGCAACACATTTTTATTAGCAAAACTTATGATACGATTTTCTGAGCTATCATAACATAGATGGATACATTTTATTAGGGCACATACATATGGGCAATATATGGGGGCATTGGGATATTTAGTTGTGGATGCAAATGCATGTATTTGGGGGAACCCATTATGTGCCAAATTTAGTGAAATAATAAGTGGACAAGGTTAGGTCCTTTCAGAAATGCTGTCTTGACTAAAGCCTCCCTCCCATGCTCCAAGGTGCATATTACCCACATTTTATAGGGGAGGATACTGGCAGGAAGCTCCTGGGAATTGGCACGTTACACAGTGACAAAGCTGGTATCTGGGAACTCTGTCTTATGATTCTCTTCTCTATGACTGCTGCCTGCTTCACACCACAAACCCCAAGCAGCTGAGCCAGACTGTGCTACTTCAGTCCTCCATACCAACAGACACAAGCAGGGCTGCTAATGTCTGTAGTATTTTATTTTCCCAAGCCAAATTTGGCACTGGTAGCCCTGTAATTCTTTGTGCCTCAACTTTCCTCTCTTAAACCTTTTTTATAGGGGCACCTGAATGGCTCAGTCAGTTAAGCGCCCAACTCTTGGTTTTGGATCAGGTCATGATCTCACGGTTTGTGAGTTTGAGCCCGACATCAGGCTCTGTGCTGACAGCACATGGAGGCTGCTTAGGATTCTGTCTCCCTCTCTCTCTCTCTGCCCTTCCCCTACTTGTTCTCTCTATGTCTGTCAAAATAAATAAATAAAAACAAATAAAACCTGAACCTTTATTTTAAATAAATTATTTTAATTTATTTTTCTATTTTCTTTTTAAGAGAGAAAATGAGACTGGGCGAGAAAGGCAGAGGGAGAAAATCTAAGCAGGCTTCATGCTCAGCATAGAGCCTGACACAAGGATTGATCCCATCACCCTGGGATCATGACCCGAGCTGAAATCAAGAGTTGGATGCTTAGCCGACTGAGCCACCCAGGCATCCCCCTCAGCTTTCCTTGTTGCATGTCCCCTCACCCATGTTGATAAGGCTAGACAGATACTCCAGCTGTACAGCACACAAGCACTTAGACCAGGGACTCGGCTTGGGGCGGGGGTGGCCATCAAGTGGCTTAGAAACACTTCCTGGAAGAATAAATGGAAACCCAGTCAGTTGAACAACATTTTATCATGTGACTCAAATGCTCAGAAGCTTATAATGACGAAGTGACTTGTATATCTAGCAACTGGAGAGTCAAATACATCAGGGGACATCCATCTGTAGCATATATACAAATTATTTTTAAAGTTCTATTGAGAATAGTTTAAACTTGGGAGAAGGGTTCATTCTATAATGTTAAGCAGAGGCTGCAGGATAGGCAACCAGATGTAGAGATGATCCACATTTTTAAAAGTCACAAGAAGACTTGAAGAGGGTCTATAGCCAAACAGATAGTTCTCTGTGTGGGAAGCCTACAAATGGTTTTATTTTCCTTCCTTGTGACTTTCTGTATTTTCCATTTTTCTGCAGTAAACAGGTCCTGGACTTGTAATTAGAAAAAACTGCCAACTAAAAAACTCTAGTCTGTGGTGACCCCCACAATCCCCTTTGCAGCGAGACATTCTGCTGTGATATATGAAATGCAATATAAGATGGACTGCATATCCATATAATGGACTTATATCCATTATATCTTATACCTCTGGTCTCCACGTACCTGAGGAGGAACCGAAGATGAAGCCAGGATGGCAGGCAGGGGCAGGGGCTTCTCTAGAAAGACCATTCCTGCAGTTTCCATCACTGTCCCCCCTGCATTATTAATCTGTTACCGCATTTGAGTGCTATGGCTCCTCAGAGTTGGAGATAAAGTCAGATAACAATACTTTAATTCTAAGAGAGAGGTCAACCTATGGAACATTTTCTTTTTTGGGAAGATTGAGAGGTGTTTGTCTGCTTCCCTCTCTTTCTTCTAGTGCCCACTCCGAGAGGCTGGCTCAGAGCTTGGGAATCTAACCCTAAAGATGGCCAAACATCTTAGGGAAGTGAGTATATCTGATGGGCTCCATGCCATGAAGGAAGAGAGGGCCTGAGGAGGAGGCAGTGAGGATAGAGGCTGGGACAGGAACTGCTAAGTGCTGCCTGGGGTCTGGTCCTGAGCCTGGACTTTTATACCTGGGAAGGTGTGGGGACATCCCTGGGTGGATTTTCACCCAGTCATTTGGTAAGCCTTGATTCACTATCCACTGTTTGTAAGATAGCACTCTGCTGGTGTATTCAGCAGGAGTTTCGGAACTTTGAGGGCAAGAACGGTGTCAGGATGGCTGCCTGAGATGCATTCATTTGTTCATTCATTCACGCAACATGTCATTACTGATCACTTACCATCAACCATTGGAGATACAACAATGAACGAAAAAGAGTGGGCTATGCTCTCATGAGAGATATAAACAGTGGGCAGATGCACAGATAGATGTAGTTACAAAATGTGTCAAATAGGAGGGTACCGAACTGGCTTTTATGAGGGAGAAGGTGGTAGAGACAGAACTGGATTCTGCTTAATACATAGGAGGCCAGGAACTCTAGATTCTAAAAAGTCACCTTCATACTTCTGATATATAATCTCTCCATGGGGAACACAGCTGCAAATCATACAAGGTAACTCTCTTTTAAAGGCTCTGGCTAGTTAGGATAAGATGGATCATAAAGAACTATAGTGAATTATGGCTTCCATCAGCATGATGGGTTCACATAACAGGGGACTTCATACTATGAATACCGAGACACTGCATAAAATAGAACACCACCAAATATTTAAATGCATAGCCAAGCTTGCAAGAAAGTGAAATTTTCAGGTGCAAGAAATGAAGAATGAGTTGAATACCAAAACAATGAGTGTACCAGCTGACCCTGCAGCAGGGATCGAGGGGGAAAGTGTGTGTGGTATGACTGGATCAGTAAAGAAACCCTGAAGAAAGCCCTAATGGAGACTGGGTATTAGTAATCACACAGATAGCAACGATGACATGGGGAGCTGGTCCTCAGACTTATGCCTAAAGCTGGCCCCTTGGTGAGAAGGGAACTTATTAAACTCTGCCCACCACCCTAGGGACAGCAAAGAGGCTGATCTCTAACAGGACCTCTGGGTAAAATAATGCCTCTAAGAAATCAAAACCCCAAGTCTGTGCCACATGGAATGGAAAACAGAATTTATGCTATCCACATGATATGGGAATCTCTAAGCAAATAAATTAGCATAAGAATTGTTAGGGGGCTGGTGATAACTCTTTGCTATCTGGTAGACGCAAAAGTGAAACCACTCCAGAAGGATGCTTCTATAATGTAGACCAACCGGAATCCCCAAGGGAAGACTGCCTTTGGAAGAGGAGCTTACAACAAAAAGTTACACAAGGAAATGACCCACCATAACAACAGGCAGCAAATATATCAATGGGGGAGATTAGCACCTCAAGATTTTGAGATAATGGAACATTTTGACAGAGACTATAAAAACTATATTAAAATGCTTAAAGAGGTGTAGGAAGAAATAGAAAATACCAAGAAAGAACAAATACTCTGAAAAATGAATGGGCAGTTTTGAGAAACGTGGGAATTCTAGAAATAAAAAAATATAGAAAGTAAAAATTCAGTGAATGGTTAAATAGCAGGTTAGATAATTTCCCAATTTGAAACCCTTAACTTAATCACACCTGCGCTTAATGATATTACCAAGTGGAAGATAAGATTGAAGAAGTCACCCTAAATATGGCACAGAGGAATAAAGAAACGGAGACTATGAAGGACAGGGTAAGAGATATGGAAACAGTAAGGACAAAGTGCAATGAAGGTCTGAAATGAACAACAAAGAAGAGAGTAGAATGAATAGGTGACAGACACTATTGAAGAAATGACAGAGAATTTCCAGAGTTGAGAACACGTATGGCACCATGATATAAAGAAAGCACCATAAGTTCTGACAGGAATTTACAATTATAGCATGCCTCCGGGAGCCTGGGTGGCTCTGTCCTTGGGTGACCCCCTCTTGATTTCAGCTCAGGTTGTTATCTCACTGTTTGTAGGTTTGAGCACCTCATCCAGCTCTGTGCTGACAGCACAGAGCCTGCTTGGTATTTCTTTCTTTCTCTCTCTCTCTCTCTCAAAATAAATAAACTTAAAAAAAATTTAATAAAGAAAAGAGCACACCTCTGCTTATTATACTGAAACTTCAGAACAGTAAAAATAATAATTTTAAGAGTTCTATGGTGAAGTTACAGACTACTTATGAGAATCAGCAATTAGACCAACACCTGTCTTCCCAAAATAAATAATAGATACTAGGAAATAATGGAACAATTTTCAAAATGCTAAGAGAAAATTGCCACCAAATTCAAATTTTATAACTAAATAATTCAGGGAGACAAGTTAGAGATTTTTCAAACAAAAGCAGGTAATTTACTAATCACAAGTCCTCACTAAAATAAAGAAGGGTGAAATACATAAAGCAAGAAATGAAACACAAAAAAGGATAGGATGCAAAAAGTGGTAGTAATTATTAATTGGTGGTAGGCAAAAAATAATAATGATTTATGGAGGGAAGAAACATTAGAAGGGAAAATTGGAGTTAAAATCATAAGTCCTTGGCTTGTTTGGGAGGAGAGTGGAAAAATTAATTGACTTAATTTTTAATTAATTAACTTTGTTGTCAGTTATGTATGTTAAAATGTATGCATAATCATTAACAGAAAATGATAAAATGAGGTAGATATACATCTAGATTTGTCAGAAATTACAACACATGAAAATGGGCCACTCTCACCATTTCAGAGCTAGAGAATCTCAGACTAGATTGAGACAGGAGCAGAGACAGACAGAGGGAGGGAGGGTGGGAAGGAGAGAGAGAGAGAGAGAGAGAGAGAGAGAATCCAGTTACATGCTCTTTAAAAGAAAATGTTGAAAATCGAAGGACAAAAGCAGATAAATCAGGAGATATATCAACTAAAGAGAAGATTTATCTACTTTAATAACAAAGAAGAGTTTGTTAAGGCAAAAAGAATGACAGATTGTGAGATGCTTACAATGTCTAAAACTGACTAGAGACCAATATCTAGATTGTATAGGATCTCCTGACAAGAAAGAGGCAAGAACTACAATAGAAAAATATGCAAAGGATTTGGGCAGGTGGACTAGAGTGCCAGCTGGGCTCCCTCTGCCCTCTGTACTTTTCTCTGAACGTCATTGCCATTATCGTCCCCTGTAAATGTCTGACTTCATGGCTAAGTGATGGTCAGCAACCAGCATTCCTGTGGCCTTTCATTTTAGTTCCAACTTGGAATAATCCTGGGAAAGGACTCTGGCTTAGCCGGGTCAGGTACCCTCCTTGAGGCAGGGCAAGGTCCTCTGACTGGTGGCTTCTCCTAGAACCCTGTGGTTGAATAAGGGTCCTTCTCTAAAAGAAAGAGGGAGGCAGTGCTGGTCTCAGGAGGAGGGCTCAGCAGACAAGACGATTGAGACTTCCTATGGAAAGGAAGAGAACACGCTATAGCAGACACTGAAAAGGAGATGTGGTCCTGCTGAGGGAAAAGAGGTAGCCTGAATGAAGGCACTGGCACTGGGGAAAAAGGGAAGCGTCCTGGATGGAACAGGGTTTGTATTAGATTTTTACTCCTGTTGGAACAAATCACCATAAAATGTAGTGGCTTTAAAACAGCACCAATTTACTGTCTTAGAGTTGTGGAGAACAGAAGACCTAAAATCAAGATGTTGGTAGGCCCGTGGTCCTTCTGGAGGCTTTTGTGGAGAATCTGTTTCCTTGCCTTTCCTGGCTTCTAGAGACTGCCTAATCCTTTGGCTTATGGCTCCTTCCTCCTCAGAGTCAGCAAGTTAACATCTTGAAATCTCTCTCCCTCTCACCTTTGTTTCTGACTCTGACCCTCCTGCCTCTCCCTCCTAAGGATCCTGTGATTACACTGGGCCCACCCAGATAATCCAGAATAATCTCCTATTCTAAAACAATTAATCACATCTACTTAAGTCCTTTTTGCCATGTAAGGCAACATGTGTTCACAGGTTCTGAGTATTAGGGTGCTCAGACACTGGGGAGGTCATTGTTTTGTCTATTTCAGGGTTCAATCAAACCAGAGCCAATAGAAGATACACATATATGTATGTATATGTATTTGTATTTCAAGGAATTTGCTTATACAACTGTGGGGGCTGGATAAGCAACTCCAAAATTCATAGGGCAGGCATTCAGGAAAAGATGATCACAGGCATTGGGCGAAAGCTCCTGTTCAGGGGGCATCTATCTTTTTCATTCTCTCTCTTCCTCTTTCCTTCCCTCCCTCCCTCTCTCTAGCTTTGTTCTCTCACACCTGCTTTTAAGACCCTCTGATTAATTGAATCAGGTCCACCCAGATTATCTAGGATAATCTTCCTTACTTAAAGTCATCTCACTATATATTGTAATGACATCTGCAAATTTCCTCCACAGCAATACCTACCTTAATGGTTGATTGAATAACTGGGGACTGAAGCCTAGCCAGACTGACACATCAAAAACATTGTCACAGGGGCAAAGGGCAGTGACATTCAGGACATGTACATGACAGAATGTGGCAACAGCAGGCAGAGGGCTCCAAGAAATGTGAGAACTCCCGGGCAATAGACAACCCCAAAAGGAGTGCCGCAGGGGCCAGAGGGGCTTTGCCGAGATCACTGAGGGGAGGAAGGCATACTTTGGGGTGAGTTGCTGCAAGGAGGCCTAGAATGAGGCATTCCATCCATTTCCATCCACTTCCCATAACTGGAGTCTTCTTCCCTCCTCTACGCTGATCAGATCCCAGCATGTCACCAGTGCCTTGATACTCCTTTCTTATGTTGCTTATCAGTATTTGTTCTGTTGAGGTCACAGGCCCCTGGGCTGCAGACATGAGTAGATAGCCGTGTTGGAAAGGTGGGTGAGCTCATGTCTGCTGCTCCTAGGGCTGCAGCTGGTAGGCGTCAAGTATTTGCTTAGCTAATCTTTTCCCATCTAAAGATGCTTATTGATGATTTCATTCATGAGTCTTGAAACCTACAGGTAGCAATCCCAGCCAAAACACACCAGGTGTGGATGATGAAAACATTCCCTTGCACTTGCCTCCGACAACTCTAGTGAGGTGGCATGGGGGAGTCAAAGGAATGGGGAGGTGGACAAAAGTACACAGTCAGGGCTGGTGTGCCGGCCTCTACCAACAGTACAGCCAGAGCCACACCATGTGAGGACACCTCATGTCAGATGGGCAGATGCACAAGGGGAATGCTGAGAAATCATGAGATTTCTCGATTTTACACCCCCCTTTTTTTTTGGTAATGGATTTGCATACAGAGGTTGGACCTTGTCTCCAGGAAAGAGATATCTGGAAGGAAAGATTTAGGTTAAAGCTCAAGAGGACCTACGTGAGTCTCAGGCGGTGGTTCCCTAAGTGTGGTCCCTGTACTAGCAGCATCAACATTACCTGGGAGCTTGTGATAAATGCAGACTCCTGGGCCCTATCCCAGAGCTTCTGAATCTAAAACTGGAGGTGAGGCCCAGCCAGCTGTTTCAACAAGCCCTCTATCTAATTCTCATGCACCCTGAGATTCCAGAACCTCTATTCTGAGGCAAGGCACAGATCGGAGCACTGATTCACATCAGAGGTCACTGGACTGTCTGTGATATCCTTGTCTCCAAGATAGTCACTAAAGTGACGTATGGGAAGTGATCCCAGTAAACTGAAATGATTCCCAGGAAACGGGGGTCTCTCAAGTGGAGCCACAACTGATGGGAGGAACTTGGGGAACCTTCTTGCTACATGTAGCCTGAGGCAAAGCCAAGGGCTGTGCAGCTCAGGCCCTGACACCTGCCTCTGGGCCACGGAGAAGGGAGGATGGGGAGGGTGCAGAGGGCAGTGTGCTCAGCCTGGAGGAGCATGACCAGCCACACGTTGGAATTCAGAGAATCTCCAGAGGTGCCTTGGGCCCACAGACTTGCTGTACCAGGCTGAGTGACGTTTCAATCTCTTTTTATTCCCCCAGGTAGTTTGGAAATGGCAAATGTTCTCAGGGGCTGAGGTCAGGGGTGTTCGAATTAATGATATTTATAGCTTAAAATTAAATCCTGTAGGTAAACAGAGAATTTGAGAAATGTGCTCGCTTTCCCCCTTGCTCCTACTCCTTCCCTCATTTCCTGTGTTTGGACTGGACATGTCACAGTGCACAGAAGACCTTGGCACCCTGAGTGAAGCCTCCCCACAGTGATGGAGATCACTGTGGCCCTGTCCCTTTGTCACTCCCTGGGGTCCTGGGCAGTGGTGTGGGAGGGGGTGCCAGAGGGTGTGGGTAGCAGGGAAGGATGTTCTGGTGGCTCTTATCTAAACATGACTTTCCGGTGGGAAAGAGGCTAGCATGCCTTGCTTGACTTCCTGCCTTGACTTCTAGTATAACAGTTTCCTTTCTTCTCGAATACCAGCCTAGGACCTGAGGAAATTTTCCAAGAGAGGCTTTGGACATTTTCTGCAGTGTTGCCTGCCTCTCTCTCTCTCTCTCCTCTCTGCCTGAAGACTGGTTCCCACCCAGCTTTTCTACCTTTCCCTATGCAGGCCCACTGGTGTTTCTCCCTCCTTGCCCTCCTGGCTGAGCTGAGGACTGGAACTGGGAGGAAGGCAAACAGAGGGGAGGTGGGGAGAGGGAGACCTTGAGAGACACATAGGAAAGTCAAAGAGGCAAGGTCACAGAAGGAGTGGCCCTCTGTCTGCAAGAGTCCAGAAAGAAGCTGAAGCAATGGAGAGAATAGAGCTGGAATAGCTGGCCGGAGATGCCGACAGAAGACCACCTATATCCTGATGCAGACTTCTACCCATCTGGAGGCTAGACGAAAGACTCAACTTGGACCAAATCATGTATGTTGCTAGCAACCAACCTACTTCTGTCAGCCTCCAGATCCTTCACCTTTAAAAGCCAGAGTTCTTCTGTCCCAAAGAGCCTTGTTAAAGGCCTGTGTATCATCCTGATTCTTTTTTTTTTTTTTTTTGAGAGAGAGATGGTGGGAGTGAGCAAGGGGCAGAGAGAGAGGGAGAGAGAGAGAATCCCATGAGAGGCAGAGAGAGGGAGAGAGAATCCCACGCAGGCTTTGCACAGTCAGCGCAGAGCCTGAAGTGGAGCCTGTGCTCACCCGAAGCAAGGCTCGAACTCAGATCCGTCAGATAATGACCTGATTCTTCTGCAAATTTAGAAAGTGAAGTTCTGTTAGGAGGTATGCCCCAGGGCTCCATTTCAGGCATCTCATAGATGGTAACTTGCAGCTGTGTAGAGTCTAACAAAACATAGGGTTCTTTGGCCTCAGGGAGAAGGAACAAAAGGTAACGGAGATAATGGGATAAGACATCTTCCCATAGCAGCATTCTTGCAATGTTGACACCCAAAGAATGTCAACATTGCATAAAGCCCAAAGGGGATTTATTTCAAAACCCCACATATAGCTATTGAGTCACCATTTTATTCTGGAGATTGATCCTTATATTCCATGTGGTCCAAAAGAACTTATCCTATTTTCCTGGGTATGAGGTTGAATAGCTGTCAGAAGTAAGGCTCACTATCTGTAGAGGCACCTGCTGGCCAGCCAGCCTGAAACCCAGGGATGGCTCCCTGGATGTCCGCTTGGGTCTGCCCCAGCCCCATAGTCTACATGTGCCTCTCACCACTCACCATGTTCCCACTGTCTTTTGAGTTCCCTCTTTCCATTTCCTTGGTCTTCAGATCCTCACTCACTACCTCCCATTTTCCCTTAGTCATCAAGTCATTGCCTTCCCTGGAGCTTTTCTCCTGCTGATGTCCCCTGGTCCACTGCCCCTTCTGACTGGAGGCTTCCTCTACCTGTTCCAAAACCTTGCATTGGCCTACCTGCCTCCAGTTGTCCTATTCTCTCCTCTATCCCTCATCCTGTTACAGTTTAACCTTTCTAAAAATGTTTGACGTGCATTATGTCTTCCCAGAAGTCTTCAGTGATGGCCAAAGAGAGATAAAATTCTGTGGCTTTCCTTGGGCACCAATCCTCTTTCCTGACTGGGTTTTCCCCTCTCACCTAGCCAGAACTTTCTCAGACTAACCAGATCATTCCCTGACCCCAATCCTGTCATGCTTGTGTTTTTCCATTCCTCATCTTGCCTCCTGGGCTAGGATGACCCCTTTGTTCCCCTCCACTTTCTGACATTCTCCTCATCCTCAAAAACCCAGCTCTGACCTCATTTTCTCCAGGGACCTCTCCCTCACCTTCTCATATTCTGAGTGCCTCTGGCACCATTACTTGTATCATTCCTCTAGCGTCTGCCATATTGCCTTGAGAGTAGTTACTACCACTATTGTGTACATATGTTTCATCTTACTAATACACTGCACCAGAAGGGTCTGGCCCTACTTGACCCTTGGTCTCTTCTGGAATATGCTTGGCTCATGGTGCTGTTCAATAAATATCTGCTTACTATATTATTTTTAATGTTCCTTCTGGGCAAAATTAGCAATAATGTACCCCCCCCCCCCAACATACACACACACAGCCCCTAGTAAAATCTATCAGCACTGGCAGGCCAAAGAATTGTAAACTATATCTGCACCTTTGGCAGAGGAGGTGCGGTTTCAGTCATCTTAGGGAGATACCACATCCAGTGAAGGGTAAGTCTTGACTTGTGTGTGTTTTGAACTAAGTGAGGATTTTAAGAGTGGACCTGCCCCCCCCGCAACCCTGAATAATCATGATTGCCCTGGAATCACAGCTGTGATGGCATTAAAGTGATGTTCAAACAGAGCTTGGTAAGGAAATCACAGGCCGACAAGGAGGTCTGGGCAGGGAGGACACAGGAGAGTGTTCTAGGCCGAGAGCAGCATGTGCAGGGGGCATTACCCAGATGAAGAGAGATGTGTTTAAGGAATGGACACAAGTGCAGTGTGATGGGGCTTGCACCACCTCCCAGAGCCAGCCACAGAGAGGAAGGGGGCCTCTTACAGGTGTGCCTGCTGGCAGGCATGGTTTAGAGGGAGTCTGGAAAAGGAAAAGTCTGGAAAAGCAAGTCAACCTGGAGCTATGTCCTTTATAAGATCTAGAAAAAATGGTGAGTAGATATTCTTTGGCAAAATGTCTGCAGACGATTCTCTGATGCTTGTGAGAATTTACCATCGACCAAGGAGACAAGTCTTTCTACATGGCAGCTTTGAAAGGTACGAGGTAAACCATTTCAGTTGGAGGAGAGAAGGTGTACCCTGCCCCATCACATTTTACATGGGTTTCCTGTGACTATTGGCTCACACGGAAAAGAGGTCTGTGTGTTTGGGGAAAATTCTCATGAAACATGAGCAGTCAGCACCGTCCAGTTGTGAATAGAAGGCAGAGGAACCTGAGAACAAGTAAGAAGACACCCAGGGTTGGGGGAGCAGAGCCTAAATTGGGCAAGCAGATCAAGGATGGGAACAGGGGTGAGGCAGGAAATGTGTGCCCAGCACAGAAGGTCCTGGCTGTCAGTGTTTGTCCACAGTGGACAATAAGTGAATAATAGAGGAATTAAGGAAATAGCTGGGGTGAGTTTGGAGGGACTTAACAACTAGAAAAATAAAGCGAGGCGCCTGCGTGGTTCAGTTAGTTAAGCATCTGACTCTTGATTTTGGCTCAGGTCATGATCTCACGGTTCATGGAATCAAGCCCCCAGTCAGGCTCTGTGCTGACAGCATGGAGTCTTCTTGGGATTCTCTCTCTCCCTCTGTCTCTGCCCCTCCCCTTCTTTCTCTTTTGTGTTCTCTTTCTCTCTCTCTCAAAAAATAAAGCAACCTACTTCCTCAAGCAGCTGGAAAGCAGGTGAGAACACGCTCCTGAGAGCTGGAGGAGGTAATGTGGTGGCCCAGAGAAAGTGACACAGGTTTCTGTGAGGGTCAGCTGAGGACACCTGAGCCAGAGGGACAGGATTCTGTCACTGAACCAAGAGGATGAAGACCAAGGCATGTCCCTTGCACTTCTAATGATTGGCAAAAGTCCTTGGTATTCCTTGGCTTATAGACACATCAATCCATTCTTTCCCTCCATTGCCCTGTGTATCTCTGGATCCCAATTTCTTCTTCTCATAAGGATGCCAGTCATTGGGTTGGGGCCCATATTATTCTAGTATGACCTCACCTTAACTTGATTACATCTGCAGAGAGCCTATGTCCAAATAATGTCACATTCCTGAGTACCTGGAGTTAGGGCTTTGACCCTAACACAATCCAAGGACACAGTTAAACCCATCATACCCAGCAAGGAAGCTGGGGGCAGCATAGGCAGTAGAGAATGTCCTTAGCATTTTTCTGTGAGTTCCAGGGGCTGAGAGTTTGGTGTAGAGAGACATGAAATCAGTCATGAAGATCATAACAAAGAGTGTTGGGGGACCACCACTGTAGGTGGTATAGTCCTTTGGGTCCATATCTTTGATATTTTGTCATGGGCCAGTGGGGAAACTGAGATTACTGGGTTACACGCCATTGCTGTGATCTATAGGAGGTCAAGTGGCAGAATCTGGAATCATGATCATTGCTTAGCACTTAGGGAAGACATTTTATTCCCTTGAGGTTCTGATGGGATAGAGACATTTGAGTGTGAGACAAAGAACCCTTTCCTTCTGACATCCTTCCAACTGCCACCAGAAGAACAGAGGGAAGGAATAACCAAAGAAGTGTGGTGATTTTCCTATGTAGGAGCAGTCAATTCCCTCTGTTGCAGGTTGGGTTTTCTTTTTTGTGCCTCCTGAATGTCTTATCCTGGCTGCCAAGGGTCTGCTCCACCTGGGGCCAAGTTATTAGGGGGCTGCATAGCTTTCATGGAGTAATGAGATTTTGGAAGGGTGTGGGCATCTGTGAGATCAGCCCGTGAATCCTGGGTCCCTCGGCGTGCAGGGGAATGCCAGGGTGATCAGGATGGGGTGTGACAATGTTCCCAAGCAGGAAAGCATGTCTCTGCCAGTGACAGGCCTGTTGCAGGGGAGTCCCCACCTGTGTGGGTGCACGTGGTGGGAGTGGCGAGCTGAGCACACCTGTCTGATGCATGTGTGTGCATGTGTGCATGTGTGCGTGTGTGCCTGTGCCGTAGCCTCGGGAGGCACTCTGACACCAGAGCAGCGGGAGGGAGAGTGCTGACAGGGAGCGGTGCCCAGCACAGTGGCTGGGCCTGGGCCAATGGGCGGCCACACGCATGTCAGAGCCTGGGCCTCTCAGAGTGGGCAACGGCTCACCCTCCTCTCAAACACCTGCTGTGTTTAACTCTCTTGCAGGTTCTTGACACTTTGTTCTCAGGCCTCTCCTGTGGCTTTGATGGGCTGAGCGTGCTGTGATTTATCCAGAACTCTGAGGGAGGCTATGGACTGGTCTTCCCAGAGCTGATGCTGCTGAGGCCCAGCATCAGTGGGTGGGCACAGGCTGCCCACTGTGGGGGTTTCCTGGGCAAGGGCTCTTTCCTTATTCTGCCAGGAGACCCACTAAACCTTCTCAGGCTCTTCACCTGGTGGCCCCTGGCCACACCCAGACACTCACTCACCACTCCCTCCTCACCGCTCAGGGCAAGTCTCCAGTCTCTTGTCTGCTAAAAGACCCGGAAAGGCCAAGAGTCAAAGATGGGTCTAGGCTTTCATTTCTCCAAGAGGAGATGCTTGGGAGCTCTGATTTGGAGCTAGTCCAGCACTAATTCAGAGGAAAGTGAAAGAATTTATAAGGGCTTGCTAAGTAACTTACCAGCCTCCAGAACTTTTTTGGAAGATAAATGAGTACAATAGAAGGAAAAAAGCCTACCTATTTGTACAAGGAATTTGCAATCCCTTTTGATAATTGCACATCCACTTACTTATGGTTTTTGGGTGCCGAGGTTACCAGTGGTGCAATTCACTAAAATGTATTCCTTCCCTTTGATTTATTCATTATCAAGCATTTGCGGAGCCATCGCCTCTTCCTCATAAAGTAGCAGCCGCGTTCTGTGGTCATTCTCCTCCTCTGCCCTGCTGGCAGGTGACAGGTACATGCTAGGTTCCAGGATTGCTGCAGGGCCCAAAACACTCATGGTGGTTGTAAATGCAGTCTGGGCTCAGTGCCCCATAGGAACAGAGACTGTGTAACAGGAGGGCCACTCTTTGCCACCAGAAAGACAGGTGAGTAGAAGCTAACCAGGGGAGGGGACAGGAGTAAAGAGCCCCCAGGTAAAGTGAATGGCTCTGAGGCAACACCTCATCTCACAGGGGCCGTGAATTTTCCACTCAGTTTTCACTTTCTACAACAGGCTGAACATAGGAGAAAAGGCCCAGGTGGTGGGTAGTGCAGCGAGAGCAGAAGGTAGACAGGGGCTAGATGGGGGAGGGAGGTGCCTCTAGGCTGGGACACTTTGCTTGTTTTCACTTTGAGATGGAGGGAATCTATTGGAGGTTCACAACAGGCTCTGATATTCATTTTCAGAACATCATGCTGACATAGTATGTGATTGTATTTCGGTAAAGTACAAACAAAACACGCAGACTAGCCCATTGGCTAGAAGCCACTAACCCATGTGGCTAGAAGTCAGGAGAGTCATTCTGCTGGAGGTGGGGAGTGGTGAGAGGGGTACTCGGGCTTTTGGGAAGCAGGACATGTTCTGTTTTTCGATCTGTACACTGGTCCTTTAAGTGTCCTCAGTTTGTGAGATTTTACCAAGTTGTACTCTATGACTTAGGCCTTTTGTGTGTGAATTTTATACTCAAAGCTCTTAAAAGATGACTCCTTGGGGGAAGGAGGGGTGCCTTGTGGCTCTGGTGGTTAAGTGTCTGACTCTTGATCTTGGCTCAGGTCATGCTCTCACAGTTCATGAGATTAAACCCTGCTTAGGGTTCTCTCCCTCCCTCTCTCTCTGTCCTTCCCTGCTCGTGCTCTCTCTCTCTCAAAAATAAACAAATAAACTTAAAAAAAAATATGACTCCTGGCTAAGGAACAGATTGGAGGGAGGAGGGCGTGAGCTTAAGAAAAGGGTAGGAACCTGATTGCAGCCAGGCGAGATCTGACATTGGCTGGAGTGGAGGGCGGCAGTGGAGCTGGAGACCATGAGCTGGATTTGAGTCTTGGTTTGGAGCTTGAAGTCCCAGGGTGAGAACTGACATTGAGAAGAGGAGATCCAAGGTAAGATCATGGTTTGGGGCATGGATTTCAGATACTGGAGGAGAGTCAAAGCTGAAATGTGTGGAATGCAGTTCATTGCAGGACCTGGGCTAGAGGAGGAGGGGTCTGCCCTCCAGCGATGGCAGGACTTCAGCATCCCGCCAGGGTGGCCCTTTGGGGGCTGGTGGGCGAGGTTCCCAGGGCCAATGTGTGTAGAGAGATGGGCAAAAAGGCTGAGGATAGAGCACAGATACCACCCTTTTTAGGTGGGGAGCCAGAAAAGGGCTCCCCCAAGGATTTCTTTTTTTTTTCTTTTTTTTTTTTAATTTTTTTTAACATTTATTTATTTTTGAGACAGAGAGAGACAGAGCATGAACGGGGGAGGGGCAGAGAGAGAGGGAGACACAGAATCGGAAGCAGGCTCCAGGCTCTGAGCCATCAGCCCAGAGCCTGACGCGGGGCTCGAACTCACGGACCGCGAGATCGTGACCTGAGCCGAAGTCGGACGCTCAACCGACTGAGCCACCCAGGCGCCCCCCTCCAAGGATTTCTAAGAAGGGACAGACAGAGCAAGAGGGATGATAAGTAATATCACAAAGGTGAGGGAAACCAAGTGTGTCGAATGCTAACAAAACTTAGAGCCACCGTTGGAGGCCACTGGATTGACAATTAGATAACCAGTAATCTTGCTGAAAACAACTTCAGGGATGCTTCCTTCCACCAAAATCTCATAAGATCGGGCAGCTCGGTGGCGCAGGGTGATGGCCTGATTTGGCGTCAGCTGGCTGCCTACCATTTACCAGCTGTGTGACATGAGACAATTGTGTAAGCTTCCCTGAACCTCCATTTCCTCATCCATAAACAAAAGGAATCCTACCTACCTCTCAGGGCAGTACGAGGACTAACTTAACGGAGCAAATATTAATTGGACATTTATTATGTGCCAGATGGTCAGCCAGATGCAGAAGATACAGGGTGACCAAGACTGATGAAAGGGAAAGAGAAAAAAGTAAGCAAACAAGATGATATGAAGAAAGCAGACAGCCCCTCAGTGCTCCCCCATGGCCACGAGCCAGCCTCCCTTCTGGCCAGCTTCCTGGGGATCAGCTCTCAGGGTTCCAGGCTCTTCTCACTCCATATCCCCCATCCCCACTTTCTCTGTGAAAAACTAGCTTTCCCTTCCTTGCGGGCTTAATCTTCAAACCCTTCAGAGAAGCAAGGGAAAATATTAACATCCTATCTTGTTACTGCAAAGAATAGCAAGAATATAAAATAGGTAAAGTCTCCATATTAATACCGTCTGGATGTTCTTTTCCTGCCATAAGTGGATTCAAAGAAGTTTCCCTAATAACGCCTTATTTCAATCTAACAAATTACTTTTGTGCCAACTTCCAAAAAAGACAAATGGCACTTGTACTCCATGAAGGGAAGCTTTTCTGAATTAAAAACATAATAATAACTTTGGGAATTTCTGAGGAAGAATTTGGACACATATTTACATAAATGTCAATGATATGTTTGTTTCAAAGTTTTTGTTTTTCTGGGGACACTTGAGCACCATACTTCTAGCTAATCTGATAAACTCATTTAGTCTCATGTGCTCATGTCTCATCTCTTCCAGAAATTTGATTTCTAAAGCCCAGAACTGCAGGTCCCTATTATATCAGGCAGTCTCTCACCCTCTGTCCTCCATTTTATTTTCCCTCTCAAATGCTACCAGATCAATCTAGCCCTCTGCCTTCTCCCTCCCTGGGGCCAAGTGCCGGACAGGCACCAGCAGGATAAAACCTAAGACAACCACAACCAAAAGTGTTTGAGAATCACTAGTGTTAGCAGCTAGAAAGCTCATGTAGCTCCCTTTCCTGTGCCGGTGTCCCCTCCGACAAGGACTGAATGGCAATCCCCATATCTCTTTACAGATGGTTCTGATCTTTGTACTTGCAAGGCCCCCAGGGCCTGGGCTTATCAAAGGCCTGTTCTGGCTCATAATAACATTAAACACAGAACACACAAAATGACAACAAAAACTACAGAATTATGCAGATTGGGACCTTCATGGTCCATCTAGTTTCATCTTACAGGCAAGAGTTTTCAGGTGAGATTTTTATCTAAACTGAGTAGACTAGACTAAACAATGGCCAAAAGATCTTTTTTCTAATTCAGAGCGTTGGGGACCTGGCTCCAAACAGTGCCTTGGCCAGGACCCCCCAGGCGGTGTGAAAGCGGGAGAGCGTCCACCTGCGCATGATGTCCCTCTGTGCCTGCTGTGGTTTCCAGTGGCCTCCTGGCCTCCACTGAGCCTCCCTCCTCCCTGAAGCAGCTCTCACAGGCCTCAGAGAGTGGCCTTTGTCTGTCATATTAGGAGAACCCTGCCATACAGTAAGGCCATTCTGTGGACAGTAGAGGCTGGCAAGGGGGCGCTGGAGAGAACAGACAGGGGCCTGGCTTGACCACTTCCCCTCCCAGGCAGGGTCCCAGTTACAACTCTCCAGTCTGGCTACTTCCTTCTTAAGGAACAAGGAGGCTGTGGTGGAAATCATGTTTTTCTTCTTAGATTATCCTGATTTTTATACTTCCAAGGGTCTCCCAGGGCCCTGTCATATCAAAGGCTTTTTCTAGTTTATAATAATACTAAAGATACCTTTTATTATTGCCCCTATGAATACCACCAACTTTGACCCTAGGCTGGCTATTTTGAATCTCTGAACTTTATCTTGTTCAGGCATTCTTCCTGCATGGGAAAATATTTGATTTCCTGAATCACTTCTTGAAAGAGACATTCCCCTTTGGGGCCACTGGGCCATGGTTGGAATCCAAAGCCACACCCTGCAGAAGGTACAGGAGGGGTAAGCCAGCCGACTGATGAAGGAGGCCTTTCACCTCTGAGTCCTTGCTTTGCTTCCTTCTTTTTCTTGTGTCAGGACAGGGGAAAGGGATCCCTGTTTCCCATCCAACTCTGTCTGAGGGGCCTTTCAAGTGGGCCTCAGAGGAGCTAACACAGAGCCTCCTCCCCTTTCAGTTGCGTTGGTCTGTCAGGTCACTGGGAAACGGCGAGCATCACCCTTTCTGAGTTCTCTTCTTCGTCCCCGTTGCACTAGGGCATCTTGAGCCCAGGGCCTCACCTCCAAGGTCTTACCCATGTGGTGAACTGCCAGCCAGGACTGAGATTGGGCTCTGAGGGTAGAGACACTGAAAGACGCAAATACACGTGGAGATGGGCAGACACCTAGAGCCAGCACCACCTTCCAGCCATGTGCCTTCTTTTGGAGATACCACTGGAAATAGCACTTTGTGGAAGATTCTGATCAAAGAAATGAGGTATCAGAATGCATGAATGTAGTAGGGAGGTCGTGGGGGAGAGTTGTAGAGAAAGACCTGGATACACGTTTTGGTTTGACTACTTCGTCCACAGACAGGTGTATACTGCTTTTTTTCTCCGTTGTAAAAGTGGGCACAGAATTATCAATTTGTTTGCTAGACCTAGCATCAGGAAAGACGTTGTGTTTATGATTCAAGATGGCAGGCCAGGCACATATTTGTCTCCCCTCATCTCCATCACCCTCAGTATAATGAGAGTGATGAATAAAAGAATGGTGAAAGCCAGTAACAGAAAAGAGAAAGGAGAGATTATGAGTAGTTGAACAGTTGCAATAATCTCAGTAAGATGGAGGCAGCTGAGAACGTCGATGGGCCGAGGAAGGCCCGCTGTCAGGTGCACGCATGGGGCCTGCAGCGTGTGGAACCCTTGCACTGGGCACAGCCCTAGAGAGCGACCAATTTAGGATGTGGAGGGCTGGCAGAGACAGAGATGGGAAGTGGGGCCAAACCCCAAGGGGTTCATCCATTTACCCTTGGGAAACACAGGCAACCTTCAGCTGAGGAACCATCAGCTGGCACACATGCACACTGAGAAGGGAAGTTTTGCGCCTTCTGGCTCCCTGCCTGCTTGCCGCAGAGCAAAGTGATCCAGTGTTGGGTCATTTGGTAGATCCAATATTGTAGAACTATTGCAAGTTGGAAGGAACTGGGAGAGGGGTGGGAGATGTAGGAATACATGAGCTAAATCCTCTCCTCTAATGGCATGCAGTCCAAAGTGATAAATCAGGAGACTGCAGAACAAGCGTGTTATTCTGATATGTGTGGATGTAATCCACCGAACAGCTCAGACCAAAGGTGGTTGTCCCTGACCTCCTGCTGCACTGGTGCTGGGCTTGAGCTGAGGGCAGGGCGGAGCCTTGGCAGTCTAAGCCCTTCCGTGTTACCTGATTTTTAAAAATATATGCACATCTTACATTGATACAAAACGAAGGGAGAGAATGAAAAAGAGAAAAGAAGTGTAAATGGGTTTCTGATTACATAGGAGAGATTCCAGTTGACCGTGGAAAGGGGGTTCCGAATGCCAGCTGTTGCTCAAACCCAGGAGGGTCTTCAGCGTGGCTCTGCAGCTCTGATGCTTCCTGAGAGACGTGTGAGCCTGTCTGGGGTGTGGTCAGCTCCAGCCGGGGGACAGGAGCGGCAGAATGGTCTCTGGAGCCAGATTTTGACTCCAGAGGTTGGAGGAATGAAAGCAAGCAGTGCCTTGAGGTCTCCTCCCTCACTCAGAGAACTGCTGAGTGGTCCTCAGCACACCCCTGAACTCTCCCTGAATTGCTGGGAGGGTGAGAATAAGGTCTCACTGTGCTCTTCTTTTCTCTTTCTTCTCTCTCCTTCCCTCCCTCCCCCTCCTCCCTCATTCCTTCCTTCCCTCCTTTCCTCCCTTCCCTCCTTCCAAAGAATAGTTCCATTTAGATTCGTGGCAGCTGCCATGTATGGAGGGAAGTAGTTGTTCAAACTGGGAGGTCACAGCCTAGGTCTCAGTCCAGCCCCACCTCCTGCTCCTGAATGGTTTTCTTCCTACTCCTAGCCTCTCTTGGTAGATTAAATTATCTCAGAGACGTCACATCCTAGTGGACATCACGTATCAAGTGAATTTTTTAGAGTTTTGCCTTCCCTAGGATGTGTGTGTACAAAATCAGAATTGGTGGACGGCAGAGTCCATGATTAAACAGGTAGCAACCTCATGGGCATCACATTACAGAACCTCTGCCCAGTGTCCCTATAATCGTGAGTGGATGCCTCAGATCATAGTCATAATGCTTAGTTTGGAAAAGAGGGTGATGGACGTGTAAAGGACACCATGTATTAGCTGCACTTTGACCCTTTCTCATTTATCTTGAGCTGCGAAGGATTCCCTCCTTGTCCTTATGGCTTACCCTCTATGGTGGTATTACTTACATCTTGAAGCTTCGCTGGGGCCCAGGGCCTCACTCTGAACCCTCACTTGGCATCTCAGCCATCTTGTCAGCCTTTTGGAGCTCTTTGGCACATGTAGCAAAAAGATTTCTCTTCTTTAGAAGAAAGACCTTCATGACCACCCCAGTTTCCCTGCTTACCTCCTCTCCAAGCCTCCTCATCATGATTGTTAGGGTTGAGAGAAGGAATGGGGTTGTGGGCATGAGCATTTGGGTCTAAGAGCTTCCCTTCTACCACGCCTTGCAGAAATATTCCCCTGTGTTAGCCTTCTCCTCGAGCTTCCTTCTACAAGATGTTCCAAAAGACATGTACAGTTTTACACACACACGGAAACCTAGCTGCTTATATTGGCACACCACACAAGCATAGCCATTTACGTGGGTTCTGACCCTTTCAAAGTGGGCTCTTTGAGTAAATAAATGTATTCCAATGACATTACCAATGCTCATATTAAAAAACAAAACCAAACTGTGGAACTCCCTTCAAAGCCTCAGAACATTATCTTGAATACCTTCATGGTTGCAAGTCCTTTTAAAATCAGTTTTTCCTTAAATCAACTTTATTGAACTCTAGTTTATATACAAAAGTGCACAGATTTTAAATGATTGATGAGTTTTGCCAAATGTATACACCTGTGTAAGTACTGCCACAATCAAAATATAAAATATTTCTACTACCCCAGAAAGCCCCTTCAGACATAAATGCGAATGTTGAACTTTTTAGTTTGGGTTTAGAAAAATCCAACAGTGACTTAGCATTGAGCCAAGAAAATGAATGGGGCAGCAGAGTGGATAAATGTGATTTTGTGCCTTGAGACCTATGTGGCTTATAGACTGATCAAAGGCAGCACTGAGGGGGCATTCATAAATGACTGAGGACAGATCACTGGAATGAACCTGCAGCTTCCTCAGTGGCTCTGATGGACGAATTTCTTGAGCAAGGACTCATGAGTTAGAGTATTTATTTATTTTTTCTGTTTACTTATTTTTGAGGGGGGGGGAGGGAGGGAGGGGGAGATAGAGAGAGAGATAGAGAGAGAGAGAGAGAGAGAGAACCCCAAGCGGGCTCCTCACTATCAGTGAGGAGCCTGATGTGAGGCTCAAACTCACAAACAATGAGATCATGACCTGAGCCGAAATCAAGAGTCAGACGCTTAACCAACTGAGCCACCCAGGAGCCCCTGAATGTTTCTTTAAATACTCTAACTCATGGGGTGCCTGGGTGGCTCAGTTGGTTAAGCGTCTGACTCTTGGTTTTGGCTCAGGTCATGATCTCACTGTTCATGGAATCAAGTGTGATTCCCCGCATCAGGCAGAGTTGACAGTGAGGAACCTGCTTGGGATTCTCTATCTCCCTCTCTCTCTCTCTGCCCCTCCCTTGCTCATGCATTTCTCTTTCTTTCTCTCAAAATAAATAAACAAAATTAAAAAATAAAGATAAAGACACATATATTCACTCAACAACAATTGAGCTCTGACATGGACCGGGCATTGTTCCAGGCAATGGGGAAGTGGCACCTTAAAAACCATTCATCATCTTTCCTCTGTGCAGTCTCTGTCTGGTGGGGCAAGATGCCAATAAGTGGCAATGATATAATTTAGGAAGCAAGAAGTGCCATGAGAAAGAAAAAACAATATAGTGAGGGGATTGAAGATGATAGGGAGAGAGAGGGTTCGGTTGGAGAAGTATGGTGAAAGTTGGCTGAAAGCTGGTGATGAGGTTGGCTCTGTGAGGGGGTGTAGGATGTGGAAAGGTGCCAGTTGGCTCTAGGCAGAGGCTCCCACCTAGTATCTGGGGGGGAAAACGGGGAATTTCTGTGTTTCCTGGAGAGAGAAAAGGCAGATCTTTCAGGAAAGATTGGAGACAGATTTTTTTTTCTCCCACTGTCCTCACCTTCCTCTCATGAGACTGCTGGGGAATTTGGTAGAGGTTAGTCATTCCTATTAATTCATTACTAATTTGGTTAGAGGGAGACTGGTCTTTTCTGAGCTTTATGCTCAGAAACTTGGATACTCCAAAACTGAACTCAATGTCCTCTCACTCCATATACACTCCCCTGCCTGGGACCCCATCTCCACACACAGCCTTGCCCCCTTCCTGACCCTGAGGCTGGAAACTCTGCCCTTTTTCTTCCAACTCAAATCACTGATAGCTTTGTGAATTCAACCTTTGTGGGTGCCTCCCTGGATCTCCGCTGCCCGACCCTTCATCCCGATCTCATACTCTCTCCCAGGCTGTTATGACGGCCCTCACTCCTCTGCTAGATGCTGCTGCCCTTAATGCCAACTATGTGCCAAGCCTCCAAGAGGCTTCTGCAGCAATAGTATGCTGGGATTTTTAGAAGCAACCTTGAACTAGACACATAACTGAGCCACATGCTGGGCAAGAAGAGCCAAGAAGAGTTAGTTATCCAGATCAAGAAGGAGAAGATAATTCAGCGCAGATTGTGAGCAGAGACACAGACAATGAATGTGTGCTGTGGAGAACTGGAGTAGTATGACCTTGATGGAGTTTGAAGGGCAAAGTGTATGGCCATGGGGGTTGTAGCAATCTAGTGCTGCATTACAAAACAATGCAAAACTTAGTGCTTCAAAGAATGACAGCATTCATTTGCTCACAAATATGCCATCTGTGTAAGGCTTGGTGGGATCGCTCATTTCTGCTCCACTTGGCATGAAGGCTGGAGCTGGAACCCTCCAGGGGCTCTTTCAGTGACATGTCTGGCAGTTGATGCTGGAACTTGAGCTGGGGT
Organism: Panthera leo; assembly: GCF_018350215.1. Classification (NCBI taxonomy): domain Eukaryota; kingdom Metazoa; phylum Chordata; class Mammalia; order Carnivora; family Felidae; genus Panthera; species Panthera leo. Next base: position 128,466,683 of record NC_056687.1, read on the forward strand.
TGGCTGAGACAACGACGCGTGACCTCTCCATGAGCAGGGAAGACTGGGCTTCCTTACTGAGCAGGATGTCTGGCTTCTTAGGGTCCCAGGAGAGTCAGAAGGATTCTCTGTCAGTGTCAGGACTTAGCCTCAGAGATCACATAGCATCACCTTCTGCTTCACTCTCTTCATTAGAAGCAAGTAAATAAGATTGGCCCAGATTGAAGGGGAGGGAACACAAGACCCCACCTCTTGGTGAAGGAATGTCATTGTCACATGGGATGGCAGATATTGTTATAGACATTTTCATAAAATACAATCAGCCACAGCAGAGTAGGCAGAGGCAGGCAAAGTCTGGGATCTGTAGTATCTTAAATACCATGCCATTGCATCTTAAAAACCAAGGCATTGGTTTTTATCTTGTAGGAAGTGGGGAGCCAGTGAGTGGTGTTCATTTGGGTATAGTCTGCTCACATCTGAGTTTGAGAAAGCTGTCTCTGGGGTGGTGGGATGGGGGATTTTAAGGGGAGGGCCTGAGGCAAGGCATGCCGTGCAGACAAAGCACAGGTCAAATACAAGAGGTGCCAAGGAGAAATCACAGGGCTCAGCAAGGGCACCAGATGTCAGAGTGTGAGAAGCACGGGCATCTAGGAGGATTCCCAGTTTCTAGCTTGGGGAGCTGAGTGAAGGTGCTGGGGAAAGAAGGGAAAACAGGAGAGGTTTGTGGGGACAATGAGTCATGTTTGGGACATGGGTCTGAGAATGTCCAGGTGGACACAGTCAGCAGACAATAGGATGGACTTGAGTGTCAAGCCCTGGGGAAAGTTCTAAATGAGGGACTGAGATGTGGGTGCCACAAATGGGTTTTCCAATGAATGTGTGCAGAAAGGGTGCTGTGTCCCAGAGATGGGGACCACAGACAGAGCGTCAGAAGAGGTCTGGTGAGGCATCTGAGATCACTTGGCTCTTTCCTGGATCTGTCCTGGGCCAGGAAGTGGGGTTCGAGCCTGCTCCACTGCCGTGTCCATACTGGAAAAGTCCCTCACTCTCCTTTACTGCCACCCTCACTATCTTAAGGTGCTTTTCCATCTGGCCGATCCTCAGCAGAAACCCCTGTACATTCGGGACTGTCTGTGTTCAATTTGTTTTCTTTTCCTCATCTTCATACATTACCCTCTGCACACAAATGGTCAGAGCCACGGCGTCATAACACGCATTGCCCAGTGGATTCTGCTGGGTGAATTTGTCTAAATAACACACTTCGGGCTTCACCTCCACCAGTTTTGACTCAGCAGGCCTCAGTTTGGGCCTGACCTTATATTTCAGAGACACCACCAGCCCCCACTAAGCGATCATGGATGAGAACTGAGTTAAGAACCACCAATTTAGCCCTCACAGGGCTAATCAAGACCCCAAGAGGCAGGGCCAGAACTGGTGCACTCCTGGTATCTCACTGCCTGGCACCCGAGCCCAGAGTGCTGACTGCATGCAGAATACTCTGCAAGGCACTTGGGAGCCCCATGTCGGGACTTCAGTTTCCCCATTTATAAAAGACAGTGGGACTAGATCGTTTTCAAAAACATCTTTATCACAAAATCTTAAGAATTGCAATATATGAAATGAAGCTAAGCAAGGCCTCCCTAGGGAGGCAGGTATGGAGTGCTCCCTCCACCTCCAGGTGTACAGGCTTCCTTCTGTCCCTGGTGAGGAGCTAGGTGGCCGCGGGCTCTAGTAGGCGGCACTTTGGAGAGGTGTGTGGTTTTGTGGGTGTCTTGGCCTCCTCGGATTTGGAGACTGTGAGCATGGATGCATGTGTGGGCAGACAGCCAGTGCCGGGCCCTGTCGGAGGCCCCAGGCTGCCCTCACAAGGGCTCTGCCCTGGCAGGTAGGAGAGGGAATGTCAGCTCTGATCCCACAGCCTGGAGGGGGGCCCCCGCACAGGGGGTGGCCTCGGCTGTGCAAGGAAACGGAAATGAAGGAGGAGACCCAGTTGCTCTTCTAAGATGCCAGCCCTTAATTAAGGGAAGAGTTTTGGCAGACTATGAAACACAAGGGCACCGCACCCTTCCCTGGAGGAAAAGTGCAATCTCCAGCAAGGGGCACCTTGCAGGGGAGCTCAGGGATGTGGGACTCCTGGCTCTGAGCCTGCTCTGGCCTAGCCCACTGGCTGAGAACCAAAAGGTCCCAGATCTCAGCCTGGAGCCAACTCCAGGTGCTACAAACCGTTGTCACCCTCCCAGCTGTGTATCTGTCCCATCAACCCCAAACTCACATTCATATTTACTCATACTCTTAGGGCAGACATATAGAGCAGGGAAGGATGAAGAGACAGTGGCCCAGGGCCTTCCTGGGACCCTTATCATTCATCCATGGAGGAGCAAGCACAATCACAGATACCCCTGATAAGAGGTGATAGCAAGCTGGGGGACATTCATTCAAACCACGGGTTTTGGGAACCCACCATGGTGCATTAGAGACCAGCCTTGGAGAATGGAAATTGATGGTGGAGTGGGGAATGGAGAACAGGTCAAGAGGAGTGAAGCAAGTGCCCTCAGGCTTTCTGTGTCCCTGAGAGTGACCTGGACAGCTGGAGATTGGCTTCCAGTCTTCACAGGACTCAGGAGGAAGGGCAGAGCAGTGCCAGGGGAGGGGGGGGGGCGGGCACTGTGGTGTAGTTAGGGGACAATTCAAGGTGCTGAGTGCTCTAGATGTGGGGCTGATGAGTCACGCCTTTCCCTCCCCTTGGGGGTGAGGGTGCTTCTCCAGCCCTGTGGTTTTGCGGGGACCTTCATGCTGACAGGGCTAGGAATGGCGGGAATGATGGCAATGGCCAGCAGCCCTGAGTGAGTCCGTGGGGCAAAGCACTGATGCAACCATATCATTTCACCCTCCGGACCTAGCCATAAAGTAAGTGTTCCCAAGTAACAGGTGAGGAGGCAGGCCGGACTGCTGGGGCTCCATGCCGCAGAGGTCCCGTGGTGGAAGGCCAAGGTCCTAGCCCGGGCTCACTGTCTCTTCCCCTAGGTGTTCGTGCTCTGCCATGGCCTCCTGCAGCTCTGTCAGCTCCTGTACAGCGCCTACTTCAAGAGCAGCCTCACCACCATCGAGAAGCGCTTTGGGCTCTCCAGTTCCTCTTCAGGGCTCATTTCCAGCTTGAATGAGGTAAGCAGGAGGTTCCAGTCCCTTGGACCCCACTTGTGTGCCACCCTGATCACAGGGTCTGCTTGAGGGCTCTGAGAGGGGCAGGGGAGCTGGGGATGCACACATGGGACCTAGAGACTGCTAGATGCCTCAGGCATGGAGGCAGCTACCTTTTCCGAGGCTTTGCTGAACCAGGCACGGGGCTAAGAGCCTCTGGCAGCACCTAAACTTGGGGCCTAGTCACAGCAGCCCTGCGAGCAGGTTTATTTCTTTTTTTTTTTTATTAAATTTTTTTTTAATGTTGATTTATTCTTGAGAGAGTGAGAGAGAGACGGAGCACGAGCGGAGGAGGGACAGAGAGAGAGAGGGAGACACAGAATCCAAAGCAGGCTCCAGGCTCTGAGCTGTCAGCACAGAGCCCGACATGGGGCTCGAACTCACAGGCTGTGAGATCATGACCTGAACCGAAGTCAGACGCTTAACCGACTGAGCCACCCAGGCGCCCCGAGCAGGTTTATTTCTTAGACCTAACAATCCTGTGTGTGTGTGTGTGTGACTGTGTATTCCTGTGTGTACATCTGTATCTCAGTATTTGTGTGTGTTTGCGTGTGTCACTACATATATGTATCTGTGATCTGTGCCTCTATGTGAGACTATGTGTGTGTGTTATTTGTGTCTCTGTGTCTATGAAGATCTGTGCCAGTGTGTATCTGTCTGTGTATTTGTGTATGTCATTGTGTGTGGGGGAGGTAGATGGGTGAGTGTATGAAGGTAGGAGAGGAAACTCAGCCAAAGAGCTTTCTACACTCTTGTTGTTTCTGATGCAGGCATTTGGAAACAGACTGAGTAGTAAAGTAGGGCTCTTAGCAGCAGAGCAGGAGAGCAGAGGGCAGCCAAATCAGGGGAGGCCTTTATGGTCAAGCTCAAGGCTTCCAGCTTTTGTGGTAGGTGGTAAGGAACTGGCACGGCTACTTGAACAGAGCCAGGCAGGATGAACAGTCTCATGAATGGGAACCCCCTGGAAGAGGTGACTGGGAGACACTAGAGGTGGGGGACAGTGCATCCAGAAGTCAGCTGGCTGGGAGCTGGTGCCACCAAGCCAGGCTGGAGAGGCTGGGGGAGAAGAGGACCCCAGCAACAGTGCGAATGAAGAAAAGGCAGGATTTGGCAGCTGCTGGAGTGCAGGGTTGAAGTCCCACAGACTACAGGGAGGCTGCCGCCAGAAGCCTGAGAGGTGCTAGAGGAGAATGGGCCTGGCGGAGGGGAAGGTGAGGCCGTCTTGACTGTGGAGTGTGTGGCCAGCCTCCAGGTGCATGAGGCTTCGGGCTGCTGCCTGGTCCCAGAGCCTTCCAGGCTGGCGGGTGAGTGAAGGGGAGGGGAGGGCTGGGTGCAAAAGGCCAGCGACAGGACAAGGAGCTTGGCTGGCGGGAGAAGACATGGGCATCTTGCCCTGTGAGGCAGCCTCTTCTTCTGCTCACTGCTGCAGGCCAGGCCTGGGCAAAGTCAGAGGGAGCCCTCGGGGCTCCACCCTTAATGCCTGCCACCAGTTTGCCCTGGGGACACCCGTGTTTGGGGACACTGATGGGCAGGGAGGTGTCACAAAAGGGCTCAGTAACAACTTTCAGGGGTCTAACGGGATGTCAACGAGCTGTTCAGGGGCTGCCGAGGGGCTGAGGTGTGGATGGCAGGGCCCTCCTCACCTCAGCTAGAACCGCCTCATTCATGTGTATGAAATGATGTTATATTTTACTATGGAAAAATGGCTTTTTCAAAGGGACTCCACTGCTGAAGAGAACTTTGGGGACTAAGGTCTTAAGCCAGCATCAGCCATAAGTGCTGTGGAGGCCCCACTTCTCTCCAAGAAGTGAGCCCAGGCCCTGGAAGTGCTGGAGGGGCCAAATCCAGATGCACAGGGCTCGGGCACCACAGGCCTTCCTCCCCATTGTGGGGTGCTTTGCTACCCCTCCTCACCCAGACCTTTTAAAGTCAGCCTCAGGTAGCTTAGCCTTTCTAGTCTGACAGTTACAATCATTTCTTGAAAAAATGATAGAGAAATAAAATGATGGGGAGATAAAAATCTAAGAAGCATAAATGAAAGCTTTGCTTCCGGGTATGGGTTTCAGAATCTTCTAGAACCATGTCTAGCCAGGGGCCGGAGCAACCCCCTAGATCAGGCTAGGCTGCCTCCCCGCGTACCTTCACACCCCCTTTCTGTATATATTATAAACCATCTTACTCTTGGCCACAAAGCAGGAATCTTCTGAGCAATTGTGCCTTCTTGAAAAAGCCTATCATTCATTCATTCATTCATTCATTTATTCAACAAATATTTAATGAGCACTAACTATGTGTCAAACACTGCTCTAGGTATGGAGAGGCAGAAATGAACAGACAGATAAAAACTTCTGCTCATATATCATTCTAATGATAAATATGACATTTGTTTACAGAAATAAATAAAATTTGGTAAATCAGATTACAGTAAGTGCTATGAAGAAAGATAAAGTCATGGAGTGAAGTGGTGGTTTTATTTTAAATAACTTTTTATATAAATTCTATTTAAATTATGAAAATATTTAAATAGAACTTAAATTATAAAATGTATTTAGAGGCACTTGGGTAGCTTAGTCGGTTGAGCGTCTGACTCTTGATTTTGGCTCACGTCATGATCTCAGGGTTGTGGGACTAAGCCCCGCATCAGGCTCTGAACTGAGCATGAAGCCTGCTTAGGATTCTCTCTCTCTCCATCTGTCCCTTCCCTACTTGTGTGCATGCACGTACACACGCTCTCTCTAAAATAAATTTAAAAGATATGTATTTAAATATAACTTATAAAAATATTTAAATACAATTTAAATTATAAAATATATTTAAAATAACTTAAATTATAAGTTATACTTAATTATCATAAATATGAGTTATATTTAATTCATTTTTTATTGAGATATAATTGACATTTAACGTAATATTAGTTTCAGGTATACAGCCTAACAATTCGACCTTTGCGTATATTGCAAAATGATTTCCGCAATAAGTCTAGTTAACATCCAGCACCTCACACAGTTACAGCTTGTTTTTCTTCTGATGAGAACAGTTAAGATCCACGGTCTTAGCCACTTTCAAATAAACAATACAGTGTTATTAACTAGAGTCGCCATGGAGGGCATTACATCCCAGTACTTACTTATTTTATAACTAGAAGTTTGTACCTTTTGAGCACCTTCACCCCTTTCACCCAGCGCCACTCCCTTATTTTTCAGAGAAGACCTTAATGAGACATTTCCATCTGAGCAGAGGTCTAAAGTAGGTTAGATGACAAGGGAGCCCTGTGGACACGTAAGAGAAGGGGCAACAAGTACAAAGGCCCGACGAGGGCATGTGTTAGAACAGCTAGAGGCAGAGCAGCTGGGGCGAGGGAGGAAGGGGGATGGAGGAGAGCACATCAGAGCCTTAACACAGAGGGAGGCAGGCCCCATAGGGCTCGGGAGGCTCTGGGACAGACTTTGCCTTTTACTGTTATGAGTTTGAGCAAAGGAAGCATGGTCTGACATGTCAACAGGATCACTCTGTCTGCCAGGTGGAAAATAGGCTGCAGGAAGGCAAGAGTGGCCCCCCTGGGGCCCAGTTAGGAGGCTGCTGCAATAGTTCAGGCAGGATGTGGCAGTGGCTTAGACCAGGAGGTAGTGAGGGAGGTGGAGAGAAGCACTCAGCTTTCAGGTGGCTATTGAAGGTCCAGCCAGGGGGACGTGCTGATGGTTGCATATGGGTGTGAAAAATCAGTCAGGGATGATGCTCAGGTGTCTTGCTTGGGGCATTGGCGGGATGCAGATGCCATTGACTGAGACATGAGGTTTGGGTGTGCTAAGCCTATGAGAATTAGAAGCACACACAGAACATGTAAAGCCATGGGACCGGGTAAGGTCACCAAGACAAGAGCAGAGTCGAGAGTTCAGGAGAGCAAGGAGGAACCAGCTAAGGAAATGGAGAAGGAGCCCCCAGGAGAAGAAAACTAGAAGGTGGGTGTCCTGGAAACTCAGTGAAAGAAGTGTTTCAGGGAGAAAGAAATGGTCACTGGAATCACATGGTGCTGAGAGGTCATGTAAGAAGAAAACTGAGAATTGGCCAGTTGGTGGTTTGGCAAGAGCCATGTAGCAAGACTCTGACCCCTATTTCCTGAGACAGGGGTGCATGCTTTTCCAGCCAGAAGACTGTGGTGTGGATAGGGCAGGGCTGTGAGTGCTGACATTTAAGGCTCCTCCAGTCCAGGTGAGCTTACATTCTGGGGCAGAGGACATCTCTTTGGATAGAGTTGTAGTCAGAAGATCTGCTAGCACCCCTTTTATCATTTGAGACCCTGCTCCCCAGGCTGAGCCTTCAGTTCCCTTCCCTGGCTCAGGGTGGGGCTCAGAGACCACACCTTCCAGGGAGCACCAAGAATGTGGAGTTACTGATGTTTGCAGCCTGGAAAGAACTCAGGGGGTGGTTTGGTCCTCCTCCCTCACTAGCAGGAGTGGAAGTAGGCCCAAGGAGGGCCAGGGGCAGGTCAGTAGCAGACGTGCTGGGACAGGAACCCACTGCTCCAAGAGACAGGAGACCAGTCTACCTAAGACTGGGTGCTTTAAATTCAGTAGTCCCTGCTCAAGCCACCTCCTAACCCCATAACATGGGCAAGTTATCTGATATTCTGAGCCCCACTTTTGTCATAAAGAGAGAGTTGTTCCAGGATGAAGTGAGATAGCACACGTTGCTTGGTGATTTTCTGACTACCGAGCCAGAGTCTTTAGGGCATTTAGAGAACATGTGCTTTGATAGGAGCCAGCCAGAACTGGAGGCTCCCTTGGACTTTGCCGCCAAAAGATTTGGTTCTAAGATGGTTGAAATTTAGGCTGTGAGCTTTACATGGTCTCTAGATACTTCCCTTGGTCTGGTCCAGAAGGCTGAGGCTGGTAAGGGTTTCTGCCAATAGGGGAGAGCTGAAAGAGCGCATGCTGGACCCTCTGTGAGGGTCTCTGGGCGAGGCTGACCCTGGGCGGCCTCTCACCTCTCTGCTTTTCCTGGACCAGGTACAGTCAGGTCTTCCCTGTGGGTGGGTAAGGACAGAGTCTCAGGTCTCACTCAGCCCCTCTGCTCTCTCTACAGATCAGCAACGCCATCCTCATCATCTTCGTCAGCTACTTTGGCAGCCGGGTGCACCGTCCACGGCTGATTGGCATTGGGGGTCTCCTCCTAGCTTCGGGTGCCTTTGTCCTCACTCTCCCACACTTCCTCTCAGAGCCCTACCAGTACACCTTGACCAGTGTTGGTAAGTGGCCTCCAAGAGTATAAGGAAGGAGTGGGCATCTCACCAAAGTTGGTTGGGATGCCACTGGGGCAGTGGATACCATTCTGGGCCATGCTGTCCCCTCCCACCAGAAAGCATCCTTGGATTTCATTGTTTTGTTTCTCCCCAAAGCACATCTGAAAGTGAGAACATATGGAATCATGAAGAACTTTGGAGCAGCCCTGGCTTGCTGAGGTCAGAGCGTGAAGCTGGTGGCTCACCTCCCCCTGTGATTCTCTGTAATTCCCTGTGCTTTGTGCCAGGAATGACCCAGCGCACACAAGTGGGGACGCTTGTGAGCAGTGCCTGTGATGGGCTTGTGGAGGGTCAAAGCATTGACCATGATGAGATCTGTGGATTTTCTGCATGTTTGATCATGTGTTTAAAACTTCCCAACATTTTACATTCATCCATCACTCTTGAGGTCACAACACACTTACACTGTGATCTCATTGGAGTCCCCTTGACACCTGTGAAGGGGAGAGAAGAGGTCTAAGATGAGAAGTTGGCACTCAAAGCTGTCCAGTAACTTTCCCAAGGGTACCAGTCAGTTAGGGAGAGACAGACCCGGGTCTCCCGATTCTTGGATAAGTGGCCTTTCTGTGACAAGGAGTCCCTGGTTCTTAGTGATGTGCCCTGTAGTATAAGGAGAGATGTAGGAGGATTTTACACAAGTAATGAACGAGGAATTAAATAACACCTGATTTCCCAGTAAGAGTTCCCTTTTCTTAAAAAGTTATTTTATTTTTGGGGAGCCTGGGTGGCTCAGTCAGTTAAGCATCCGACCTCGGCTCAGGTCATGATCTCACAGTTCGTGGGTTTGAGCCCCGCGTCGGGCTTTGTGCTGACAGCTCAGAGCCTGGAGCCTGCTTCAGATTCTATGTCTCCCTCTCTCTCTGTCCCTCCCCTGCTCACACTCTATCTCTCTCTCTCAAAAATAAACATAAAAAAAAATTAAAGTGTACAATCCATCAGTTCTGGCATGTTATTTTAAAATTGTGATAAAGTATATATAAAACATAAAATACGCCATCTTAACTGATAGAAGTGTACAATTCAGTGGCATTCATTACATTCACGGTATTGTGCAACTATCACCACTATTTCCAAAACTTTTTCGTCAACCCTAAGCAGACACTCCATACTGATTAAGCAGTAACTCCGCATTCTTCTCTCCCTGCAGCCCCTGGTTACCTCTAACCTGCTTTCTGTCTCTATGAATTGGCCCAATCTAGATATTTCATATCAGTGGAATCATACAATATGTGTCCTTTTGTACGTGGCTTATTTCAATTTGCATCATGTTTTCAAAATTTATCCACATTGAACTTGTATCAAGAACTTAATTTGTTTGTGGCTGAATAGTATGCCCTTGTATGGATGCAACACATTTTATATATCCACTCACCTGTTGATGGACACTTGGGTTGCCAGATACCCCTTTTCAAAAAAGAAAGAAGACATTAACACCCTCTTGACTCCTCACTTCTTCCCCAGAGGTGGCCACTCTCCTGTAGTTGGTGTGCTTAAGCCTGTTGTTTATTTGTATACTTTTCTTCCTTCTACTGTTATGTCCTATTTCTTTAGTCTTATTTTTTTTTCTTCTACTCATTTGGAAGGTATACATTATTAGTTATCCTTGTGTTGAAACATTAAAAAAATTATTAGAGAGTAAAATTGCCTTTGTGTTAGGGGTGACACACAGTTCTATAAATGTGAATACATTTATAGATTGTGTAACCACCACAGTCAGAATACAGAGCAGTCCCATCACTCCAACACCCCCATCATGCTATTCCTTTATGGTCATGCTCTCCCCAACCACTGCAACCATTAGCCCAGTTCCATCACTATAATTTGTGGCTTTTGGGAATATCACAGAAATGGAAATATATAGCATATAACATCTTGAAACTAGATTTGTTTCTGCACCATAGACATTTGAAATTCACTTACATTGTTGCACATATCAGCAGTTCATTCCTTTTTTATGGCTTAATAGTATTCCATTGTATGGCTCTACCACAGTTTATCCATTTACCCGTTGAAAGACATTTGAATTGTTTCCGGTTTGCACCAATATAAATAGAGCTGCTGTAAATATTTACATATAGTTTTTTTTGGTAAATATAAGTTTATGATGTCGAACATCTTTTCATGTGCTTGTCAGGCATGTATTCTTTTGGGGGAGGTGTCTGTTCAAGCTTTCTGCCCATTTTGTAATTGAATTATTTGTTTTCTTATGGTTGAATTTGAGAGTTCTTTATAAATTCTGAATACAGATTCTTTACTGGACATCAGATTTGCAAATATTTTCTCCCAGTCCTCAGCTTTTCCTTTATATTCTTTTAACAGTGTCATTTGCAAAGCAAAAGTTTTTCATTTTGATGAAATACAATTTATCATTCTTTCCCTTTAATGGATCTTGCTTTTGGTGCACATTTAAGAACTCTTTGCCTAATCCCAGATCAGAAAGATTTTCTCGTGTGTGTGTGTGTGTGTGTGTGTGTGTGTGTGTTTCTGTGTTTCCTTAAATTGTATAGCTTTATATTTAGATCTATGATCCACTTGAGTTAGTTTTTTTATAAGATCCTTTCCTTCTTTTTGCATATGGATGTTAAGTTGTTTTAGTATCATTTGTCAAAAAAGACTGTCTTTTCTCCACTAAATATTTTTTGCACCATTATCCAAAATCAATGGGAGGGCCTGGGTGGCTCAGTCAGTTAAGCACCCTACTCTTGATCTCAGCTCAAATCTTGATCTTGGGTTGTGAGTTCAAGCCCCGTGTTGGGCTCTGGGCTGGGCATGAAGCCTACATTAAAAAAAAATCAATTGGTCATATTTGTGGGGGCCTTTTTCTAGACTTTCTATTCTTTTCCATTAGTTTTTGTGTCTGCTCTCTCCCACTATCACACTGTCATGATTATTGCAGTTTTATAGTTTTTTTGTATTGGTTAACATTTTATTCATTTATTATTTAAATTTTAATTAGTTAATATACAGTGCAATATTGGTTTCAGAAGTAGAATTAAGTGATTCATCACCTACATACAACCCCCAGTGCTCATCACAAGTGCCCTCCTTAATGCCCATCACCCATCTAGCCCATCTCCCACCCACCTCCTTCCAACAACCCTCAGTTTGTTCTCTATCATTAAGAGTCTCTTGTGGTCTGTTTCTCTTTCTTTCTTTTTCCTCCCGTTCCCATATGTTCATCTGCTTTGTCTCTTAAATTCCACATATGAGTGAAATCATATGATATTGATCTTTCTCTGATTGACTTATTTTGCTTAGCATAATACATTCTAGTTCCATCCAATTCATTGCAAATGGAATACACACACACACACACACACACACACACCACATCTTCTCTATTCATTCATCACTTGATGGACATTTCAGCTTTCTCCATACTTTGGCTATTGTTGATAATGCTGCTATAAACATTGGGTGCATGTACCCCTTTGAATCTTTATTTTTGTATCTTTGAGTAAATACCTAGTAGTGCAATTGCTGGATCATAGGGTAGTTCTATTTTTAGTTGGTTTCTTTTTTTTTTAATTTTTAAAAATGTTTATTTATTTTGAGAGAGAGAGAGCATACATGTGAGCAGGAGAGGGGGAGAGGGAGAGAAAGAATCCCAAGCAGGCTCTGCACTGCCAGCACAGAGCCTGATATAGGGCTAGAACTCATGAACTGTGAGATCATGACCTGAGCTGAAATCAAGAGTCAGACCCTTAACCACTTGAGCCAGTTAGGTGCCCCTATTTTTAGTTTATTGAGAAACCTCCATACTGTTCTCTAGAATGGCTACACCAGTTTGCATTCCCACCAGTAGTGTAAGAGGCATCCCCTTTCTCTACATCCTCACCCCCACCTGTTGCTTCTTGTGCTATTAATTTTAGCCATTCTGAGAGGTGTGAAGTAGTTATCATGGTTTTGATTTGTATTTCCCTCCTGATGAGTGATATTGAGCATCTTTTCATGTGTTTCTTAGTCATCTGGATGTCTTCTTTGGAAAAGTGTCTATTCAGGTCTTCTGCCCATTTCTTTACTGGGTTGTTTTTTGTTTTTTGTTTTGTTTGTTTTCTTTTTTCTTTTTTTTTTTTTTTTGGCTTTTTTTGGATGTTGAGTTTGATAAGTTCTTTATAGATTTTGGATACTAACCTTTTATCAGATATGTCATTTGCAAATATCTTCTTCCATTCTGTCAGTTGCCTTTGAGTTTTGTTGATTGTTTCCTTCACTGTGCAGAGAATTTTTATCTTGATGAAGTCCCAGTAGTTCATGTTTTCTTTTGTTTTCCTTGCCTCTGGTGACATGTCTAGTAAGAAGTTGCTGTGGCCGAGGTCAAAGAGATTGCTGCCTGAGTTCTCCTTTGGATTTTGATATAGCATTACTCTTACATGCTGGAAACATAACAAGCTTTTAAAACACACAAACAACAGAAACTTAGCCAAAATAACAAGATGGGGACTTCTTCCCAAAACATAGAAGACACCAGAGAAACCCTTGCTGCAGAGATCAAAGACCTAAAAACTAGTCAGGCTGAAATATAGAATGCTATAACTGAGATGCAATACAGACTGAATACAATGACAATGAGGATTGAAGAAGCAGAGGAGAGAATAGATGATATAGAAGATAAAATTATGCAAAATCATGAAGCTGAAAAAAAGAGGATAAGAAAATTATTAGATCATGAGAGACTTAGAGAACTTAGTGATTCTATGAAACAAAACACTATCCGTATCATAGGAGTCCCAGAAGAAGAGTGGGGAAAGGGGGCACAAGGTTTATTTGAACAAGTTATAGCTGAGAACTTCCCTAATCTGGGAAAGGAAACAGGCATTCAAGTCCAAGAGGCACAGAGAACTCCCCTCAAAATCAACAAAAACAGGTTAACACCATGACATATCATAGTGAAACTTGCAAAATACAAAGATAAAGAGAGAATTTTGAAAACAGCGGGGGACAAAATGTCCTTAACCTACAAGGGGAGACACATAAGATTAGCAGATCTGTCCACTGAAATTTGGAAGGCCAGAAAGGAGGGGCAGGAAATATTCAATGTGCTGAATGGGAAAAATATGCAGCCAAGAATTCTTTATCCAACAAGGCTGTTCATACAGAATAAAAGAAGAGACAAAGAGTTTCCCAGACAAACAGAAACTAAAGGAGTTCGTGACCACTAAACCAGCACTGCAAGAAAGTTTAGTGGGGATTCTCTGAGTGGAGGGGGCGGGGATTCTCTGAGTGGAAGGGAAGACAACCAAAGCAACAATGATTACAAAGGATCAGAGAACATCACCAGAAACACCAAATCTACAGGTAACACAATGGCACTAAATTCATATCTTTTACTAATCACTCTCAATGTAAATGGATTAAATACTCCAATCAAAAGACATAAGGTATCAGAACATATAAAAAACCAAGATCTATCAATATGCTGCCTACAAGAGAATCATTTTAGACCTAAAGCCACCTGCAGATTGAAAGTGAGGGGATGAAGAACCATCTATCATGCTCATGGACGTCAAAAGAAAGCTGGAGTAGCCATACTTAGACAAACTAGACTTCAAAACAAAGACTGTAACAAGAGATGAAGAAGAGCATTATATCATAATTAAGAGGCAGTTTTATAGTTTTGAGACTTAAAATTGGGTACTGTGATTCCTCCAATTTTATTTTTCTTGAAATTATTTTATCAATTCTTATTTCTTCCCATATAAATTTTATAATCAGTTTGTGTATATCTAAAAAAAATCCTTCTGGAATTTTTATTCAAATTGTATTAAATTCATAGATCAATTTGGGGATAATGGACATGTTTACTCAGTTGGCAAGTCCATGAACACAGTATGCCTCACCCTTACCCTCACATTTTCACACTGACCTATGATTTAACAAACTCTAAAGATGACAAATGTCTCTATTTTCCAACAGAACAAAGTAAGGTTGCTAGGATGTTTTACTACTTGGTCTCCTCTTCCATCTTCCATGTTTTTGTTGACCAGTACTTTAGTTCTGCCTGTCTTTAACCTCCCCCAGTGCTCATTATAATTGTTGTTACTTATAAAGTCAGCACTTATGCACATTTACCCACACGTTTACCAGTTTCTTTGCTCACAATTGCTTCTTGCATTTCACCTACCCCCTGTTGATTTAATTTCCTTTTTCCTGAAATATATTCTTTAGCATTACTTTCAGGTGGACCCATGGATGAGAAAATATCTAAATCTATGTCAGAAAAATGACAATTTTACCCTTGTTCTTACATTGTAGTTTAGTTAGTTTAGTTTAGCTGCAAGCAGGATTTTAAATTCACAGTTATTTCTTCTCAGTGCTTTGAAAGTACCTCAAAGCCTCTGTCTTCAGGCTTCTCTCATTGGGGCTTTTCCATCAGTCAAATTGTCATCCCTTTGTAGGAATTCCATTTTTTCTCTCTAGTTGTCTTTAAGATTTTTCTCTCTATTTTTGTGGTATTGCATGTGTACCATACAGTGTCTAAACATAAGTTAATTTTTCATGTCTATTTTGAAGTTCAATGTGCTGTTTCTTTTGAAGACTAAAGTTTTTCTTTGATTCTGAGAAATTTTCAGTCAAGAATGTTCCTGATATTGCATATTGCACGGCCCTATTTCTCCTTTCTTTCCTCTAAAGATCCATAAATATATATATTTTTATTCCCGTTCTCCTTGTCTCTCATCTTTCATAGTTTCAAGTGCCTTATTCATCTAAGCTGCTTCCTTTGTGATTTCCTCAGATATGTCTTCCTGTTCACTTAGTCTCCCTCCAACTCTCTTCATCTGATGTCCAACTCCTAGTATACATTGTATATCTTAATGGCTCTATATATTTTGCTAACTTCCAAAAGTTATTATGATAGTTTTTCAAATCTATCTGCTCGATCTTCATGATTTTTGATATTTACTTATGATTTATATTTTTATTTAGGTCTCTTGAGTTATTTTAAACATTTTAATTTTATAGTCTTTTTCAGAACATTAGCTGAAGTTTTGGGAATGCTAATCCTCCCATTTTTGTGTTTGCTTGTTCTTGTTCACAGTGGCTTATTTCCTGTGTGTTCTGTCATGTTTGGCTGTGGGGTCATTTGCAGTGGTATTTTTTTCTTCTGCAGAAATTTGTGTGTTCTTGGTTGGGAAATAGCCTTACAAAGTGGTTTTGCATTTGTATTCACTTGGCACACCAGGAACAACCCTGCTTTGGTGCTAATTTTATGATAATGTATTGGCTTGGGATAAACTTGCACTTCTTTTCAGGGATGTAAGAAGGGACAGTGGTTTTGTGATGAACAGCAGTGAGAGGCCAATCCACAAATGCTCATCCTTGGCCCGCTGTATTGGAATTGAAGATGTCTGAGGATAAATGAGCCATCAGAAAACAGGCCAAGGGACAACTGATTTCTGTTTGCTTAAATACCAGGCTTTTTTTGTTGTTGTTATATGTGGAGGTCAGATTCGAGAGGTGAATCACTTAGAATGATAGAAGGGATTCCTTTATAGGTTGTGAGACCTATGGTAGAGAGAGACAGGTGGCTGGATTGGAAAAAGAATGGAACAGGAATAATAGCATCTAGTGATGAGATGTCTGTTGGGTTCTGATCATGGGAATATTTTAGATTTCTACATAAATCACCAGTGAACTAATCTTTTATCAGGAACACATTGTGGCCTTGTGTCTATTTGGACTGTGTAGGGAGTGAATCCTTCAGGTAGGTCCAGGAGGAAGACAGAACCAAATCTAGGGGTTCTACCATGCTCTTTCTCCTCCTCAGTCTAGACAAGGGGTTTGAGGCCAGCTCTGAAGGAGAGTTAGGTGTTCCTGGCCACCCTCCCAAGGAGCTGTGTGCCAAGCCCACTCCAGACCCAGTGTCCCTGCCCTTCCCCACCAGCATGAGGACTGGGTTGATGAAATCAGCAAGGGAGCCTGGGGCGCAGGGGCCAGACTGATGGGAGGGCTTCCTGCCAGGCACCACACACCATGGGTTGGTGGGTTGGCTGCCTGCAGCCTGGGCCACATACCAGTGGCATTTCCTTCGCACAGAGAAGCCACCACAGAGGGTGGTTAGAGACAGGCGGGCCTCTGAAAGCAGTCACTCTGCTCCTTGTTAAGGATGGTCCATTGGCTGGGGTTCAGCCCACCAAGATCTTCCCTGCTCAGAGTTCACTCTGGCATTCCCTCCTTGACCTCAGTGCTCTTAGCCAAACTCCAGTGAGAGGGGACTGAAGGGCATGGGGACAGGGACCACAGCTTGCCTCTTAGCCTGTGGGGAGGAATCGCAGGCCAGTAGAGGAAACTTTTTCTTTGTCGTTGCTCATTTTGTGTGTGTAAATTCTATCTGCGATGGTGAGGCCAGCAGTCTCCCTTACTCTGGCTGGGTTCAGAGCAGCAGCTGGAAGTGCTTGGGCAGAGCCACCTTCAGGGCATCTTCCCAGTGCCAGGAGGTGGGATGAGGAGGACTTTGGCTCAGGAGCCACATCCATCGGATCTATCAGGGGCTGTGTGCTGGGCTCCAGTGCAGCATGGGCTGGCACTGTGCTAAAATGTGCAAATGAAAATATTCAGAAAGTCTTACTTCATGGGAAAAGTTTGAAATGCGACTCCTATTTCAAATGCATTCCTATGGGAACTTTAGTTTTGAATTATGCAAGGCGATCAGGAACAAATGAATTTTATTAAATGCACCACCCTGAGTGGTGTTCTGGAGTCAGGCAGTCCTCGGGATTTGACACTCCCTCACAGTGCGGCCCAGGCAACCTCCTCCACAGCTCTGAGGCTCAGTTCCTCCCTACATGAAATGGACCCTCGCTCACAGGGCTTCAAGGGCTGGGAAGATGCATGCTCAGAATTTGGTGGGGACAAGATATGTATTATGCTGGTTAAACTAGGGTCCCAAATGAGGGGAGGCCCTGCTTCCTGTGGTGAGCAGAGTCTCACAGCTCATGACTGATGGGCCTGTTGTCCTGGGGGCTTCGAAGGCAGCTTCCCCCCGGTCCTCACTGTAGGTCTTCTGCTCTGGCTCAGAGCAGGGCTTGTCCCTCAACCTAGTCCCTGCTGCATCCTCCATATGTGAGTCAGTAGGATTCCTCTTAGTTGAAGCTTAGGCTGCTTTTCTGCTCTCTTCCCAGACCCTCAGTTAGAGCAGCCTGGTATTATGGAGAGAGCACGGACTTCAACATTTAAATGGCTAAGCCATCTACTTGCCAAGCTCCTACTTTAACTTTCTGAACCTCGGTTTCCTTATCCGTAAAATAGAACCCATAATACCTTCACTTTCAGGGTGTCCTGGGGGCAAAATCAACACAAGATAGTATAGGTAAAGTGCCTGGCCTGTGTTAGCTGTCCAGCACATTTTTCTTGGCCTGCCCTTGTTGTGACATTTGAAATTTGTTACTCATGAGTAATGACCCCCAGACCTATTATGTCCTGATTGCTGATTTCGTCTCCTTGGAGCAAAGCTACTCCAGAAATGAACATGGGAAATGAAGAGTAACTATGTATTTTAGGAAAAAAAAAAAAAAGAGGGGCTGAACATTGTGGAAATCATGGAGACCTTTAACAACTAATTGCTAATTTTAAAAAGGCCAGGCAGACATTTATGAATGTTTAGATTTTCTAAATGTCAGAGGGGTCCGGAAATGTGCCCTGGCGCCTTTAGAGAAAAGACTAGCTACCCAGCCAAACCTCCAAGACCACTTCTGGAAGGCGCAGCAACGTTTCGGTAGATGGGAAACAGGCCAATGTGACACCAATTCTCTCAGGAGATAAGAGAGGAGTCTTCGGAAACCAGAGTCTGGCAGGACGAGGTGTAACCTCTGAAGGCTCCTGGGCCAAGTCCAGAGGGAAGTGGGCCCCTACACAGACAATGGATGCACACAGGCAAGGAGTTTCCTGTAAGATAAGAGGTGGGGGTTGGATTGTATTTTTGGAGCAGTCAAGAAAAGAAAGGGAAGAGTCATTTTCTAGTCCTTTATTCATAAATGTGCCAGCCCCTCACCCAGGCTCATTCATCCCTGAGAAGGAGGATGGGAAGGAGGTGTAAGGAGGGGAAGCCTCTGGGCCCTGAGTGACTGTGCCCCTTGCTCAGTGGATGATAAGCAAGGCTTAGAATGAGCTCCCCAACCCCCAGAGCAGAATGCACTCCACTGAATGGTGGGAGCCATGCAGCGCCCTTCCGCTGGGAGAGCTGCTCATGGCAGACCAGCTTAGGGGTGTTCAGTGGGGGAACACCCAGCTGTGGTGTGAGATGGGTATGCTCAGAAGCTGTGCGGGGTAGACGGGAAGTATGAGTGTGTTTGTGGGGTAATTGTGTATAGGTGTGGAGGGGAGGGAGGTGTTTTATGTGTAGGGAGTTGAGGTGTACTGGTGTGGAGGGGAGGTGGATGTATTTGAAGATGGGAAAGGTGGGGGTGGAGCCATATGCAAGGGAAGAAAGGTGGGGGAGGTGTTTGGAGGGTGTAGGGGAACAGTGTGGATATGTGGGGGGTGGAGATGGGGATATACGTGAGAGGGAAAAGTGAGTGTGGCAGGGGTTGGAGGGGGTGTGGAGGTGGGGGGCATATGGAGGGAGGTGTAAGTGTGTGTGTGTGTGTGTGTGTGTGTGTGTGTGTGTGTGTGTGTTGGGGGGCATGAGTGTGTGGGCAGTTGGCGCAGTTGGATCTATTTAACCTGAAAAGAAAGAGAAAACAACAAGAGGGGAGAAATCACAAGACACATGGGGGTTATTAAATCAACTGAGGAAAAAACAGCCCCAAACGGATGAGCCCAACAAAAACTAATGAGATTTGATGTGGAACATTCTTTACTGCGGAGTGCAGGAAAGAATAGAAACCACTGTGGAGAAGTGATAGAGAATGCTAAGCTGCAGTGTTGGACATTAGGGGAAGGAGCCAATGGGTCATCTCCATGGCAATAGCACCATGGTCTCTCTAAAGGCCCAAGCAGTTGATATGAGAGTAGTCGACTCTGTCAGGCTTTCTTCCCATCTGTTTTGTGGGCAAGCTACAATTCCCGCCCCCAACCTTGGCCAGACTGGAAATGAGACCCCCTATTCTCCTGGGTCTCCGGCTGAGGTCTGAGTAGGGACCTGAGCTTGGCTCCCCCTCCCTGTCAGGCCCTCAGGGCTTGTTTAGTCATTTCCCCCATTCAGGAATGAGGCTGGGGTGGCAGCCGTGCTTGGGGCCGGGTGAGCTGTATCCTGCAAGTTGTATCCTGCATCCTGCTCCAGGGGAGAGTCACTTCTGCAGGATCCCTTAGGTGCGGTGGGGGGCTTGGAGGGTCTCCTTGGGAGAGTCAGCACATGGAGTAGAAAAGAAAGGCTGGTTACAATTCTACTGGCTTTGGGCACCCCAGGAAAACTGTTAGGGAGTGAGAGGTAGCCCCACAGAAAGAGTGCAGGCCCCTGTCCTGCTGGAGTATATGGTTTGAAGAAACCATTGATCTCTCCTGCAGGAGGCCTGGGGCTCCCTGAGGATCCCTGGGGGACACAGGGAGGAACTTTCTGCTCTTCTTGCCACACCTGGTAGAGCAGAACTTCTGGCGGTACCCAGACACCTCCTGTGGCCCAAAGGCTTGAAATGGGAATCACCAGGCACATTTGGGCAGTGTGCTACCCACTAGGAGGCAGGAAACCAGCAAGAGCAGTTTCTTTCTCTCAGGGACAAGAGGAATTTTCAGGGTTCAGAGCTCAGATTGGCCACCATCAGAAACGATGTGAGGCTCAGATCTAACAGGGGAGAACAGCAAAGAGAAGTCAGGACCAACATGATGGTGTTAGGAGGTGGCGCCTTTGGGAGGTGATTAGGTCACAAGGGTCGTGCCCTCATGAATGGGATCAGAGTGCTTATAAGACATCAGAGAACTCCCTCACTCTCTTTCTGCCTTGCGAGGACATAGAAGTCAGCAGTCTGCCACCCAGAAGAAGCTCCTGTTAGAACAAATCTGTGCTGGCTCCCTGATCGCAGACTGCCAGCTTCCAGAACTGTAATAAATGTCTGTTATTTACAAGCCACCCAGTCTATGGCACTTTGGTATAACAGCCCAAACTGACTCTATTAGATTTGTTCTCTTTGGTTGCAGCCCCACTTTATACCCTCAGACCTAATTTTGAGCTTTCAGGCTTTGGACTATCTTGTTAACCATTCTTCCCAGCTTTGTGTCATTCACAATTTGTCAGCTGTTCCTGCTTTCACCCCAGGCCATGACAACAGTGTTGAGTTGTGGGCAGTTAGGGCCACCATCTTCTGGGTCACACTGGCCCATTGATGCCTGCCCTGGGCATGCTTCGGGCCAGTTCTCCCCAGAGGACTCTCCAGCCACGTGTCCGCATCTTGTCTACCAGGATATTATGACAGGCTTTGTCAAAAGGCTTCCTCTAGTCAAGTAACACCATGTTACAACTTCCTGCTGGTCTGGGAGCCCCACTAACAAAGGAAATGAGGTTGGTTTGGCATGGCTGACTCTTGATGAACTCATGTTGGCTCAGCTAATCACTTTTTTTTTTCCAAAGAGCTCCTCATCAGCCTACTGAATAAATCTGTGAATAATAAGTTCTGCTTCATTCCCAGTTGGAGGGTGCATAGTAAGTGCACATCTCTTCCAGAATTAAAATTAAATGACTTTGAGCCACCATCCTGCTCATTGAGGTATGTTTTCCTTCCCTCCTATCCACTAAGAAACAGTTTTGATGACAAGCCAAGCCAGGTGATGCCTCCTTCCTTGGCCTGGTGGCAATTCCTCAGGGTGCAGGGGCAAAGGTATAGGTGGGGTAAGCCCCTTGCCTGCAGTATAATGTGCAGTGGACCTGCCCTTTCAATGCAGCTCATTGGTCGCATGGCCTCCTCAGTACAAGTAGGCATTTTCCCCAGGGCCCCTTTAGTGCCAGGGTGGCTGTGTGGGAAGGGGTGCCCAGCCTCAGCCTCAGAACTAGTTTTGGAAACTCAGTCTGAGAGCAGAACACAAGAATATTCTCCTTTTCCTCCCTCAAGCTCTCTTTTCCTTCACAGAGAGGAAACCTTCCAAGCAGCTCCTTTATTACAGTCTATCCACTGCCAGTGATCAGCACTGATCTTACTTGTCTCTGGTTTCTAGACCCAGTCCCCAAGTTCTTAGAAACTTGGGCATTATTGCCTGTCCCCAGAGTTCTGCCATCTCCCTTTTCCCTTTAAATTTCTTATAGCTTCTGACCCCTTTGGATGAAAATTGATTTTATGTGATCCCTATGTCCCAGGTTATGATATATACTCATTATTTTTAATCCTAATATAACATTACAAGGTAGGTATTATTATTATATCTATTTTGAAGATGAAGACGTTGAGGTTCTGAGAGGTCCCCCAACCAGTGAGCAGTGGAACCAAGATTTGAACTTAGTTTATCTGGCTCCAAAATGTGAATTCCTTCCATTGCCCCATGATGTGACTCAGGCTGTCAACCCTAACTCTTTTGTTTTCTGCTGGTGCAGAAGAATATGTTCTCCTAGTTTCCCAAAATGAAAGTCAATCTAATGGGAATAGACCACATATTACTACAGGGGTATTTACAGATTAATAAGGCTTTGAGAACTCCACTGAGAATCTAATCACTTCTGACGTGTGAACAACCCACTTTGCAAACCGCTTTGAGATCTCGAATCATGGACCAGGTTTGGGACAGTCTGTTCCAGGCCTGATGGTGGGTGTTGCCAGAGTTTCGGGAAGAACTTGAGTAGCTGAATTTAGGAGGATGGGGAAATAGGTCCTTCAGAGTGGAACATTCTGAATGAGGTTCCAGGAGTTTGCTGATAGTCTGAGGGCTTGCACCTTGGCCATGTTTCCAGAAAACTCTCTGGAAGCACCTTCCTACCTTTCCCTATTATTCTCTTATGGATTGCATCTGAGACTTGGGTCTTGCTAACCTCCTCCTCACTTGACTCTACTCACCCAAAGCCACGCCATCTTCTGAGCAGGGAGGTAATGTGTGGCTTTCAAGGAAATGACTTGAAGGAGGACTCACTGCTGCTGTTCTGTTTGCTGTTTCCCAGAAGAACTCTCTCTTTCCTCTACCAGAATGATGAAATGATCAAAGGAAAGCCCCATTTGCCATGGCCTTCCTGTGTTGCTTGACCCTTCTAGGCTTCTCTCTTGGACCCAGTTTCAGATCTTTATGTGCTTGGGAGCCTGACCTCAGGCTGGCCACACCTGGAACGTGTGTGCTTGAACAATGGAGTGGCTAGACCTAGGTCTGCCCAGATTTGCCCTGTCTTTATGGGTTCCATTCTGGGGAAGTGGACCTTCTTCCCACAGTCCCCTATCTTTCCAAACCCACTGAGAGGTCTAGAAATTAGAACTGAAACTCTGCATTTATATTGTGAAATGAGTCAGAGGGTTGACTCACGTGCAGCTGGGGTTGTGCTGGGGTAGCTGGAGGAGGGGAGAGGTCCCAGCCTGTTTCTAGTTAGCATTTCACAGCCCTGTGAAAACTGGCACAGCCAGACTTCTGGTGTCTTGTGGGAAAAGAATGTGTTCTGATGAACTTGAGCCTTCCAGAAGTCTGCCTCAGGGAAGATGAGAAACAGACTGACATCCCTCTAATGAAGACTCCCCTCCCTCCCTTTCCCAGGGCCCTCCAAGATGGAGGAAAGTGACCTTGGGTGGGCAGGCAGCCTCTGGAGTCTGCGGTGACTGGAAGAGGCAGGCATTTTTCTGACCTTACCACCGGATTTGACACGGTGGGAAGATTGGAGCTAGCAACACTGGAAGAGGAGGGTG